>NC_054068.1:11899310-12201810 GCF_017639655.2 Falco naumanni
CACTAGCAGCAAAAAGGCAAACCTTCAACTAGGCTCCGTGAAAATTTTATCAGCGTGCTAAAATAAACAGAAGGAGTAAAAGCACAGGGAATAAGCATCAGTGAATCAAATCAGCAAACTCGTTGGTGCAGTCCTGGGTTGGACTCTGTGGCAACTGAAGTTTTTTCAATTGGCCAGCTTATGCCAATAACAGTGGTAACTTGTTCAGCAAGGATGCGAAGGTTATTTTTGGAAAAGACAACATTAAGAACTGGAAACAATCACACAACAGGGGCAGCCTGCAGCTGCAGAGAGCTTTGGCTGTCCTGCCAGAACCGAGGCACCAAGGTTCCCAACATAGCATGGAGGCTGTTTTCCAGTTCCTTAATCATGCAGATTTGATCAGGACAGAATGTAAAGCACACTGTGCTGAAAACAAACTGTGTCAGCAGCACAGCACGGAGCTGGTGCATACGACAAGAGATGGGCATCAGAAAATCCCTTACTGCTCTCTCCCAAAGGGCAGAACCGTGCTTGCACAGACATGTAACACACAGGCACAGAAACACACACACTATCCATACAACAAGGCATCCAGGACCAAGGGAAAGGGGCACAGCTCACACCAGTGGCAACAATGGAGGTTAACGACTCCTGCCCAGAACCCACCCAGCCCTACCACTGCAGGGCATCACTGTTGGTAGAACTGAGAACCAGAGTACATGGGGAGGGGTCAGGGGTTATCCAGTTCAGATTCAGCAAAGACTTCACTGTAACAGTTCAGCATTCAATTTTTGGCAGGGGCAAGGGGTTTGTTGCAGGGGGAGGAGGGGGAGAGAGGAAATTGCTCAAAACAGTTTTGATGGAAGTTAAATACAGGTTCTGCCAGGCTGCACGATAAATGCGTATTTCTTCTAGGTCACAGAAGAGCTGACGATCCCCTCACTACTTCAAAAAAATCTGAACTACTCCTTTCTAAGCCTAATGCTGTGACTGCTATTTAATTGTCATCGATTCCTTGGATTAGTTTCACAGTATTTTGCAAATTCTCTGATTAACAATCAACTTTTTTTCCTTTAAACAAAAAGGGTAAAAAAACCAAACACAGCTATTAAAGCAACATAAAAGCAAGATGCTTACCTGTATTCCCTGGTCCTCAGAGAATATAATTTAAATGCACAACCCAGTGCTATCACCAGCAGCAAGCCACACACGAGACTCCCTATCAGAGCAGCTGTGATGACCTTCCTGGGAACGATCACCAGGCAGTTATGTTCATCGCTTCCATCCTGGCAGTCTTCTTGGCCGTCGCAGCGCCAAGTCTCAAAGATGCACAGATTTGTACCACAATGGAAGTTTCCCGGCTGGCAAGTAAAGCAGTTTTTTTCATCCGAGCCATCTGGGCAGTTCTTTTGGTTATTACAGCGGTCAAGTATTGAGTAACAAAGCCCACTGTTTCCTTCACATGGGTATTCATTCTTCTGGCAAGCGGGACAGTTCTCCTCATCCTTGCCATTTGGACAGTGCCACCAGCCATCACAATGCTGCTTATCTGTGAAACACTCCTCATCACTTCCACAAGGGTGTTCCCAAGGAAGGCAATAGCCTTTCACCTGATAGGTTGCATTGAACCCATGGCCAGTGCTCTTGGAGCGGGCATGGTATGAGACAGTGAGCTGCCCCTTTGACGACTCCACACTCACCGAATGCCTATTGTTGTGGTACGAAAATGTCTGCATTAATTTATCACCTCTCTCTCCGATGCCATCATACACCTTTACGTAGTCGTTGTAGCCTAACTGCAAATCAAGCTGCAACAGAACGTGTCGATTATCTTGTGTGTCCACATACCATGTGCAACGAAGGTCTGATCTGCTGTGATCAGCACGGAATAAATCTGGGGAAGCAAAAGATCCGTAAAAATTATCCAGCCTTTTGCCACAGGAAAGATCAGGACAATTATCTTCATCCGAACCATCACTGCAGTCCTTCACTGAGTTACATCTCAGCTCGTTCATCAAGCATTTGGTGGAGTGGGCTGCACTGCACTGGAACATTCCTGAGGGACAGATGCTGGACAGAGGCTCTGTTGGAGGGACAGTGCAGTTTCTCTCATCCGAGTTATCGCCACACTCATCCATGGAATTACACTTCCAAGTACTGGGAATACACTTTCCATTTGCACAACGGAATTCATCTGACTGGCATACAGCCTGACCTATCTTACCTGTGAAAGAGTGCAAGAAAAAGTCAGTATCAAAACTTTTGGAACCACCTGACATAATTTTTTAATGTCTACCCTGCATGTCACAAGTCAAACGGTCAGGCCAGTACACTTCAGGAATACTGTTAAAAAGCCAAGCAGAAATAATGTCAGGTGTTACCATGCTAACACCTCACAGCCGTTAAGACTGGCCCAAGAGTCCTGTCAACAAAAAATAATACCATCTTCAATTTTTGCCAGACAGAGTATAAGTGAAGCCAACAAAACTGTAAGGTTTTACCTCTAATATAAGAAAGGCGAAATCCCTGAGCCTGTCCTGAGCTTGATGCATCTGAATGAAAAAATATCCAAACATGGTCCCTTGCAGAGATGAAGGACGGAGGTATGGAAGACCCACACACTTTGTACTCCTCCCTCTTGGAAGATGGGCCGATCATCAACCAGTCTACTGCACACTTCTGAGAGTCTTCCAAATCAAAATTCTTAAAACTGTGAGGAAGAAAAGAAAACGCAACTTACAAAGAGGACATGTACCTAGAACAAAGCCAAAGAGAGGAAAAACCAGACTGCAACAGTTGACTTTCTGCACCAAGCAGTGCTGACATAAAGACACCACATTAAAGATAACAAAACACCTACAGTACCTTGAGTACATATAAACAGAGCACTCAAATTCCCCCAGTTTGGAAAAACACCCATCTCACTGGCAGAAACAGCATGCCAAAAAGCTCCAAAAGCTAAAAGGATGATTCCCTCTTTTACTCAGTTCTTAAACAAAACTGCTTCCTAAAATACAGATATGAGTAAAAAGGAATTCCAGAATACATTATACCGAAGGTAGATTAGTTTCAGCAGGTTTTTTTCAACCTTAAAAGCTATGAAACTATGGGATGAGAGGGGAGACCACTATCTCGGAAAAAGAACAATAGGGAGCAGTACAAAGAACCCTAAAGGGATAAATGTAAGAGACAAAAATCAACTCTTCAAGCTATGGATAGGCAGGGAGAGGGCAAGAAGAGAACAGGACTGCAAGGGGTGGAAATGGAACCTAAAGTCTAACACTATTATTTTTTATTTTAAAGACTAAAATATTCCCTTTCTGGGAATGCAAATGCAGGGCACAAGACTATAACCTTTTCGAGTCAAGCTGCCAGCCCTTCTGCTGACCCGAGCCCAGTGACTATTCGGTAGCAGCTCACCTAGTGCAAAGAGGTGCCCTGACTGTTTGCAGAGCACCGAACACCACCAGGTAATACTCCCTAACCTGTAGCTCAGGAAATGTAGAGGGTATTTGTTGTCTGATGAAATAAATCACATTACCATTCAATAATCTGCAATGACAACAGCACTGCACAGAGAAGCACACTTACTAGGAATGGGCACACTGTTCAGAACACTTAGAAATGAATTTTGGTCCTCTTTTCATATAGCTCAGCCACACTAAATTAACTCGGCAGAAGTTTGTGCATACGCCATGCAAATACCTAGACAGAAGTTTCAGAAAGGCTGAAAAGCTGCTACAGAATGCAAACCTCCTTCCACAAAGGACTTTTCACAAACATAAAAGACAAATTATTTGAAAAAAGATTAACGGAAAGATAATTTTCTGATATCCCTGTGTATTTACAAAAGGCTGTCAACACCTGCCAGATCTTGCCCTTTGAAGGTGAAAGGGAAAGAGCAGCAAATACATACACCAGCCAACTCATTTAAGCAGGAGACCCAGCCTACACACACCTGTAGGTTCTGCCAAACATACCAGCTTAATAACTCTCAAAATAAATAAAAAAAAAAATCAGCAAAAGCACAAGGAGTAAGTGAGCACAGAAAGTATTAAGTTAAATCATAAATTAAGAGATGTCCAACCCTTTTTCTCCCACCATGCTCTGTGTCTTCCCAGGTAGGAAGATGTATTCCCACAGCACCTAATTCTTTGCTGTAAGCGATCTCATCAAGCTTCTGAAGCCAGCACATTTTGCAAGGAATCATTAGACTCTGCAGTCACAATGACGTATTCAGCCATGCTAAGGTAAACTAAAAAGTACCTCTGTCCTAGGTGTTCTGCAAAAATCGTTTTAATGACCAAGAAAGTGTGTGAACAGGCACTCAGCATGAAAAGGAATTACACAAAGCATGTGTCAGTGAAACGATGAACACCCACATGAAGTCTGTTGCAGGAGATATGAGACAGCATTACTGAGCTACCACATTGGGTTTGCTCTCTGTAACTCATTTTGGCACCAGACACCAACAAAGGCTCCTATCATCTACCTGGAGGATTGTTTGTAAGGGGTTCTTGTTGTAAAGACTTTTTGGATAAGTATTAGAAATACCCATCTGTCCAACAACAAACATTTTTAAGAAAAGGAAACAGTGACTAGATCAAGGAATGGAAACTTACAACTGGGGAAGGGGGGGATGGGAACGACAAAGAAAACTTCTGATTGTGCAATATGAACAGGATCATTTACTAAAACTTTTGATCTCTTTCTCCTATAGTTATTTTAGATGTAGCAGGACCAACTTTAGGGAGCTAAACAATTCGTTCCCCCATCCTACCCAGTTCCCAGCACTCCAGCCAAGTCCCACAGCAACTCATTTCTCCCACTCTGCTGAAAAGAGCTGCCTCTGTCTACCAAGTAAGTAATTCACCCATCGTGTGGTTACACAACACAGACCGCACACAACCAGGGGAGAATTTGCCTATATAATAAGCTGTCTGTACCTTATGTTAAAATGCATTTCTTTTTTTTTTTTTTTTTTTGGGGGGGGGGGGGGTAACACTTTTCAGGTTCACACAAAGAGTACAAGAAAAGTCAGCTAGGTGCACATGCCTTGTTTACAAACTCTTTTGTAGATGACAGCTGCAGAGCCTGCATTTGTGTATAATTAACAGCATCTTCTACTTGCACCTTGAGAATGTAGTATTGTACATTGTAATAATGTACAATAAGTAATAAAGGGCTTTTTTTGGTTTATTATAAAGGGTGTGGAAGAGGAAGAAACTTTACTCTCAACTTTCAAAGCAGAAGCACAGACATACAGAGAATAACTGATTTTCTTGAGTGTCAGTGCTGGATCTGAAACAGATTCAGAGCCGAATCCCACACTTCTGCACTAAGAAATCCAAGCTTTAGCCACAAAACCAACTGAGCAAAAGAGTGATGAGCCAGAGCAGACTTGCAAGAAAGTATCACCTTTAACAGCCTCCCTGAAAACACCCTGCTTCCCAGGGATGCATCAGCTACTGAAACAAATGCCTTAGTATTCGAAAAAGTGCAATACAGAATATCCACAAGAATGACCTCTTTTTCAAAAACAATAAACATCTTAATACCAGGTGCATAGGAGTTTCACACACCATTGAATACACACCATCTCTCTGAAATACAGATGTTCTAGTTCTAATGTAAAGTTTTATATATAATAGATACCACAGCAGTTACAAAACATCTTCTTCTAAGGGCAAAATCAAAGTCAAAGCAATTACGCTCTACCTCATGCAAACTAATCAACAGACATATTTTGAACAGATTTTGCTTTGATTAAGGCATTGTCACTCCACTCCAGCATCCTTTTAAGTTATACTGTCTCCATCAGAAGCAAATTTTGCTCCATTTAAATTGATGGTGATTTTACACAAAACCAAAAGAACCATATATTTGAACAAGCCATCAACCAACTTCACCACAAAAAAAACCCACCCTTTTGTAAAGAAATACGTCACAACATTAATATATGTGTGTGCACATATAAATACATGCATTTGGTTTTCACTTTATAATGCATTTGCAACAAGATTTTTTGCCTGAAGTATCCACCATACTAATCTGGCATTAAATATCCCCCTGATTTATTTTACCTAAGAGTCTTGAATAGTGTGTTCAACCTCTGCTACTTCACTTCTTTCATCATCTGTAATTAGATCTAGCAGTGCTGCTGTAACAGTCTTTGAAAGAATAATTTAATCCTGCTACCCACAAATAGAGCGCAGGGACATTTTCTTATTCAGCTGAACCTTCTCAAACTGGAATGCAAATTTTTCTATCAAAAGGATTAGCCCCGTGATTGAATAAGGGATGGTATCCAGTGGAAATAGGGACAAAGTCTTGTGCTCCTACTGCTTGTAGGACTGTACAAACATCTTAACAGTCTTTGGAAAAGTACTGAATGAAGTCAGTAGTTAGGGTTCTTGAGGGAGGTCTCAGGTCCTTTGTATCCAAAACCCACGTCATTATCTGCGATTACAACAAGAAACAGAATCAAGCCGTACTGAAACAGAGAGTGTCACGCATATCTCAAAGCACCAGTCAGTACTGCAGTATTTTTTAACACCTTGGGCAAGGAAGCACAGGGTTTGGGAGGAAAAGCAAAAGACAGGTCTGCTTAGTCACTATCCCCCTCCCACAAAGCACTCTGACACGTCGGAAGGAGTGGGACGTGGGCCCAGAGGTCCATCCTACCATGCAAGCTGCAGCGCACAGTGGTGCTGAGCTCCAGCCCTTGCACCCCCCAGCTACAGCCCTCCCCACCACACCACATCTGCTCCACAGCATGCAGGCACCCCCATTCACCCACAAGCTTCGCTTGCAGGGTATCTGCTGGGGCATCTCGGCACCTGACGAAGCAAAGGAGACCCCAGCTTTCCTGCAGGCTTTTCCTCCTCCCCACAACCAGCACACACAGCCCTGGTCAAGAGGCCAGGGAGAGCAGGAGCACTTGGGCCCATACCGAAGGAGGCAAACAGCAGCATTCTGAGCGCTTAGAACTGCAATATTAATGAAGCACAACACCCACCGCCAACACACAGATCATCCTTCAAAATGTTTTGGCCCTTGGGCTGTTCTCCCAGTTACCCATGGATCTCGAACACAGCACAGGCACAGAGCAGGAGGCTGGTGTAAAGACCAAAATTATCAGACCAAATTTTGCAGGTATTGTTTTTTCCAAAAGATGTTATTCAAAAGCACTAACTCCAGTTATCTGGCTTTTGGAATACCTCCTCCACAGCTAATTCCTTTTTAAAAATCCCCTAATTTTAGACAAAAGTACGAGAATAATCTATTAACCACTGGAAGCATTCAGGCTTTGAGGATCAGAACAAGTCAATGTGAACTGACAAATGCCACGCTAAATCTGTTTTTTACAGAATCCTGCAGAAACAGGTAAAATCATCTGATTTTTATTTCAGTGGTATGATTCTGAAAAAAGGGTTACCCCCAAACGATGAGCAGGACTCCAGCAGCTTACAGAAAATTACAGAATCAGCCATATATATTGGATCTTACCTGATTCAGTCAAATGAAGCAACTGTAGTCAGTTAATAGGAAAGCATCATTGTAGGCAAGTATTTTTATGTTGCTGGAAATAACTTAATTAAACCAGATTATCATAAATACGCATGACCACACTGTAAATATGGAAAAAAAAAAAAGTGCTACCTGCAAAACTAATGCTTAACAGAGCTAAGCTGTTTGCCATCTGCACTGAAAGGAGCCGTAGGAGCTAGGAAAAAAAAAGAACTTCTATAAATAATGTAAGGAATTCCCTGCAAGCCTTTTAGTAATTTCAGCACGAGCAACTACAGATTAAAGCAAAAAAAAAAACCAAACCAAACATAAAAAACCCCATCCCACATTCTTGGTAACTGGAAAAGGACAAACAAGAGACGTAAAACCTGAATGAAAGTAATTAGTAAATAAATAAATAAGTAATGTCCAATTTGGCCCTCTACCCTCATTAAAAAAATTGGAGAATAAATATTATGGGTAGATCAGTAAAGCACAATCCCAAAATAAAACAGACCAACCAATTAAGCAAGCAAAGTTACTTCTATTTGCCAGCCTCTTAAAGTGCAGACTGTGAACAACTGATGACTTAATTGGCTCATTAAAAACTTCTGCTTAACCACTGAAGCACAAGGACCTGGAAGTCAGGAAAGCTATTCTACTCCCAGCTCCCCAGCACTGCCCAACTGTGTAACCTTAGGCAAGAGACACAGGGGCTGTTTTTCAAAAGCTGAGCACATCCAACTGAAGGAAATAAATGGCTATTATGAGGTTTTTTTCCAATTAATGTCAGGTCCTGAAACACTGTGAGTTTGGTAAATAGACTATGAAGCAGTTCTTTTAATTCTTCATACAATTACAGACCAGCAAGCCTTTACATGAACAGGCCCCAGTTTTACTCAGAAATTGAAACTCAAATGGTATCTGACAATTTCTTTTTTCAAAGCCAATGACATGAACCACTGCAGTGAAAGCCAATGAAGGTGATCTCCCCCACCGCAATTATTAAGAGACAGCTTGTGTGGGTCACTAAGTAGATCAATTTTCAATAGTCTTTATGTTCTCCATGTTCAGAATTCAAGATTTTACTCTCAGTACCATAAACTCCTGTAATAAAACACAATTCATTTATACTCTGCCCACATCAGGGTTAATTAAAACCATCAGGTAACGGCAACTGCTAAACAAAAATTATTTTTGTATTTTTCTCAGACATGAGGAAACATACACATACAAAGCTTGAAAAGGATGGTGCAAAGGCAGTTACTGCATAAGACATCTTTATCTGATCTTACAGGACTTCAAAGTAGTTCTCTGTGAAAACAGGCATAAAAATAGAGAAAATAAGTGGAAAAATTGTTTCCAAAACAGTAACTAACAGACTGATTACCTGAATTTAAAGAAACACAATACAGTCTTGGAAAACTGGCTACATACTTGTTCCCAGATCTCAAGAGCACCATTCCATCAGACACACAAACTTGGAAGAAAACACTGAAATGTGCATAATTAACAGAGAAGTATAAACACAAAGAACATGTACTTCCCGCTCTTACAAAGTCTCCCCCAAGGATTTCTAAAAAGTAAACTATAAAGTAAAACAGTAAGCATGGAAACGTGAGACTCTGAAGAAAATCAATACACACACACGAAAGGCAGACGTTAAGACAAAGCTCCTACAGGACATGCCCACAGGAGCCAGCATCTTACATCCACGTGTAGATCTGGGCACCGTTCTGTTGAAAGCTGCTGAATAATAGCTTTACAAAAAATGACCACTGACTACAAATGGTTTAGAAATCAAAACTCTTTTCAATTGCAATTTTATCCCTTAATGACTCCTGCTGTATCTCAAATATGATACTTATATAACATTGCTGTCTTACTGTCAATGAGAATTCAAGATCAAAGGAAATGCATTCTGCGTAACATAACACAAAAGAGGTGGGTTGGTTTTTTTTAAACCTTTCAAAATCCAGATGTTATCACAAGAACTGTGTTTGATTTTCCTAGGAAAATTAAAAAAGCTACTCCTATGCCCTTATCAACACACTGTTAGGACAAAAAGCATGCCAACTGTTCAGAAGAAAAAAATGTTTGTATTTGAACCCTCTTTCCCAGTTTGCCTATATCACACTAGCCTAGGCAAGCCAGCTGCTGCTTTTATGTCCTTGGCATTACAAGGGCTACAACCTTCTACAGAAATCCTCAGATGCTGTAATGTTTTGCATTTCATACACTGGAGTGAGTCATTCCAAGTACATTTATTGTCAGAACTGTAACACCACAACACTAATCCCTAGGATGTAAACACATAGCTCCCATTGTTTGCATGTGCATAGGAGGGCAGGATATGGCTGGCTATACGGTGATAGAAAACAAACCCATTAAGAAAAATCTTTCAAATCATATTGCTATGCACGCTTCTAAACTGCACACACATGTTATTACCAGTTTCTCCATCTCACTTTATTTCTTTAGCCTCTGCTACACTCATACTTACAGGAGAGAATCCTAATTCTAACTGGGAGCTCTGAGACATTTCCATAGCATAAACCGCAGCACCAGTCTCCAGAGCCAAGTCCTATGTCTCATTTGTATGCTTTCTCAGAGTTTCAAACAATCTCTGCTTTGAAACAAATTCCCCAAGTCCAATACAATTTAATAGGGTTTAAAAGCGCGTTTCTATTTATGGATCTTAAATGCTGGCAGGTATCTACTTCCTTATTTTTGACGAGCAGTACCTATTTTGAACTATGGATGGTGGAGCCCTCCTATTAATCCATCTGTGGCAGATTTGTTTTTAATTGCTGAGCATCTGCAGCTGAAGAGGTTTGCAGTCCTTTCAAGCAGCTGAGCAAAGAACGAGCAGATGGTGTCAAACACAACAGTACTAAAAACCAAACAAAAAAAACCTTTCCTAGGTTTGCTTTTTTTTTTTTTAAAATGAGAAAATCTTGGGTTTGAGAAGGATACTACAATTAGCCCGAAGAAATTAAGCATATTTGCAAGGTGCTGATATTATAGCCTATAAACATTCTTAACAAACATCTGTAATACATTCTAGTCTTTTCTAAATATTATTTTTATAGAATGATCTAAAATTGTGCCACAAATGCTAACTATAATTTAATTCTATTGGAAATAAACCTTAAGCAGAAAAGCATGTCTCTTTTGGTTAACAAGTAACAATAAGCAATGTTTACCTTCAACTGTCATTAAACATAGCACTATTTCAAGACATTAAAGAAAAAAACATTTTTGCTCTAAGAATTTTACGTATCCCACTGAGGCTATTCCAGGGTTTATAGCCTTCACCTATTCCTATTTATAAGCACTGAAGAGAAAGGGAACTCTTCAATGTGAGTAAATACATCACTGTTTCCCACCCCTTCACCTATCAGAGGCAGATGAAATCTCACACAGCTATTGTGAAGATAAATATATTAAAAGACTACAAGTGACTTGCATGTACAATGATGGATGTCAGAAGTAGCCTACAGAAACAAGCCACCGTGGAACATTTCTAAAATGAGAGAGGTGCTCAGCTGCAAACATGCTCCAGCGCAATCAGCTTCAGCTTCCTTCCACCACCTAGTAGCTCTACAAACAGTCTCGTTTGTGTATCAGATAAGAACTTACACGGTTTTTTCCATTTCAGCAAAGCAATCCTTTACCCCCGTGGAATATCCAACCGTACCTAATTGTTATCATGTCTCCATGATCTCCTTGAATGTACCAGCTGCAGTTTACAGCTGGAGGATAGTTCAATGGCCATGCAGGACTATAGATGACTCCCCGTCGCTCTGTGTGCTTTTCCAGTTCTCCACTGCAATCAGCTGTTAATAAGGGGGGGAAAAAATATTATTGTTAATGCTTTGCCTAATCAACAATTCATATTAGCTACAAAAGCTTTCATCAATTTCTGGGGGTAGCAGACAAATGAGAGTCAACAGTTTTATCCTCTTACTGCTTTCTTCCCTGGCCCGGTTTTTAATTAAGACACCGCTCCAAGTGTAGGTAAGCGTAACTTGCATTTCAATGCAGGATTAATCAATAGCCTTGTATGAATCTACCAAAGATCAATACTACTGCATGCATCTGCCAAGAGGCTGTAATACAGAAAAATCCTTACCAGCTTCCCAACCCTGGGTACATCACCCAGCAACTGAAGAAGATCCATATTCAGTGTAAAGTATATAGAAGCTCATTTTGTTGTAACATGTTCCTGGACATGTTGTTTATTCTCCTAACCATACCACAGACCTGAAGAGTTTGTCATGGTGAAAAAAAAGCCCCAAGAAAAAAGTAAACCAGACTCCGATGTCAAATGTTTTCATTGAACATTACTAAGTACTCTAAATTCCTTCTGAACTCCCATAGATAGGAAAAGTTTTCCAGAAAGGGAAAGGAGCAAACAGGGCTAAATAAAGCTCAATATTTTCACAGCACTTTCAGTTTTTCCTATGGAAAACAGCAAGCCAATTAAGGCTACATCAAATACTTATAATTTGTAATTAAGCAATTCAAAATTGAAAGTGAAATGTTCCAAGGACAAGTCTCAGCAGACTACAAGAGAGGAAATTCTCCGTAATGCAACAGCTATTCTCAACATTCTCCAAAATTATTTTCAAAACTATTTTTAACACAAATGACTGTCTAGAGCATGACATGTGGATTGCAGCTGAATATTCCAATTCTTGACAAGCTTACTTTCTCATAGCTTAAAAAGGTAGCAGGGGAAAAAAGAAGGTTGCCTATACCTCAGCTTTCCTTATACACATACGCGTCCAAATATACTGCTTTATAAATCACAGATTTACAGTATTGCTTCAAATTCAGCCCCATAAATAAATCATTTTCAACTCACAGTCGGGATCGGATTTAGCTGCACTGGAGGGACAGGGTGACAAAGTGTCGGTAAAACTGCCTGGCTGCAATCAAGTCAGCAGCACGGCTGCCTGCAGAGCTCCTGCTTGGGGCTGGGGGCTGGCTGCAGCATCCCCCACCAGCAAATCTGTGCCTGGCACTATTCCGTTTGCTCACAGTGAGCACTTTTGAAGCGAAAGCCACAGGAATATGAAAAGCATGAGGTGAGTAACTTACCTGAGGCAAAACATATAAAAAGCCATTATTTTTACTCTCCAAGCAGGGCATTCCACTGAAACATATGCATGTCATTCCTACTAGTTTCAAAGGCCACAAAGCATACAGAATACATAAATACACAAAAATACCTATTTTCCAAACAAATATTTTGCATTAAAGTGGTTACAAAAAACAATATTTTTGGTATCACAGTTCTAAAACCAGAGAGACTCCACGCTACATACTGGCAGGATACTGAGATGCCGATGCAATTACAGAATTAGAAAAGCAAATGTAAGGTCCACAGGACTTCTCAATTCTAGTTCTCCATTTGTTTAGGTCTGTAAATGTGCTCCTCCACACACTTGCCATCGCATCAACGAATTACAGCAGCGTAAGAGGACCTAGAGCTGGCAACAATACAAAAGGAGCTGGAAAGACTGCATTTCGCAACTGCCAGACTGCTAAAACTTCTCAATGGGAAGGAAACAATGCACAAAGCAGAAAGAGCAAATACAGTGGACAGCACTATCCAGAGGCTTCCAGCAACAGATCTGCAAGTATTTCTGCTCTCCTTGTACTGAATACGGTCCTGGATTAATATCCCTCATTCATACTATATGCATTAGAACAGAATCATAATTAACACAACGCTCATTTTACTTCCTATCTGAGGAAGCCCCATTGACACGCTGGTGACTCCGCAGGAGCACTTCCACTCACGCATTCATCAGTGCAGTTAAACAGAGCTATGATTCTCCCAAATACTTGTTTCTCAGTTTTAGGAAGTATTTACAAAGATCCTGAGCAACAGTTATTTGAAGTACCCCAGCTTTTCTGAAGTAACATCAGTAGCATTTTTTCTTTTGCAGTAATATACAGTTTCCCAATTTGCAAGCAGTGGATTTGATGTAACATGACAGTTCAGGTTCTCAGTGAGAAACGCATTTCCCTTATTAACAGTGCACATCTGCTATGAACATGGTACATGGAAAGAAAAACAGACAAAAGGAAACGATTTTTCATTTGAGCAGAGGAATTGTAACTGAAAATCTGAGGTGGTAAGCAAGGTAAGGGCTGCACTGGCACTATATGCCATTTTGGACATTGTTGCTCAATACTCTCCCCCACGGCTTCATGCTTCTAACACACGACAAGCATGTCAGACTTGCCCTATTTAAAATGAAAGAGCAAAGCAGCCGTCCTTTACAAAGGCCTCTGATTTGAATGGACCACTAATCTGAATGTATATTGCCAAAACATAATCACACTATTTTAAGGATATGTCCACAGTCCCCTAAACCTGTTGGGGCAAACTGGGGACACACACGCATCCACCCCTCAAAACTACTACTGCGGTTACCCAAACCTCACTCAATTGCCCTAGGGTCCTGATGCCTTTCATTTCCCACCAAGGCTCATTACTACGGGATCTGCAATTTATCAGTAGAACTCCTTCCTAACCAGTCACCTGCCTCTGTGCTCCTCAGGCACTGACTGCTGTGTGGCACACAAGATGAAATACCCAAGCACTGCTTTCAGTGGCTGTTCTTTCACCTACATACATTTTGAAAGAAAAACCTGTACCAAACAGAGCCTTCGGTGCTGGCAACAAAACGGAAAACCCACACAAGGGCACAATTTTGTGCTGTTGGGGTTTCAGTGTCAATAACGGGCTCCACTTCCCTCCTCAGCTCCTGGCTATGAAGTTTGCAGAATCACACAGATGCGTAAGTATTGTGTTATTAAGTTGGGCTTCGGCATGACAGTGTGATTCCTTAAGGAAAATAAACAAAAGCCTTTCTCAAATTGCCCAAACATCTAAAGGAAAGGGAAGTCCCTAAATAGAAAGGTACAGTGCTGGGCTCTGAAGGCCTTATCATCAGCGACAACACACAAGAAGAGCGGTGACAACATTTTTTCAACAACTGTTCTGTAACTCTTTCTGCACTAACCCAGAAGGCAAGTGAAAACCCAACTTACTAAAAGCCCCAAACAGCTTACATTTTCCACGCTTAGGCTTACTGAATAAACCTAAGAGAATACCAATCCCTGAACTGGCAAACCAACCCACCAAAAAAATCTTACCAAGATGGTGCTTTTAAAAAAAGACAAATTCTGAAGACAGACAACAATAAAACTTTTTTTTAAAAAGACTTTAAACAAATGCCAGAAGAGGTTCGAGTTCAGAGAGTTTCTGTCAAGCAGGCAAAAATCTTAACGAGGCTCCTTCTGTAATAATCAAATGGATTTCTTCTATCACACGCAGCAGCAGATTCCTCTTGCCGCTTAAATACGCCACAACTACTTCCAAGGAAGTTTCCAAAACTTTACGTGAATAATATTACTCCTCTTTTTGAAACAGTGGCTATAACAGAACAGACATCAAGCTCCACCAGGGGACAGCGCTGGGGGCACCAAGTTGCGCAGGAATAAATATTCAGATGATCCCAGCAGAAAATACACCCTGCAGCTTCACACTCTTCTGCGACACCCCAGGATCTGCCCCAATCCCAAGGGACACATCCCAACCATCTGCTCCAGGATAAAGGACGGTTTGCACCTGCCACAAGGAACTTTCTCTCAAAACCGAACGCTTGGCAACATCCACCTCCTCAAGCAGCTCTCTCAGGCTCTGCAGGCAACCCTCCCCAGGTTCTCCAAATGCTCCCTCCAGGAGGGCTTGCACGTGTTGCTTAATGCAGATCCCTTACGCTTGCGGAGAAAAAAGGATTTAAGGCTCCACTTCACTTTATCCAGTCTCCAGCAGGCTGCTTCTGCCCCCAGTATCAGAGCCAGCAAAGGCACAGCCCAAGAGTTCAACCTGCTGATCTGACCAAATCTGCGCGGGCGTTGCGCTGGATCAACAGGCTGAACTGGCTCAGCGCAGCCCGGGGAAGGGGCTCGGGGAGGATGGCTCCCTGTCAGCGGCAGCAGCTCTTCTGGCTTCAAATCACTGCACAAATACAGCCAAGGTGGTGGCTCAACCTGCGTTCTCCAGAACTCGTTATTTCTGCTATTACTTGCTTTCTGAAAAGTAACCACACTATACCTTACCATGGAGATCTATTCCGCAATAAGCTGCTTTGTCAGGACATGTTTAGGACATCAAGCATTCCTCCCAGTTTTTATCAGGGTTCCCAAGGAACATCTCCTGCGAAATGACTCCTGGCAGGGTCATCTGCCTTACCCTAACCTGTTATCCTGCAACACAGGTAAGAGAAGCTACACATGGATCACACTATTGCAAGGACCTTTTATGATCATTCTTCCCCCTCCAGCCCAGCCCAGCTCCGGTTACACCATCAGGAGACAAAGTAACTCAAAACTGTATGAAGACAAGAAAACATGAAGGCTACAGTACTCTGAGGTTTTACACAGACGTGAAAGAATAAAAGCCAGATGTTACAACTCTCTCTGTTTCTAGCAAAAGAACAGCAGCGGAAAGCAGCAGAACAACTGGCTGAAGCATATGTATTTCACGTCGAGGCGGTACCACCAGTATACTGCCAGCTACTGTAAAATCACTTCACTTACACTTTGTAAACTCATATACCATACAGTCAACAGACGCCAAACTCCATCAAAAGCCAAAGCACCATCCAGGCAGAACAGACTAGGACATAGACGACATTCTGCTTTTTTCCACTGAAAGAATGGACGTACTGTGTTCCAAACAACACATCCTACATGGTTCATCCACACTTCCCCTAAACAAAATTAAAGGGAGTTACCTAATCATCAAATTACTACCTTTTCCTGATTTAAACCTTCTCTCAAACCCCCATGTTGACTTGAATGCTCAAGCTCCCACATTAATCAACCCATTGCCTTAGAATTATTTTTGTGTTTTCCCATATCCTTTCCTCCCGCTTCCCTTATTTGGTTTTTCTGTTTTAATTTAAGTCACCGCCTCTCTGGACATTAAGTGTGCCTACCAACGTGACTGCGGATTGACAGGCACAAGAGGGCCCTTATCACTAAGAGGACCCTGATTGCAGTATTTTCCTAATGTCAGTAAGTCACAGTGCTGCTATAGAGAAAGAAATTACACTAAATGCTGCAATTCTGGTTGAATTTCCACTTTGACATTCATGAGACATTTTTAACATTCTTGTTTGAGCTCCGCCGGGAACGGGCCACTGTCCCTGACTTGATATTCCCAGGCACATTTCCTAAACATAGTTTTCCCCTGAACACATCAGCACGTACCATGACCTTAGCCTCAAGCTTACAATTCTTTTTCCAGCACAGTGACACTGATGGAGTCTATAACCCCAGGAAGACTTAAAGGCCCTATACTTCCTAAAACATCTTTGTTACTCTTTCTCAAAGAAAAATCGTAGTGTTTTATTAAAAGATCTCTTTGGGTGGGGAAGACACAGTAACAGCTCAAAAGAACAGTAAATACAAATAAGAAAAGCATGTCTTACCTAATGAGGTAACAGCACTTTCTATTTTCCCAGTCAGGAAGAGATTCACTGCGTAAAGACAGAAAAATAATGTTCAGACAGGTTCCAGTGGCACAGGGTGGCAGTCAGTAGTTAACCATTTCTAGGTGTTTGCTGGGGCGTTAATCTAAACGCATCGCAGTTTTTCAACAAGAACTTAGCTTAGCTTATCTACACAGGCAAGCCATGTCATCAACTACGATGCTTCCCTGTAGCTATAAAAAAAAGTCAACACACAACAGTTAGTTCAGTATCTGTCAAATATGCTACCAAAAGAAACAACTGCCCATCTAAATTATCTTCGATGGGATTTTTTTTTTTTAAATTGGGGAAGACAGAAGAACAATTACACTAAAATATTTGTCATCACAGCTGGTCACTTTACCTGCTTAAATGCTGGAAAATAACTAATGAGATTATTATCTTTACATATGTCTCCTCTGAATAAAGCAAAGTTTGCTCCTCTCAGGTAAATGTCACCTTGAAAATAAACCGCTGAAGCTAACATGATTACCTTGACTAATCAAAGGCAATGAAGTTCTCAAAAACATCCCCTGGTAAAACCGAAACAGGATGAGGCAGTGCTTGCAACACTCACCTAACTAACAAATCAGTTTCCAAATACTCTTCACTTTCTCAGAAGTCTCCTCTCACAGTATATACCATTAGAGTGATCTGGTAAGCGCAGTTATTGCCAAAAAAAATTTCTCCTCTGTCATTACTGCTCCAGAGGTCAGCGTTAACATGTACTTCCGTATTAGTTTCCCCACACATAGTAGTTTCTCTAACAATAACAGTGTTATTTCACTAACTGCTCTCATTTTAGCAGTATCCCATAATCTACAAAGGCAGCCTATTAATAACGTGACAAACGTTTAAAAGAATTAGAAACCTTTGAAAAGTTACCAAAACTTAATTTACAACATCCCAGCCCAAGCACTCACTTTGGCTTTATTTTGCGTGTGTTAAGCCCTAAATCTTTTTATAGTCGATCTGTTGGCAAGCATTTAGTAAAAAACATCATTAAAAAATGAACAATAGGAGAAGAGAGGAAGAGAAACCATCCCTGTTCCCAACAGTCACTTGGGAAGCTGCTGACGATTAACACTATTTATGTCTCGGAGCAGCACGTAGGAGCACGGGCGCCCATTGTCTCTGACACGGCCCAAACACGGCACAACGCAGTGACCCTTGCCCCGGCCACCTTCTGGTCTAACTTCAACCAGCACAAGAGGAACAAAGTACCTACCACTAACGGGGTGGAAATAGAAAAGCTAAAAGCGATCCCTTAGCTTGCCACTTCGAGCCCAGTCACGGTTTTCACTCGGGTGGATCTGAGCTATCGCCCCACCGCAGCAGCCCGGGTGCCTACAGCATTCCTCCCCCGATTCACACCTGGATACCCACAGTTCGGACTTTCTCCTTCCCGAAGCCAGAGCTCAGCGCAGACAGCGATTTCGGCAGGCGCACAGACCACTACGGACCTCAGGTCCTGCAAACCAGAGAGGACAACTGCTCCCAGTGTCACCCGTCACAGAGGGCTTCAGGGTGCTACCGCAAGGGCCAGGGCAGCGACCGCTCGCTCCTCCCAAGCGGCTGCAGGATTGAGCTTGCAGTAACGCACCAGGGAAGGGGGGCAGCTAAACGACAGCCACGTACGCTGCGGCTTGAGAAGAAACACGCCTGAGCTGCAGTTTTGTGTTAATAAGCATTAACACCACGTTCAAAGGACCTTAACAGCACTGATTTTATTACATAATTACTGTACAGTAACATTTGTTCTATGATAATAACAAGGTGCCATGTAATTATTTCCTTTGTTTCACGGCACTAGCTTGCTCCGGTAGGTCAGTAAGCGTTCCTCGGAGCAACTACCACCCCGCGGCAGGGAACAGCTCGGCTGGGTTCACTCTGGCTCTGTGACAGAGCAGCACGGCCGTTTGTCACAAACCTGGGACCACAGCAGCAACAGCAACACAACACTTTCCCACACGGTATTAAAGCACTGCTATGCCTGTAACCATAGTAATACAGTCACAAAGGCTGAGAAGAAATTAACCAGTGATTAAGTCACAAATTTAATTTCATGAAAATTAAAATATTTTGTTTCGCTCCGAAGAAAATACGTGGACATACTCTGCGTAACTCTTATCGCCACAACTGAAAGGAGTGTCTGAAGATGGATCGTATGGAAATGTCTGGGTCTGTACCACCATTCTACAACCTATCTTTGTGTTTCCTACCCGAATCTTCCCAACGGCCATTAACAGAACAGGAGCTCCCGAGCAGAGGTCCCCTCGCATGGCTGATGAGAGGCCCCTACGCCCTTTAAATGGAAATAAATAGCATGAAGACAAGGGCATGATAAGCGTGGAATTAGCTAACTGAAAGCCACGTTACTTTCTTCTGAGGACGGTTAAACAGACAGCCCTAGTTTGCCACCAGGAGTACAACTGTAAGCAGCTTGGCATGCCAGGCCTGGCAGATACCTAAGAAAGATAACCCCAAAAACGCTCTTTTACTGCTGCAAATGCACATCTGTTGGCCACTGTTGCAAGTTCTTTGCTCTCATCGTCAAACTCCTTCTCGCTAAAAAGTCAGCAGTCAAGCACAGTTCTTTAAAATAAAGTCTAAGTTTCGTATCAGGTACTTTCTCCAGCAACTGAATAAGCTCACAGT
This sequence comes from Falco naumanni, assembly GCF_017639655.2. Taxonomy (NCBI): domain Eukaryota; kingdom Metazoa; phylum Chordata; class Aves; order Falconiformes; family Falconidae; genus Falco; species Falco naumanni. The sequence goes on from NC_054068.1 coordinate 11,919,020, forward strand.
TTCCAGTATCTGTTCTCCTCCCTCTCGGTCTCACTCAAGGCTGTCAAATCAAACCACGAGAACGCTGTAACCAGCAGTTTCCGAAACACGCGGCTCTCAAAAGTGTCAGAGGCCCAAAAGAACGAACAGCCACTCCCTGCTCGTTTCCTTGCCTCTTGTCAAAAGAAAAACCTGTCAAAATAAAAATAGGTGAGAGACTAGGGGTGGGTATCTTAGGAAGTTTTCTAGATGCTCTTAACAGTTGGGCAGAGTTACGAGAAAGCCAGAAAAAACAGAAGCGGTTCAGTTGGCTCGAAACTAACTGCCATTCGTTGGGATTGCTGAATAATTCTCAGGGTAAGGGTTTCAGCTGGGAAAGCAGTTATTTGGATTCAAAGGGAAATTTATGTCTGGGCACCTCCGAACCAAATGACAGCTACCAGGCTTTTCCCACAGCCAGAAGGAGAAACATCAGCTTCGCTGTTTTCATTACTTCCTATCTAATAACTTTCTATGTCCTCCAGAATTTCTCAAGAATGAGAAACAAAACGGCCTGGTGAAAAGAACGGCTGCACCAAACCCAGTTCGTGCCTTGGGAGCACCAGTTTACAGACAAGGTTGCATACAGCAATGGTCAGTGGCAGTGCATCGATACAGACACCAAACACCACATACAGCCTACGGGGAAACAAAAAGAATGGCAAGTGAGAACCAAAAATAAGGGCAAAAGGAAAGGACAGACAAGCAGGAAGTAAAATACAGAAATAGTTAAAGCAGCAGCGTTATATTCTTATGGGTTCACTGAACGGAATACCTTCCAAGCTTCCCACCTCTCATGTTTCTCAACTTCCACTACTGTCAGTTGTGCAAGGAATAGGAATAAAACATTCCAGCTGAAAAGAAGAGCCAGACAGTGAAATTCTAGAAGTCACAGAAAGCAGAAATCTACTGAACTTTCAACCTGGCATTACCCACAGATAAACATGAGAAGTGTTCTCACTTAAAACTCTGGAGTTCACATGATCTTTTATTGCCTTATTAGTCATTTTAATAATAACCACATTATTTCTTATAAATAACAGAAGCTTTAACACAGGTCTGACTGGGCCACAAGAAGAAAAGGGAGAGAAAAAAAACCACCAAGAAGTTCAGATATGGCAGAAACTCCTGTCTGTCTCTAACTTTAAACAAACCACGCAGCAGACGTTATCCTCATGCCGCGCACATCTCTGACAGCCCTTTAAGACTCTGCAAAAGGAAAAAAAGTTGCACCAGCTAGAACGGATGCTCAGACTGTTGTGTAGTTTTGCTTGCTTTTCACATGGCGCTTCTGTTAATTAAAATAGATACAGCTGAAGTAACCAGAGCAGCTTTGCAACTTCCTACATTTTTCTAGGCAAGCACCGACGTTAAAAAAAAAATAAAATTTTACAAAAATAGAAGGACAGCCTGGGCAGAGGTACCCTTTCCCGATCATTTACATAAGAGAGAGCGACTGGCCTGCGGGGTTATGGCCGGTGAACCCCAGCCCGCGTTATCAGGGAGCAGCTGCAGCGCTGGCACATTGCGGTGGGGGGGCAGCGGGTCCCGCAGAGCCCGAGCGGCCCCGGGGAGGGAGGGGGGGGCAGGGGCCGGGCCGCTCCTCCCGGCCACGGAGCCGCGGCCCCGGCGGGACGGGCCGACAGACGGGAAACCGGTAACGCGCCTCGTCACGTTGCCATAAGTTAACACCTGCTGCGAGCAGGAGGAGGGAGGAGAGCGGAACATGGCAGAGGAACGGGGGAGGGGGACGCTTCCCCACCCAGCCGCTCGCAGCGGCGACGGGAAACGCCACCGAGCCCGGCGGCACCGCGGGCCGCCCCGCACCCGCCCCGGGAGCCGCTGCCGCGCCGCACGGCAGCGCGACTCTGCGGAAGGCACCGATGATGTCTAAACTTTTTTTTTTTTTTTCTTAATAAGCGCTATGCGGGGGTACCGTAGCGGTTTCCAATCCAAGGGCAAAACGCCGGTTTCCGCAGGGAGCGGACAGAACTCTGCTCGGCCTCCCCACCGACGGGGAGCAGCACCCGGAGGGACCCCCCACCCTGTCAGAAAACGGGGGGTGGGGGGGGATCCGCCGCCCCGTCCCGCTCCCCCCGCCCCCGGTAACTTCCCGTAGCGGCCAAGGGGGCCCGGCAGCCCCGCCGCAGGTGCCCGCGCCCCCCCCTCCGCCCCTGCCCGGACATGCCCCGCCGTGCCGGGAGCGGCCGGGCCGGCACTCACCCAGGCAGATGGCGGTGAGCGGCACCAGCGCGCCCTGCCGGAGCTCCGCGGCCGCTGCCTTCTCCATGGCGGGTCGCCGCCGCCTGCCCTTCGGCGCGGGGGGAACCACGGCAGCTCGGCGCCCGCCGCGCCTCTACGCCGAGCCGCGGGAGCCGGCGGCGCAGCCAGCCCGCGGAGCGCCCTCACGCCGCGGGGCCGGGAGCGGGGCGGCCGCCTGCCGCCGCAGCCCCATGGCCGGCCCGCGCTCCGCGCTCCGGGGCAGGTGGAGGAGGACAGACCGCAGCGCCGCCGCCGCTCCGCCGCCGCCGCCCCACGTGACAGGCCCGCCGTGCAGCTGCGGCGGCCGGGCCGGAGGACGAGGGGAGCGCCGCCCCGCTCCGCTCCGCGCACACCTGAGGGGCCGCCGGGCGGCGCGGGCGGAGCGCGGCCCGGGGCGGAAGGGAAGGCGAGGGCCGAGCCCGCCCGCACCGCGCCGGGCCGCCGGGCTTCCTGTCGGGCAGCGGGCGCCCCGCTCCCGCCGCGCCCCGGCCCCCGCCGCCGTGGCGCGCCCCGGCCCCCGCCGGGCGGCAGCGCGGCTCCCCGCTGGGGCTGCCCCCGCGCCGGGCGGGCTGCGAGGAGCCCGCGGCCCCATGGCGGGAGGCCGCGCCCAGCGCCGCCGCGGCCCGCCGGCCCCCCCCTGCCGGGGAGCTGCCTCGGCCCGGCCGGGCCGCCGCGTCCTCCGCCGAGGGGCCTCCCTCAGCGCGGCGGCGGGGGCTCGGGGGGCGGCCGCGGGGGCTGAGCGGGACGTGCCGGCGGCGTGCGGGGGCAGCGGGGCCTCTGCGGAGCTCGCCCGCCCCCGCCGCCCTCCGCTCCCTGCGCCGCGGGCCCCGCCGGGAGCGGGACGCGCCGGCTGGCCGCACGCACGGCGTTACCGGCCCCGCGGCCCCCGGCAGCGCCAGCCACGCGAGCCCACCCCGTCCCGCCGGGAAGGGACGAAGCCCCGTGTGTTTACAGCAGGCGGCAGGACGGCGGAGTTAGCCGGGAGCTCCACCGGCAGAGCAGCACAGATGAAAGATGCCCTCGCTCGGGTGACAAACTGCTAAACCCGCCCGGCTCTGCCTCCTGTCCCCTGAGCCCTTGGGCTGTCACCGCTGGCAGGTGCCGCCGCCCGCCCAGCCCCGGTGCCGCCAGCAGCGGCAGAGCGCTCGGGGCAGCTCCGATTCCTACGCTGCACAAATAGGGCTGTGCTGCTGGGCGCAGCATAACCCTCCAAGACGAAGATGAGGTCTTGATGTGTTTCATATAAATACAGAAAAATTTCCCGACGTGCTTCAAAAAAATTGCATTTTTGCGACCTGGGGCAGTATCACAAGAGATACCAGATGTGCAGCCTGTGGGCATGTACAACAGAAACTCTCCGATCGCCAAATTAAGTATTGATTGGTAAAACCAACATCACAAAACGATCAATAACATACATTATTGTACCCAGTTTCCTACGAAAGGGATGCAATTCCCAAACAAAATCCAGGTTTAAGGGGTTGCCATCCACCATCGAGGTGTAACCGTGCTAATCACACGTGCACACGCACCCCCACACCCCACTCGGACCCACATGTGCCGGCTGTGGGTGCAACTCAGTTACACAAAACGGGGCTCTGTGATTCCCTCATCAGCCGGCCCAGGCTCAGCTCCTCGCTCCGACTAGACCTGGTGGAGTGATCGTATTGAAAGGCCAGCGTTCCTGGGGAGGAATCGGAAAAGAGATTTCAGGAAGAGGAACCGGGATGCTGAGATAGAGCTGAGGCATGTGCTAACAGTGCACATCGCCTTCAAGCAGCACGCACCCCCCGAAGAGATGCGACAACATAAATTACAGTTGCTGTGCTGTACAGAAAGCTTTGCGCTGTTTCAAACTTCTGATTGTCATCTAAAGAGTCAGGTTTAAATCAAGTACTGCCCCAAACCGGGTTAAAAATAAGCATGTGCAAGAATGCTAATGAGCTTATGATTACAAAAGCGGCCGTGGGGAGGGAAGTGAGGGGCTGTGAGGGGAGCTGGGCTTCCCCAGCCCCTGACGGGTGACGTGCCCAGCTGGGTACATCACCAGGGCTCTCGTACCAAAGGCCCCTTTGACGCACACCCCGGTACACATTCGGACAGGTATTTTGGATATTTGTTAAATACTGCATGCCCCATCGAGGAAAACAGCTGCACAATTCTAAACGTCTGTTTGTATGGTTAAAATATGACAGAGAAGCATGCTTAATTTGCCTGGGGTGTCGTGCAGTTTAAAGATATTAATTAGAACTATGATCCTCATTTTCCTGTTAGCTCGAGTGCAATTTTAAGCACATAGCTCAGTTAAACAAATACTTTCAAATGTGTCTACAATAAAACCATTCCACAGAGCTATGCTCATGGCACTAGATCTTGTTTAAGATTAATCCACTCAGCAGAAAGTTTCAGAGTCAGATTTGGCCAGGGAAATAGAGAAAAAGACCAAATTATAACATGGGAAAGGGAACATGAGGTAAGAAAGAAAGAGATGAGAAAATACCAGGCCAGGCTGAATCTCTTTTAGGGCAACAGTAATGACAGATGCTGTCTGGAGCATCTACGGGAAGCAGATAGTGTTGGATGTAGGAAGCACATGGAAGCTGAAGCACAGACTCAGCTTCCCTTTTGCTGATTCTTATTTGATAATGAAAAACACTGGCGGAGCGGTGAAACAGAGGGCTAAGGGCTTTAATGCCTGGAAACACCACAGTTCACCAAAGGACATCTGTCAGCACACCAAGATATTACTTTAGGCCTTTTTATTTCAACAATATAAAGTGTGGCTACAGTAGTATCTCAGGGGCTCAGGTGATCCTTATCCTCACTGAGCTACAGACTTGTGCCTTATCTTAACAGCCTGTTGATGGAATTATAATAATTGCAATTCACATTTGTCTATCACTCTGGATCTTAATGGATGCCTAATGGATGATTGGCCTGAGGATCACGTCCTGTCTACTTGGGATGAGAGAACTGGATTTTAAAATAAATACTTCTGCTATGCTAAAGATGCAGAAATAATAAGTGGATCAATACAAACCAAGTTTACCTGTAGGTGAGAAGGCCCCGCATGCAGCACAGAGGTGACCTGGCTGTTCTGCAGATGCAGCCTGCTTTACAAGTACATGTATCTGTGCAGGTTTTAAGCAGCATAATAAATCACACAACATTTTCCACAACTAAATTCTTCTTTGGATTGATGTGCACATGAAGACTGGTGACAAGTGTCATTCCTCAGGGGTCAGTATTCGGACCGGTGCTGTTTAACATTTTTGTTGATGACATGGACAGTGGGATCAAGTGCACCCCTGGCAGGTTTGCTGACGACACCAAGCTGCCTGGTGCAGTCAATGTGCTGGAGGGCAGGGATGCTGTCCAGAGGGACCTTGACAGGTGAGCCTGTGCAAACCTCATGAAGCTCAACAAGGTCAGCTGCAAGGTCCTGCATGTGAGTCGGGGCAGTCCCAAGCACAAACACAGGCTGAGAGTGGATTGAGAGCAGCCCTGAGGAGACAGGCTTGGGGGTGCTGGCTGAGGAGAGGCTCAGCATGGCCTGACAATGTGCGCTTGCAGCCCAGAAAGCCAACAGCACCCTGGGCTGCAGCAAGAGAAGCGTGGTCAGCAGGTCGAGGGAGGGGATTGATTGTCCCCCTCTGCTCTGCTCTCATGAGACCCCACCTGCAGTGCTGGGTTCAGCTCTGGGGCCCCCAACATCAGAAGGACACGGGCCTGTTGGAGCGAGTCCAGAGGAGGCCACAAAGATGACCGGAGGGCTGGAGCAGCTCTCCTGTGCAGACAGGCTGAGAGAGTTGGGGTTGTTCAGCCTGGGGAAGAGAAGGCTCCAGGGGGACCTTAGAGCAGCTTCCAGCACCTAAAGGGGCTGACAAGAAAGCAGGAGAGGGGCACTTTACGAGAGCGCGTGGTGCTAGGACAAGGGGGAATGGCTTTGAACTGAAAGAGTGTAGATTTGGATTAGATATTAGGAAGAAATTCTTCACTGTGAGGGTGGTGGGACACTGGAAGAGGCTGCCCGGAGGAGCTGTGGATGCCCCATCCCTGGCAGTGTCCAAGGCCAGGCTGGATGGGCTTTGAGCAACCTGCTCCAGCGGAAGGTGTCCCTGCCCGTGGTGGGGGGGCTGGAACTAGGTGATCTTTAAGGTCCCATCCAACCCAGCTCGTTCTATATATCTAGGATTCCTAATCTAACCAGTCAATTCTTAAACCTTTAATGGGCCCATGATTGTAAAATCATTTCGTCTGGGTTTTTGAGCAGTAATCTTCAAATTATGGGTCTGTAACAGCAATAATGAAATGTATCATAAAAGAGTTTTTCCTCAGTGACTCTATTATTGTAATAAAATAATGTATCTAGTCACTTCTGCATTCCACATTAACCCTTTTTATGATAATTATGAGTAAAGTGCATCTCTCATTTCCATTAAATAATATCCTTGTATCTCACTGAAACAGTAGACTGTACAGGACTGAAAGCAAAGCAACAGATGCACATTCTTTTTTAGCAGGTTCTATCCATGTTACTAACTTGTTAAGATAAAACCCACTCAGTTTAGAATTATACTTCAGTGTTCATTTAAGTCTAACTTAAATTTCTGAGCCCTGAGTTTTAGTCACACACTTTTGTGTTCACAGAAATATATGTACAGATTAGAAAATTATAGATGAAATTACATATACATAAGCTCAAGCATCTACCGGCATAGGGGAGTTCATGGTCATATTGCAACATCCACACAAACACCTTGAAAGCACAACCAGCAGAACCCATTCTTGATGCTCTACTTCAGAATGATTTGCAGATCATTCTGAATGCAGATAAAGTTTAAGATAACTTTAGAAGAGTTGCAGCAAGTTAAACCATTGTTGCAAGCCAAGCATCAAGCCTTCATACCCCATTTCAGAACATGGGATACAGAGAGGGCTCTAGAAAATTTCATTAGCAGAAGTTATACTTTATATATGATGGAGCTATAGGCATGTTAATTCATTTTGATGCTTTTGACAGAACTGCATCACAAAAAAGCCATGTGACACCACCAAAATAAAGTTCTGATAAAGTTTTACCGAGTGTAATCAAAGGATATTACAAGCTAGTTTTTTTAAATGCAGTAAAAAGATGAAGACATAAAATGATATAGCAGTGTTGACAACGAGATTATGGACTTCATCAATATTAGTACTAAAAATGTTAAACTAACTTGGAACCTCATCCTGTCCATGTAACCTGTGTCTTAGTCTGACTACATAATAATTTTATTACATTTTCCACACCAGTCCCCTCTGTATCTAATTTTTGTAACTCATGAAAGCTTATGCTCCTTTTATAAGCATCGCTTTCTTTGGATTAATTTGGTTGAGATTTCTTTAAACTGAGACTATAATTTTACCTGTTCCACAAGTGTTTTCTATGCATTTAATTCTTTTCCACCACAAATTGGTTTCAATACAAACATAGCACATACAGAGTTGTATAGATAAGCAAGCCTGCAATCCCATATATTTTAATCACCACTGTTCTCTTTTGAAACTTGGCTTTATAGGAAAGTTGGTTAGAAAACATTAGGTGTGATAATATGCATTATTTTCTCAACCTCACAATTTACTACTAGTTTTATTTTTACAAGGGTTCAGATTGCACCACCATACAACACTATCTGGCTGGATTTAATAAGGTTTACATTTAGTGACAACTACGCTCTCCCCGAAAGGGAAGAAAATTCTCAAGGGTACTTTACTGCACTGACTTTAATGCTATTCCTGTCTTGATCCATTATAGATCATTACTAAACTTCACGGTGAACTATTTTCCTTACTCTCTTCTTTAGGAAATTGTTATTCATGTATTCTATGAAGGGCTGAAAAAAACCCTGTTGTAATTCACATTCATTTTATGAAATGTGATGGGAATAAATAAAAGCAACTTGGTGTTACAGGAAAGCGAGTACAAAATTGTTTGATGGAGAAATACTATAATAAGATCACCAATGTATAGGCATTTTTCCAAAGGGAGTGCAAAGTTGTGGTATTCCTCTGTGACACTCTGAATGTTCAATGAAATCCCGAATTTGTATCAAGCAGGCCAGATTATGAGTAGCAATTACATTAGGGTAATTGCTTGAAAAGTAAAATAAAATCATTCTGTCTTGAAAGGGTTCAGTTGTCTTTGTAACTACTATCAAGGCAGCATTAATTGCATCCTAATTTTTTTATACTTATAACTTAGCTCTCTTAACGAATCTGAAGGTCTACATAACCTGCTCCGTTAAGTAAACGAGGTCTGGTTTTTATTTAACAGTGTTATTGAGATCAGAGTTTTGAAACATGCAGCGTAATTACAGAAGAGGATTAGAATTGTCTTAATTTCTAATCCTTACAGAAATAATTTGGGGAAGCTTATCAGGGTTCCTTATCAAAACCGTTAAGCTGCATTTTATCAGCCAGCTCCACTGGACAGCAAGTCATTCTGGACACCTGAAAGAGAAACAGCCAGGCCAAGACCAGCACTGTTTTATTTCTTTCTTCTTTTTGCCTTTAATGATTTTCAGTGTGATTCAGTTTTAAAATTATAACCTCATGGTGCTGTTTTATGCCAGCTCCTGTCTAGCACCTGCTGATACACACACCCGCTGTATTGCCTGCAGCATGTCCCCCAGCTCTGGTGGTTTCTGGGATCCTCCGAGCACCTTCCCAGTCCTGCTACATTGCACAGAGGTTCTGCAGGTTACACAAGTACAATGAGTTCCTACAAATGTATTCACTTGTGACTCCACAGTAAAAGGTGTGGTGTGGTGTTGAAATAGCCTCCTACCTCCCCAGTGACTTTATCATTTTATAACTGTATTTGGATTGATTTAAACTGTGGTGATGCTAGTGTTTATTATCTATGTATCAAAAAGCACTGCAAGACAGTAGTGAGTCCCCTGATCTACTAAGATGCTAAATTGATTTCTCTCTTCTGCCTGTTCCTTCATATCTATTGATAAGCTCAGTTTAGATGATTTAATTTAGTTTATGGTAAAACCTTTTATGCTTTGGTAACGTTAGGGGCTTACTCTCTCTGGTAGCTGGAGTCATAAAAGGATTTACTATTCTCCTTGACATACAAAATCTTTGGTGAATAAGAGCTAAAGTAACTTAGAAGTGAGTCTCTTCCTCTTGCAAATGATAGAAGAGCAATACCAAAGTAAGGCTGAATCATGTTGCAGGTGCATGAATGTGTTTTCAGATTCCCCTTCACATACAGAAATTCAGGGAAATAATGGGCTCAGTAAGGCCTGAAGCTGTCTTTATTGCTCTCTTCATTTCTAGAGAAGAAAATGAAACAATCAATGCATTCTTAGCCAAACATACATTAGCTGCATGAATTACTACAGATTTATTTTAGAATTTAAGTAGGAGATCAAACAGATTGGAATTAGAAACATGAAAGCTTCTCTAAGTCACCGGATGAACACAGTGAATGTGCATTAAAACTATCTCCTAGGGAGAGAACAAATGTTTTCTTTGCTCAGTATGCACATTGTTATCAGAACAAATGAAAATAGCCATGAGGTTTCTCAGCAATGTGATTCCAGCCTCCAGTTCTGTTGTGTGGGGTTGTTTTTTTTTTAAAAAAAAGGATAGAAATTAAATAAGGTGTTGCATGCTATCAGGCATATCTGAAATTGAGCATGCATGGAAAAGCAAAACATATAATTAGGACTTAACAGACGCCTTCAAACGAATTCAGTGACTGGCTTTTGTACTGTGTGAAGAAGGGCTGGAAACAATTGCAACACAGATGGAGAGGCTGAAGAGTAGCTCCCTTGTCACACTACCTTGTAGTGCTCCCACTACCAGCCTAGAAAATGCTCTCTGGTGTAACATTACCCATTGGCTGGGAACACTAATAATTTTTGAGCTGTATTCCATCCATTCTTATGGCTGAGAAACCTGTGCAAAGACTCAAGATAGATATAAATTAGCCAGCACATGACGTTCAGCAAGCTGACGTGTGAGGAATGGTGCAGCAAGTAACTCAGAGCTGATGCTCTGCCATTTCACCTACAAGCGCTGGGGTAAAAATCACTGCAATACCCACAGTACAATTCTGAACTGGACTCTGAGCATTGTAGCAATTCCACTGTAAATCAAATATAATTATAGTCTATACTATCCAGTATACTTATTATAAACTGCCATTTCACTTGCATCCAATTACCAGTTCAGCAGAAAAAGCACAAGAGGGTAAGGATAACCAGGCTTCTCGTGTTTCATTGACAATTACATAATTTTCCTTCCCCCCCCCCCCCCCCCCCCCCCCATTGTGTTACCAATACCTAAAAGGTAGCTGCTATGGCTACTCTTTTTCATCAAAATTTGGCCCAGACACTTCCCAAGAGGCTTTATTTGATCCTAGAGAATGTAACTTGAGTTCCACCTGTCCCAGGGGTCATTGCTAACACTAATTCATGGCTTAATTTCCCTTATTTCTCTACTACAGTTATATTTTTAAAGTTCTAGTGGCATGTTTTTGAGTATAAATTTCTATTACGCCCATTCTGCATAAAGCATTGCGCTTATTCATTGCAAAACCCCACACAGTTTTAAAAGTCTTAATGATTTTGCAGTAGGAGAGTGTCCTTGGAATCAGCTAAAATCATTATTACTAACAATTCTTCCGTATTTCTTTCTCTAAGTTCTCAATACATATTCATAGCACAGCGATTTTTGGGTTCATAAAAGAGCAAATTACAGCTTATTTCCCAAATGATTGCAAAGCTCTCCTTAACATGCACAGATAGAAAACACAGCAAAAACTTGGAACTATGTGCCAGTGAGGCTGTTCCACAGGAAGAATAAGACAGGATATAAAGGAACGCATAAGCTCACCTACAGACATCTCTCTATTTTTTCACGGGGATAATAATGCCACACTCATAGTATCGCATTAACAAGAACATAAGGATGACAGTGTATTGGCTCATCAGAACAATAATCTGTTCAGCTCATTTAACTAAGTCAAATCAAGTTCAAAGCACCAGGAAACAGAAATATCATCATGTGCTCACACGTGAACGTCAGATCATTCCACAGACTGAGTGCTTCCCATGAAAGGGATACAGGACACGTCGAGTCCATCGCTCCTAAGTCATGAGGTATGTTTCCATGATACAGAGAGCTCTGTTCTCTTTGCTGTGTCACATGGAATAAACACACACTGACTCTCTGGCACCTCAGTGATTCTACCTTTAGCAGCAACAGCAAGAAGGGATATTTACTGTGTAAACAGTGTCCTGAACAGAGCGGTGGCACGCCATCAGGGATGGTGGGCTAGTAGCTACAAGTAAGAAATTATACCTGCCCTGAAGGTGTAATGATTTCATCTCTGTTCCTCACCGTTTAGGCTATTTTTCAGTAATGAGCAGTGTACAAAACCTCTTGTACTTGAAAAGTAAAAGCTGTCTGAAGCATGCAAGTGAACTTTTATCTGATTAATATAAAACCTAATAACATGTTGACAAATAAGCATGCTAATTCAGACAGTCTTACTTAAAGAGATGAAGAAAAGGGGATAAGCATAAACCATGGAACAAAACTAATGTCAGAGATCTGCAGAAGAATTGAAGCTGTTTCAACTGTCAACAGAGCTTAAAACCATGAAAAGTCAGATTTTCTTTTGCATAAAGAAAACCCTGTAATCCAATATACCTTTCAACTATGACTCAGTCTGTGCAGTTGTATATTCTGACCCAAGCATGTAAGTAAAAGGAGAGCCTGTAGTAAATGGGCTGACGAATGTGAAGGAAAAAAAAAAAATACTGCAACAGTTATATAAGGATCACATCATAAGAAAGTAGCTGAACGAACAAGACAACAGCCCTGTGGATTTACACACATATAGTATATAAGTGTGCCCAGAGAGAAAAGAAGGTAAAAAAACAAAAGGGGAAAAAAAAGCTAGTATGAGACTACTTCAGTGATTTAGAGGATCAAAATTGTGTTAAGAAAGGACAGGTACTTGTTTTCACAAAGCTTTCAGGAGATTTTTGAGAAATCCTTCACACAATTTAAGACCTAGACTATGCAACTGTACACATTGTTATAATAAAACATCGTATGTAAATATGATGCCAAACAGAGGCAGTGAAATACTTGTCAAAAATTGAAAGAGAAAGTAATGGAAAATGTGAGAAAATTCCTGCCCTTGCACTTCCCTTTTTCTGAAGGTAGTCATCCGAGATCCTCTTTCATATGCATCAACCTCTCACATGGGATCAATGGTACTCCCCTGAGCTGACATTTGTTTATTTATCCTTGAGGGCAACAGTAGCATGGTTGCATGCACTACTGCCCCAAGATGTCATCCCTTCCCAGAATATTTACATGGCTGTCAAAACATTCCAGTTATTTCCTTAATTGAGTGGAAGATTAAAGTGCCAGATAGAGAAGCCAACTAAATTAGTCATATATTTTAACAGAAATAAGGAAATACAATTTAAAAAAAATGCAATAGGACGACTTAAGATAATATCCACCAGTATCTGGCGCAGCAGGCAGATGGAAAATGTTACAAAATGGTACCTACTTAAAATCAGAATTATATGAAGGTAATTTTACCTTTCCTAAACAAATACTTTCTGTACAGAGTTCTCAGTATGGGAAACCTCAAAAGTAAACAGATGTTCCAAAGGGACCGGGGGGAGTGGGTTGGGAGGCAGGGAGAATACTGCAACAGGCAACAGTAATGAAAACCAATTTATACATGGGTTTCTCTATATTTATACATTACACGTTTATGAATTCTCTTAACCAGAAAGCAGTCAAGCTGGTAGACAAAACCAGCAGGGTCACAAATTCTAAATTAAAAGTAGCTAACAGAAAAGTACTTTGATCTTTTACAGCTATGAGAGGAGTTCAGGGTAATGCAATATACATACCACAGAAATTCCCATGATACCCAGATTGGCACATGCATTTACAATGCTCAGTGTTCAAATATCCTTTGTCATAGCACTTTTTCCCATGGCAGCACATTATTTGGTTTGTCCATGTCTGGGGAGGTGCTGAGAAGATTAAATGGGCTTTAAAACCTGTTTGAATAAAAGAAAAAGTATTTATTTATACTTAATATTTGTATTCACTTTGTCAGAATCATTTATAGACAGGTTGTGTTGATTTTTCAGTTGCTAAATCAACCAACCAGTTGCTTTGGGAGTTCACTATAATTAGCTTTTATGAATCTATCATTATTCACAGACCATCTTGGAACAAATGAACAAAAACATTTTTATGCATTCATGTTGTTGAGTACTAAAAATACAGCAGCTCACGTGTAATTCTCATGCAATTTAGGAAAACCTACGCATTTTAAAATATTATTCTGCTATAGGAACGAGTCAACTTTCATAAGTTACAGTAATTACTATAATTGTTATTTTTTTGTCTTTACTTATGCGATGCTCTTCTGGTCTTACTAAAAAAAAAAAATAGTGGTAGTTATGACCATAAAAATGGCATTGTACTAGCTTGGAAAAAAAATTGAACCAAAGAGATAATATTTAACACCATTTTTTCATTAGCCAACATGACACTGACCCATTTCCACAGCTATAGGTGTAGGAATCACAGATTCAGTTCTTCTCATCTTCCCTATCACAAAAAACTTTTGTACTCCGATTAGTTCATCTGTTCTCAATCCTACATTCACTGAACTTAATGGCAAAGCAGTGCCCATTGATTGCCATGATACAGAGGTATGAATCACAAAGGTTTTCTATTTCTCAAAAGCGAGGCACACTAGCAAATATTTAACTGCCAAGCAATTTTAAATATTTCATCCCATGTCCACAGATTTACTGAAAGCACAGTGATCCCAGTTGGAAACAATTACTCACTGCAGTGCCCACATTTAGCTCAGCGCAAGTCCAGCTGTATTTGCGGGCAATTTGCTTGATGCATTCCAGCACAGAAGGGCTCGTTAGAATTTCTGCAAGGTTCTGTAACTTCCAGAGTTCAGAGGACAAAAAGTTAATGTAAAAAACACTACATGTGTATGTATAAATATGTATAAAACTATACCTATATCTTGATCTGCAAGCATTCACAATGTTAATATTGCCACAATATAACATTGTTTCAGAATAAAACACTAAAAGTGTGCTGTCTTCCTCATGGACAATTGTCACTCCAGTGGTCATTACTGAATATTCTTCCTGAAGTTCTTCACAGGGAAGAACAGACACAGTGCAAAGACCTGGATCAGTTTCAGATCGTACAGCACCAATGGAGAGCGCTGCAGCCCAGTTAGCTGTGATCAGCGTCGAGCAGACCTAAAGCCAGTGGTGCCAAGACAGCCCCAAAATCTATTTTTATGCTCTCCTGAGGGCCCTGTGCTCAGGGTTGCTTAAGTATGGAAACCAGCAGCAGCTGCATAATCAATTTATGTGAAATAATTCAAAAATTATTAAGTCAGAGATTCATCAAGATGGTACTGAAAGAAGTGACTAAATCCTCTTATTTCTAGTCATTTAACATGAAATTAGGACCACTGCATCTAAACGACAGTGTTACAGGTCATACTAGCACCTTTTTAAGAGATACATTAACTCATAGCAGCCTTGGGCTCTCATCATTCCAGATTTGTAACTACTAATTCACGAATTCTCCCCCAACCTTCCAGGTTCTGTTTCCACAGATTGCAGCCAGGGAGACTGCCAGAAGAAATGGCAGTTGACCACATGGGAAACAACATTAAAGGAGCATGCGAAGTTCACCCTGTTGTTGCCATCTTAGAACAGGAGCAGATTTTGGCCGGGGCAATCAAGGCAGTATACGCATTTTGACCAAATGCCCCAAGTTAACAACTCACCAAATGGTTCCTTTGTTCCTTCATCTGGGCAGTCAAAGAACTGTAGGACATGGAGACCTGTATCTCTTTCCAGCTGGTTAGAGTCAAGAAGTAAAAATCTTGAGCACTTTTTTTTTTTTTTTTTTTGTCATTCAATGTGCAAACCTTACATCTTCTAGTTTCATTTAAGGAATTTGCTAGAAATACCTCAGATACATTTTCATAGACAAAAGGATGTCATGCAATAACGGCACCTGAACAGTCAGCATAACCTCAACCTTCATCGCAAATGTGTGTGCAGTTACAGTGATTAAGGACACACAGCTCTTACACTTTAAAGGACATTCTATTAGAAAACAGAAGAACTAACTTCAGAACTCAGCTAATACTGATAATACTGCACAAGGATTGGGTCTGGGCTGCTTTAAAGCTGTGCCTCCTTAAAGCTAAGGAAATAAGAGGAGATTGGTACCCTGCTCAACTAAGATAAGGCACTAATGCATACTTATTATATCAAGATAACCCAAATGACCATGAGAAGCACTGAACAAAAGAACATAACCCATACCAGAGAAAAAACCAGTGATTCTGTTTTGCCTGAAAATGACATGCAAATTAAAATGTTAATTAAAAAAAAAGTCTAGTACTGAAAATAATAGCCACTTAGGGCTGACCAAACAGAACTGACTTAACATGTTATTTGATAATTTCTATTACTGACAGTAAATATTTATTCTAACAGAAAAGCACTATATATAATATAATTAATCAGAAATAAATACACAAAGTTAATTGAATAGTTTATATCACACATTTTTCCAAATATTAACCCAAATCCATAATAATTAGGGACACTGTAATAAATTATTTCTGGGCTATGATGTTATACTATGTTCATTCAGCGAGATGTGTCAAATGATATTATAGGTATAAACGGTGATGTTATTTGCTCTTAGGATAGTTTTGACCATTACACTTTGTTATCACGGGAGAAAAAGAGAAAGATTTTTAATGTATATAGTATAGATAATAAAAGCACATTTGTTTAAAAAAAAATCAACTAGAAACAATACCTAACCAATCTTTATGTCATTAAAAAAACCTTGTAATTCAGACAGTTTCAAAATACTTCTTGTGTTACCATAATATGAGTTTTTTAGAAAAACTCAGCACTGAACAGTTTCCACTGACAATGAGAGCTCAACACACACTTCGGAAGGAATAGTGTGAGGGCTAATTGTGTTTAGTTGTATGCAAGTAAAGAATAATAAAAAATACTACAGCAGATAAGGACAGACCTTGTTGTTTTGATGGCACTGCACAGTGAATAACACAAGAAAAACTCTACCCACACAGCTTGGGTTGATTCATCTTTTCCTCCCTTCATTATGAATCAGATTCCTTATTATCTTTTTATTGAATGAAAACCTGACTACAGCACAGTCAGTGGGAGTTTTGCCATTGACATCAGTAAGGCCAATTCTTGATTACCTCACCAACTAATATTAAAAATATCCTTGTATATTTAAACCTTAATCATAGCTTAACTACAGTTTTTTGAAGGAAAGAAAAGACTTGCTGAAAAAAAAAAAAAAAAAAAAAAAAAAGACAAATGCTTCCCTGTTTCATACACCTCAGGCTTTATCTTTCAAATGACATAAAACAGAGAAGTTGCTGGCTTTTCTGTTGCTGCTGAACGCATTATAACTTGCATGCCGGCCCTTGCAATGCGTGAAATGGGAGTTACCACCACCACATCACTAATACACATGTGCCCATGCAATCTGTACAATCCTACATCTCCGGGATTAGGAAGGCAGTGTCCTGGAACAAGGCTCATGCAGAGGAACCCAGAGCAAAGCACTCACCTGCAGGGATCGCACTGCAGGTTCCACAGGTCCCCCTGCAACATGTGCACCTCACCACCTTAACCACAATGAGAGATGTACAGACTGAGGAGAGACCACAGTCATTAATAAACACCTTCAAAATACAGTAAATTTCAACTCCTTTGAGGACTGAAAGGCTCTTTGGCCAAAAAGGAATATTCCATGTAGGATGCCTTAACATTGTAGGTTTTATTTCACAGGCGTTAACAACCCTTGCCCTTTACTGAAGGTAATTCTTTTAAAAATAGTTCTCACAATGAACAATAAGGCTATATACACGGAGTAGAGTGTTAGACAACATTTTTACAGGCATACATTTCTTACTGCAAAGTCCATCTTCACACCACCTGGATCACACTTAGGACATGGGTCTCCTGTGACATCAGGCTGCATTAATGTTCACATATATACTACTCCTAAACAAAAACAAGATAGAAAAATTAGTTTTTATGTATACACGTTTGTTAATCCATTTCTACCCTACTGGAACAGAAATAGAAGGTTAAGCTGAAAATAAACCAAATTGTAATGGTTTCACCATCTAATGAAACAAACCCAAATTGCTAAGATAGGCAACGTGCATTTAAAACATGAGAAATGAAAACACCTTCAAGAAAGTAAACTTCTGAGCATGAGTCAAGCGTAGCTAATGAAATAACATTTTTCAGAGTAGTCAAAGAGCATCTCCAAAACTGACTCACTTCTCCCACTAGTCCCACAGAACCCCACATTTTAGGGCTATAGATTTCAGCCTCTTGGATGAAAAAAAAAAATCTGTTTTGCTGCAGGAAGGCACAAAATTTGCAATTTTCTAGCTAACTGTCTCCCTGCTTGAAGAATTGTGGTTTTCATTCTGAACTGAAACACAGCCAAGCTTTCAAAAACTCTTTTCTTTTTTTTTTTTTTTTAATTCAGGTATGCTTATAAGCTAGGTTGACTGGCGGAGCAACACAGGTCCTAAATGGGAAGGAGCCACATTGCTCAGTGCCCATCTCTTACTCCCTCTGTTGCCGCTCCCGGTTGTGTTTCCTGTCTTTTAAGTGACACTCTATGGGATATCTGTCTAAGTTCACAGGCCAGTTTTACCTCCATAGTGGTCCAGACTGTATATATTAAAAGCAGAATAAGGGACTGATCTGCTGGCCGATGGGGGCAAGTCACTTTCTTCTCAATAGGCCACTTCATGCCATTGCTTATTTTGTAAGAACAGACAATCAAAAATCTTACAACAAGCCTACAAGTAATAGGCATCATTTCTGCAAATTGCTTACGAACTAAACCATCAATATTTTCTACAAGCAGCAAAGCAATAACTGGAAAACATCTTTCTTTTCCAACATCCAGACCACAGTACTCCAAACGGTTCACCCCGTCAAAATTCAGAGCTGATAAATTACACTCTGGCAAATCCTTCCATGACACATACATCACATCACATTATACACACATGACACCGTGTAACTGGACATGCCTGTCGAAGCATGACACATCACAGAACAGCACGTCAGGAAATGTGAAAGGGCAGTCTTACAAACTGGGGTTAACAGGCAGTGTGGCTTCACTCAATGTTTTCATCAAATGCTTTCACCCAAATCCTTGTGATAACATGCAGGCAGCAATGCTGGCTCACAGGCAAACTGGGAAGTATCCTCCTCTAAGCCTATAGTCACTGCTGCAATAAACAGCCACTAAACATTTGACTACCTCTAATATTTTCCTTCTTTAGGCAACTGTCCCTACGATAAAGATGTCTCCAATATGCACGTCTGCCTGCAGGAGTCACTTCACTTTTTCCTGTTCACAGTCATGGAGAAATGAAAAATTAAATCTGATCGGGTCTGTACGTGAGAGTTCAAGACCTTGAGCTGGAAATCACCAGAGGCCTGTATCTGGCAAAATCCTGCTGCATGTTTGCCTTATGCTTATGTTCTGCCCTAGACACACACTATTGGCCATGATCATAGAGAAGACGCTGGGCTAGATGCACCTTTGGTCTCATTCAATTTGATTATAGTTATTCTCTCATGTTAAGTGATACTTAAGATACTCAACTTAATTGAGTCAGCAGCATGGAGTCACCATGACTGTGATAAGTTCTGGATATAATTTCACAGAACAAGCTGGTTATGAAACTCCTAAAAAAATTATTAGTCACAACAGCACAGGAGTTAAAGATCTTCTGCAGCAAGTCCTGCCACTTTGAGAATTCTTTAAAATGTCAGGCACTGGCTTTTTATTTCAGCATTTCACATCATTTTTCTATAAATGCTAATGTTAAGATATCACTTCACGTGTTATTTTTCTATAGCACCTTAATAGAACCTCAGCAACTGATCCTCAAGAACAAGTTAGCTTTGTGCTCCTAATTGAGCTATAAATCAGTAACAGGTATAAATTACGGAGGTTTTGGCAACTAACTAAGGTAAAAAGTTATTAAAAATATATTTACCAGGATAGCTTCAATTTATTACCCTACAGCTCCTCAGAGGTACTGTATATACTGTGGTTAAGTCAAATAAAATATGCCAATATATAATCTTTTTCCACCACTGGTACACATCTTACACATGCAAGTCAAATATTTTAGACACCAAAAGAGAAAACCTGCAGCTGCAGCAGCAGAGAACAAAGCTAGAATCTAAAGCTGACACCTCTCAAAATATAGTTCCTGGGCCCAGTCCACAGCTCTGTAAAGCAGTACTATTTCAATAGTTTAGTCTCTTATTTAAAAAATAAATCTTCTCATTAAAACACATTTTCCAGTGATGTAGCTGCTGTTAGAAAACAAAGGGAAACATATTTTATTTGTGAGTATACAGGCAGTCAGATTACTTGTTTCTCTCTCTCTCTCTCACCTCAGGGAATGTGCCACCACTAGGATAAAGTATGAAAAGCTGCTAGAACACAAAATTCTCTTCCAATTACACACATAAAAAGGTATTTTGTTTATTCATCCAAAGTTAATTTTTATGGCTTTCATAAAAGCCCAGAACTATGGTCTTTTCTATTACGAATGGAAAGTGTTTTATTAGACTAATTCAAGACAAAGCTTTACTTTCAACTCATAACACATGAGAACGTCATGTGAAAACCATTAAGCAGGTTCAGGCCAGAGCACTGGCATACCTGGTTCATGCTGGAGCCACCCAACCAAGGTCTTTTGGCACGTATTTTGCATGTTTTGCATTTAAGCCATCCAAGAGCGAGTCCAAGGCTCGTGTCACATGAACAGCCACTGAATATACAAAGGCAACATATTTAATTATAAAAACCTCTGCCTTTCTAAACTGAAAATATTTTTGCCAAAATTGAGACTGCATGGTACTACTTACAGGGCCTCTAATTACAGAGTACACGTCAACAATCCAGAGCCTCCTGACTCGTTCATGAATCCACAACTCATGTATTTTGTCCTTGCCCCCACAAGCTGGAAAATTAAGGGAAACATAAGTAATGATAAGGAAACATCGTGCAATTTTTAGAACCATTAGAGAAAATTATGATTAAATTACGTGTAATATCCAGAGAGAGGACCCAAACAGTTACTCCTCGAGAACTTATACTGTTTTACTGCATCCTAAATTTTCAAAGGCAGGTGAATTCACTCTCCCAGCTCAAATAATTAAACAGTATACTTGCTACTGGCAATTAAATTATTCTTTGATACCACCTTAATATGATTTCAGAGATTCATTACAGCTCTAAAAATGTTGAACACTGTATGCTCTGTGAATAAAAGGATCAGAGCACAATTAACAGTTCTAGGGATTTGTATTTATTGCATGAATCTGTCAGGGTCATATGTGAGTTCCTATAATACACTTTTACAAAAGGTTATCATTTATCATACTTAACTTGCAAGGATTCCCTGTCTTTACCAGGTGTTACTTTATTCCATTTGAAGGAAGCAGTCATTATGGGAATATGTCATAAGAAATATAGTATGCATCCTTCTTTCTTACAGACTGTGGCCATTTGGTTTAGGCTTGGCATCAAAAAACAGCATTTTTTTACAATTAGAAAGATTTTAAAGTATTTTCTAAATACTTATCACAAGCTACCGATGACATTTACCTCTTCTCAGGCAATTTCAACTATATATTGATACAATAATCACACACCTTCATGTAAGATGTTGCAATATATTGAGAGATTAAAATAGGAAAAGTATCTCGGCAGAAAAATAGTAGCCTGTAAAAACAGGTATTACTTATATTTCTGTAGGTAAGCAGAAAATAATCTAAATAGCTAATAAGCACCTTCAACAAGAAGACTAAAAGTACTCCTATGTACTAAATTTTGAAGGAATAACTTTACTTAAACCCGTAAAAAGTTTTATTTGAAAGATGATTTTCTACCCCATCAGCAAGACAAAGGCAGTCAGGCCCCTTTTCCCAGAAACAGTCCAGATGCATCTGTGAATCCGCGAACGTTGCCAGCGCTATCAAAGAGCCTTAGCACCAGCGTGACCTAACTGCAGGAAGACTGAACTTGCTGAGAAGAAAAATAAAAACATGGCTTTAATAACATTGATTTTATCCAAAAGCTCAGAGTGCTTCATACAACATTAATGAACTCTCCCAGCAACCCTGTGACATCAGTAAGTATTATTGTAATTTTACAGATGGCAAAAAGAGATCAGAAGTTAAGAGCAGCGCGTCCAGAGCCAAAGAGCGGCTGAGGAGCAAAGAACAGGTCTCTTGATGCGCAAGGCCCATCTGACCAGGCGCTCTGTCACTTTTTGGGAACTGAACAGATCACACGATTATATGTGTATTTCCAAACTCAAAATTGCAAATACCAGCAGCATATGGGCCAGGGGGTCTGTAAACACCACTTGCTGTATCTTAGAGCAGTGGATGACATGATCATATACAGAGTACAAATGCTTTACTTCCCCGGTTGTTGATGTGATGGTGTAACATTTGGGCGAGGAGTGGGAGAAGGAAGCTTATTCAGCTCACACGAAAAATAAAATGCAAATATTTATGCAAAGACAGCTGTTACTACCTGCTACCTGGCAAACCACATATAAGCTTTAATCCATTTTTAACACTATTGACAAATACATAACTACAATCTTACTTCAGATTTAAGCAGCCTTCATCTGGCCTATTCCCACACTTAAAAGAAAAAACAAAACCAAAAGAAACCATACACACTCAACCTGCATGTTCAGCTTAAGTGTTAGTGATTTGTTTAGTTGTTTTAAACTACCTTAGAAAACTATCTTTGTAGAATCTCACATGATAAATAATACAGAATCTTTTTGGCATGACTAGTGTTATAACATTTTAACAGAGGGAGTGGGTTTATCATGTGCATTAAAACACTTCACACAATCCCATTGATGAGCATGTTCCTCAGGCTTCTCACTCTAGCTCTCAATTTATGAACTAAACATTACCTGTAACAGAAGAACAGCTAAAGGCCTTAATCCTGAAAATACTTTTTTATGGAAATAGTTTTACTTAAGTTAACTGGACTGACTGAACAGTCCAGCTGACTACTACTGCAAAGAAAAGGCTGGTGGCAAATCTTGGAAATAACCGAACACTGAGATGTTGTTACTGTCAGCAGAACAGGCATATCTAAGTGAATTTCACTTCGTTGCATTTCTTATTAATGTTGTTACTTAAATAAGAAATATAAGCAAATTCTCCAGCACAGCAGGCCTTTTACCCATACCCTCTGGGCATTCAGTGAAATTTCAGTGCTCAGATGAAGGGATTTCCTGAATATATATTTAAAACATCCATGTATGAGCCAAAACAAGCAACCTATATGATGTATTTATATATCATTAAATCTATGCAAAATAAAAAAAGCCACAGTTCACTCAATTTGCTTAAATATTGGCTTAAAATATTACTTCCCACGTAAATACACAGATCATCCTAGAAATCTGTTACAGAAGCTGGGGGTCCATGTTTGTGACTAATACACAAAAATACAGTCACTCTTACAGAATCCAAACAAATCAGATCTGTGTTCATGAACTGATTTGGATTCCTATTTTGTCCTTCTTTCTCAAACGTTTTGAGGCCTTTTTTATGGTGCCCATGTTGAGATACACAGTGACCAGCCCACTGGTGCCATCCTGGCTGGCTCATCATGCTGTTTCTGCTGCTGCATGAGAAGAGTGTTAACGATTTTGATGGATGCCTAGATACTCATTAATGTTGGCAGTTCTCATCTGCAAGCTAAAGAACAGAAACTAGGAAACTAGCAGAGTAACAGCACAAATACCTAGAATACAGACCCCCTAAGTCATCTCTGTCTACTGTGCAAGAGCTGAGAACAAGTCCATTTGGCTACAAACAGCATGTGCAAAAACTACCCAAATATTTGTTTTTCTTTGTTCTTCATTTCAGGCACTATCCTCCTAATGCACCAAAAAGCTGCAAGTGGAGGAAGTGGAGCCCTAACAGGAAGAGAGAGGTGTCTGGCAGGCACTATCCCAACAGCCGAATCCAGAGGAGAGGCTGCTGGGTCCACGCACAGACGTGCCTCTCCCTTACACAGCACCCAGCACAGCGCCAGGTGCCCAAGCCAACCCTTTCCTGCAGAGTGGAGTTTGGTGTCACTGCTCATGACTGCAGGATTTATTTGACACCAAACTGCTGGGTTTTCTTGATACTAAAATCTCACAAGTTCATGGACTTGGCACCTCATCTGTCGCTTCAACTTAGTGCTAGAATGTACGTACATGACTTTGTATCAGCTACAAACATAAGGGGAACAGAAACATTCGCACAAGATTTTCATTTTCAAAATTCTTGTTTCCCTCAGGGTCCAAACTGCCACCAGTTGAGGAGCAGCAGGGGAACTGGCTGACATTCACTGCAGCTTCTTTTCCCCAAGTCTTCCTTAATTTGCACTTTCCAATTATCTTAAACTCTAGGTCTTTCTGATTTCTTTTAGGCAATGCTAATCTATGAGAGGTTAAATCCAAAATACTCTACATTTTTTAAAACCATTGCAACTTGCAGTTATGGTTTACTTCTATTTATCACATATCAAATACTATCTAAGTTGCATTTTTACAGTAAATACTACTCAAAGAAAGGTTCCTGCAGGCAAATGTTGTAACCAAAGATGCTCATCCTGGATATTAAGACTTATGCATTGCACTTTGGGGCCACCAACAGCTGGGATGTAGCTGCATATCGGAGTTGTGATAACCTGACCTCAAAATGTGCCTGTGAATCCCATTACTCCCATCACTGCTGGGAGTAAAAAACCTGCAAAAAACCACCTGAGGATACAGCTGCTAGGGTGGGACTTGTATTAATGGCTTTTCAGTCTTGTCTTTGGATCTAAGGACAGATTCTACCTCTGCTTGCAGTAACACAAATCTGGAATACATCCACTGGGCTTAATTCACAAGCCTAATGGGGCAGGATTTGGCCTTTGGTTTTTGAAGATGTGTAGGAAAACCTTCTGCCGTGTCACTGCACTGAGAACAGCACAGGGCTTTTATTACCATTTTCACTTAGAAAAGCCAGGTTTGAGTTAACACAAGTGAGTAAGAAGTGAAAGGTAGGTCTGGTACTGATGGGTGACGAACACCTCAGCAGCGGACACCGAGTCAATACGCACTGAAACTACAAGAGGGAAGAGGAAAAAAAAAAAAAAAAAAAAAAAAAAAAAAAAGAGAGAGAGAAGGAAATAATAGTTCCGTTTACCTCCCTGAAAGGCGGTTGAAGCTGTGGAGACAAGAGAAGACACGTGGGCGTAGCGCAGCTCGCCGGGCCCTGCGATTCCCCGCCGGCAAAATACATGGGCCGCCCCGCGCAGGCACCGCTGGGATTCGAACCCAGGATCTCCTGTTTACTAGACAGGCGCTTTAACCAACTAAGCCACGGCGCCCGGCGATAGGCTGAGCTTCTGCGCAGCCCCAATACATCGGCCTGGCTCGGCCGCGCCCCGGTACCGCCGCGGCCAGTGGCCCGGCCACGCTACGGGCGGAGCGGCTCCCAGCGGGCGGCAGGGCCGGGCTGGGAACTCAGCCCCCGCCAGCTCCGGCTCGGCTGGGGGCCAGCGGCGCTTCGGCCTGCGGCGCCGGCCGCTGCTCGGCACCTTAGCGTCTGTTTTGGCACAACACGTGTAAAGACCGAAGGAAAACACCTAAGTGTCAGCATTTCCACAAAACGCTATTTACTTACGGTTAGGCTTCCGTCCCACCGTCCCGCTGTGTCTCGATGGCCCAAGGCTCACAGTGAAAGATACCAAGGGAGGACTGGGCCTCAATTACATGCTGCAATCATCTGTAATGATGCAAAAATCAAACCCCAGTATGCATTTGCACACACCGCTTATGCGCTTTATGATCTACACACACACATAACACTGGAGTGCCTGACAAAAGGTGCATGTTTGCACAAGCTACAAAAAGCTACAAACTACAAAAAGTTATCTGGGTGGTTTTCTATAGAGCTAATTCGAATCCTTCACGCAGAACTGATGCTGCCACTGATACAACGCCTTCCCTCAGGGCCCTGGCCCTTCAGCCCATCACTTGCACAGGGCAGCAGACAAGGGTGGACCCTGCCAAGAGAGGGATGGAGCTGCCACCAGGCAGGATTGAGCCATGAGCAAACACGGAGCCTGGCCCACCACCTAAGGTTATCAGGAAAGGCTCAGCTCCATGAACAGACCTGATTACAGGCTTGGACTGTGATCAGAATCTGCAAAGCACAAAGATCGCTTTGGCAATTTAACAGGCAACCAAGGCGTATTTACAGCCAAATTATAGATGTTATTCAAGTAACTCCCACAGAAGGGAAGCCACACTGACTTGGTCTGAAACAGTCATACAAATTTCTCATCAGGTGAGAACAGGGACAGAGTGAATTAGTCAAACCATGGCAGTATAAGAGCCAGAAAATATGCAGATAAATCTCCAGCTAATGAATTGTCTGTAATTATCACATTCTCTGTAAAACCTATGCTGCATACAAATGTGAGCCTACTGCTGCAGGTGAGATCAGTTCAGGGCTGAAGACAAGCTGACTCATCTGGCACCCAAGCATAAAACAGGTGATGGCAATGGACAGAAAACAGCAGTAAGTAATAGAACTTACTGGCTTTATTAAAGCCAGCATGTAAGAATTCATTTTTTCTTGGTTTTCTCAATTTGGGAGATAAAAAGAAGATTCATTCAAAAGAAAATTTCCAACATCCTCACATCACTAACACAAAATGAACCAAGCCTCTATACAGCAACTGCTTTTTTTTCCTGTTTCAGTGGAAAAAATTGGAGCTTTGATTTTTCCAGCTACAAACAGTAAAGAAAGAAAGAACACTTTCAATTCTAATATAACATTAATTATTCTAGGACTAATGTTTTCTAACATAAATTAGTTCAGTATTACTAACAACATTAAAGCCAAATTAATCCAGCTATAAAACACACCTATTTTATGTGATCTACTTAAAAAAAAAAGAAAGAAAAAAAAAGAGGAGCATAGATGCAGCATTTTCTTCTAGCCTCTGTAACAAAACAATAATATTTAATTAAGGAGTAAAGAAGGGGAAAGAATGCTGGAAAGTAATACAGTTTATCACCTAATACTTATTCAAAGCCATAAATCTGTAGAAAACACACTATTCCCTAAAAATATTTTCCATTTAACTTTGGATTCACCAAAGTAATTGTTGCTACACAATTCACATAATTTAAACAAGGAAAAAAAACCAAACTTACCTACTTGGATCTCTTTGTATTCCACAGCTTAACTGCATTCCAGGGTGTCACATGCTCAGCTGTGACTATTTCGCCCCACTTTAAGTCCCTTTTAGAAAGAAATGTTAAAAAGGTTGAAAATACTGTTTTTAGGAATAGGGCTTCCAAACGTTTTAAGACACTTAATCTTTTATTAAGTGACATTCTCACATATACTCATCTCACATAATAATCATCTCAGGGTTGCTCCTAAGAAAGGGTAGGGAAAATACCACACTCCTTGTTGGAGGGAGCCTTTATTACACAGAATTAATTTGTGCTACATCATGTCAGACTGAAATCACAACTTACTTGCAATGCTTGAAAGCTCCTTCACAAAAAATTTAAGAGGTATGGCAACAAGTTCATGGCCTTATTCATGGTTTTACTCACAAATCTCTTCTGATGTGCACTGAGAGCAAGGATTCTTTGTTTGCCATAGTAAAGAAGAATGGTTTATCTAATGGAAGGAAACCTATTGATAATTTACATATAGCTATTTCCTTTAGTAAGATTGAATGTGGGACTAATGTATTCCTTTAAAATTGTTTAAAATTTCCAAAGGACAAGTAATTAATTTTATCCTCTATCTACCATGCAGCATAAATAAGATTTCTACTCCTGGGGATTTTATTCTTTACCTGATACATCACAGCTATTTCATGGATTAGTACAAGGTATTTTATTATTCCTCATACAGAATACTAGGGCAGAGCAAGGTTAGTGGAAAGTCTTAGCTTTATATGTGTATTACATAAAGACGTACAAACATTTATACTTAAACGTGTTAACATCCCATTAATTTAAAGATCAGGAGAAACAGAAGGTGATACAATTTTTGAGCCTCTTGCTTTTCCAGTTTCTACCACTGAAGGCATATGATCCATCTTTTCAATATTCAATAACCTCAAAGTAGAATCCTGAGAAAAAGATGCGATTATTTTGACGTATTTGCATATTACCAAACAAGTGGTTCACATCATTACCATAAGGATGAAATCTCACCTCAGCAGATGAGCCCTCTCAATATGAGCACTGAGCCCTCTCACATATAAATATCACGTTTTTAGAAAAAAATCTTTAGGTATCTTAAACTGCCCACACATTTTAAAATAACAAAAGATAAACACACTTAACTTATTTTTAAGATTCTCTGTACTTACTGATTACAACTTAGCACTTCTATGAGCAACTTGACTATTGTTAAATTTCATACCAAAAAAAGTTGAAAACAAGGGATGAAATCTTCACATCTATTTATAAGTTAGCTCCTGAAAGCCCATCAGGAATTAGCAATTACTTTTGAGGCTGAAAGAATCCTTTCCTTGTTTTCGCTAATCGCAACATGTGTTACCCAGTCCCAATGACCCTACAGTAAAGCAAAATTTGACTGTAAGACAAGGAAAAAACCCTTCATTATAATAGAACCAACTATTTGTACCATAAATGCATTTTGAAATTCAGTGAGAAAATTCTTATCTAGACAGCCTCATGTCCCGTCAAGAAAAAAAGTTGCTATGAAGTTCATAGTTTCATACATATACCTGTAAACAGTGGCTGTTACCACCTCTGGTAAGCAGACCACCAGCTGTAGCACTCAGAAGAATGACAACTACACAGTTACCATGGCTTTAAGCTCCATTTAAGCATAGGTCTTTTCTATTTTTTGAACAGTTCTAAAAAGAAATGTAAAAAGAGAGTCGACTTCTAAAATTCATTTCCTAAAAAATCTTGAGGCTATTTATCACGTGATAACAGAGGGAAGAGCTGTGGGAACAGACAGCAACTTGCCTCCATTTTAAGGGAAGGAAACCAGTTCTGAAAGCAGGCCAAGTCAAGCAGCTGTATCGGATATCCTTATCCTGACAACTGCAGCACAGCTAATTTGAGGTTAACAGCATTGAGCTGGCATAAGAATTGAAACAGGTTAAAATCTAAAACAAATTACTTATTCCAGCTAGGGAGTAAATACCATGAATGGTATTACAGATACATACATATAAATTAATGGGATGTTAACACATTTAAGTATAAATGTTTGTACATCTTTATGTAATACACATATAAACAGTAAGAGTTTAGGAAAGCATGGTCATTTTGATAGACAAATGCCACACCTGAGAAATACAATTAAAAGATGAACATATATTTTTCCAGCACACAGAAGCAGTCAAACATGCCTACATAAAACATGGGGTTTATAGAAGAATCTTTAAAAAATATTTTTAAATTTAGTTATGATTCCAGAATATAATTACACCAAAGCACAGATCCTAAACTGGAATTCTCCATAGTTACAAAGATACAAGCATTTAAACAGATGCCTTCTTTTTTATGGGAAACTGAGTTAGTTACAGTGATTGCTGTGAATTGGGAAATTTGCAGTAGCTGCAGTACCTAATGAGAGTTGCGCTGCTTTTTTTTTTTTTTTTTCCCCTGTAGGTATTAATTACTGCCTCAAATTTTGGGTAGTATTACCATGGATATGGAAGAAATGAGGAGGCCTAGCTCCAAGCAGGGATAGCTAAATACTGACTAGCTACTTTGTTTATACAATTTTTCATCCTGAAAAGTACCTTAACGTTTTCAACCACATCCCTGTCACTATAAGCAGTAAGGTAAACTATGTAACCTAGGAACTGAGCTAAGCCTGAGAACCTCAACACCAATATTTACTTTTTTTCTAATGCTTCCCTTTTAGCGCAGTTTTTTGTGGACATAAGTAAGCGTGTAAACATACAGAGTGTGGCATTTCAAAATTAGTATGTGTGCTACCCAAGCTCTTGTTACATGTTGGAAGAAACTCTCTCCTAGAACACAGATACCACTCCATGCAATACAATCCTTAAATAAGCTTGTTCATAAAACGAGAAATGTAATAGCTTATTAACAACTGATTTGACAAAGGTAATATCTTTGTAGCTAATTGCATAAGAATATACTGTTCTAGGAAATTAAATCACACAAATCCAGGATATATTCCTGCCTGTCTCTAAAAATGATAGGCAAGGATATTTGTCAGATAATTAAATATACAACGCTTTTAAACCAGCAATACATTTTATACCGTCTCATCAAACTAGTGACCAAAAAACATCTCAGTACCTTTAAGCTTAGCCTTTTATAGACTGCATCTGTATCCCATATAGCTATAGTGTTGTCATATCCACCAGACACAAGTGATGCTGAAATGTAAAATCCAAATGTTGTATTTTAGCTTTGCTTTGTCACACAGACAAATAAAAGAGGCTCATTCTAACAGCGAGTCAGACTTTATAAAAAAAAATAAATAATGAGATATTAGTCATGCCTTAACAAGACAATAGAGGTTCCTTTCAGCTACTTGGTAATGTTCTTAATTTTGTAAATATTAATCCTAAATTTAGCAATCACACAAGCAAGTGGAAAAAAACATATGAAAATTCTGTTGACTTAAAAGTTAAGGAGATACCTTGTTTAAAAATTAAAATACAGAGAATACTTTCAGAATTGTTAGGTCAACTGTGAATAAAACAAAAAAAGTAGAGTTTAGTGTGGAAAGCATGTTTTCAGATTCCAATATTCACAGGCCTATCTGCATTTTCT
This sequence comes from Falco naumanni, assembly GCF_017639655.2. Lineage (NCBI taxonomy): Eukaryota > Metazoa > Chordata > Aves > Falconiformes > Falconidae > Falco > Falco naumanni. The sequence continues at coordinate 11,949,348 of NC_054068.1, forward strand.
TGTCTTCAACCCACAGGCATATTTTTCCCCACAGAGTTGCTATTTATTTATGTGAGTTGCCTGCCTCAGAAGGCACTGGCTATGACCGCAGATTAACCTGCTGTCAGCAGTGCAGGAGTCACCTTTACTGGAGCATTCGGATGTGAAGTTGCAAAAGAAAACAGCCGATAAGATCACAATGTACAGAAACTCATAATTAGTCCACCCCAGTGAAGAGAAGAGAAGCTGTTTCTGCACAGTAGCAGTCAGCAGTTAACAGATTTCATGTTGTGTAGGGACTGGGAGTTGTCTGTGATCTAGTGAAAGTATTGGAACTAAGGCAGTAAGAAACAGCTCCCCACTACCTCCACTCAGATACAGGTAAACTGGAGAGTCTGTTTCTTCCTCCTATTCATCCAAGCCTCAAGGAGACATCAAGTGCCAGGTGCCAAACTGTCTTGGTCTAACTCATAAATACCACCTGCTTTAAATATGGTAGTTTATGTGCTCGATCAGCGTAGCTGAGAACATCCATGAAGTTTTTCAGTACGTTGCTAGTATACGTTGTTTGGGCTGTGAAGTAACATTATTTTGGGGGTACTAACAAAGACATCCACGTTTTCCTTATTATTACAGATCAGTACAGTATTTACTGAACATGGGGGGTTTTTCAGTTAACTAATGTTAGGGTAATATCCACAAGTGCTAAGTTAATCTTCTAACATAGTACTGTGCTTTTACTCCATTATGATCTTTTTATTATACCTCTTGATGGGTATAACAACTAAGCAAGTTTCCAGTTGCCTGGTTAATACAGAACACAGACCATTAGCCTCAATCAACTTCTTTACATGGACATCATTTTCTCATAATTAAACATGCTATCTTGGAAATGATTAATTAATTACCTACACGATTTGAGTTGTCACTCATGGCTTATCTGAAATGTCCTGTATGTAGGTATCGAGATCATGCACTAGTATTAAGATAACTCACCACCCTGGCTGAAATGGCAGGAACTAACAGAACCCTCATGTCTTTCGTTGAAGGAAACGGGTTCATGACACTAAAATTCTCCTGTCTTTATATCCCATATTTTTAAGCTTTTGTCCCAGGATGCTGTGCACAAGTAATGACCATCAGCGGTGCAGCAGCAATCTGAGATAGCATTGCTGTGTCCCCTGAAACACAGATGAAAAACACAGGAAGAGTGACCTTTTGTAGCCATTACAAACCTCTCAAAGAGCCTCCTGCAACATTGAGCATCCTGTCTTCATCCAGGAAAGCATCATAAGCATATTCTGAATTTTAACTATAGGAATAGTTCAGTGAAGTCTCTGGAGCTGCTTACAACCTCACAGCCAGCACAGTTTTATATCTCGTACTGGATTAGGTCATTTTGCAGGACTGAAACCTTGCTGTTAAGTGACAAGTGACCAACTTGCTTTGTTGTTGTTGTTGAACGCAGCTTAACAAGAAATTGTTCAGTGGCTACAACACAACCACATTTTACTACAAGTAAATTACCAAAAAAAGCCACCTGTTTTTCATTAAATAAATAGCATGCATTCATCTCCACATGTAAATTTCAACCCAAACATTCAGGGGAAAAATATTAAACAACTCTAGATTAAAGTCTGATCTTGGAAGCAGTGATACTCATCAGAAAAGAAATCCGAACGTTTCAGAACTGGGTGAGGACTCTAGGGCTTCCTGCAATCTACAGTGTGGAAAGGATTATGAGCATCTCTTACAGGAAACAACGCTGTAGTCACTGCAATTTAAAAAAAGCATTACAATGTTCCAGATTGAATTTCCCATCCAAAGTAATTCCTAATCCCTCAAAGACAATTTTATTACAGTGTTTAAAGGCAGACTCTCTCTCTGATTATTGTTTTAAGAATTCAAAGCTAAAATGGTTGAGTTTATTTAAAGCCATTGATATTTTTAACGGTTGATTTGACATCTCTATTGTTGCAAACTTCCTTCTTAAAATGGTAACAATATCCTAAATTGACCTAATGTTTTTACTGTATTACTGACTTCAGCGAGAGATACAAGACTTTAGCATGTGAAGACTCAGGAGATCATACTGAGCAAGGCTTCTGGCACTGGGCATGACCTTCTCCAAAAGCATATAAGGATAAATGAGCTGGGAAAACGATATCTGTACTCAGAGAGTGGCCATAATTGGTTCACTGTGAAAATAAAAGTACATACTGAGCTGGGGTCCACAGCATCTGTCCTGAATCCAGTCCCATTTCATACTTCCATTAATAATGTAGGTAATAATATAAAGAGTACAGAGACGAAATGAAGCCAAAGAGGGTCTGCAGTTATACAAGGGAGAAGGTTAAAATTCAAAATTGTCTTCACAAATTGAAGAAATTATCAAGAAAATAAAAGGGTTATAACAGCCTCTACAGGAAACAATGCTGTTGTCACTGTAGTTTGTAAGGGTCATACAGTGTTTTATCAACTATCTAATATGCATGCTACCTGATTAGGTCAATTTTGTCAAGTCTGACATTCTGTGCAAACACAAATAATCCACTGCAGAATCCACAGATACGGAGTGGGAACAATGGACTACATCACAGTTCTGCAAAAAAAAGGAAGCAACAAATTCTGACTCCTCTTCACTATCAAATAAGAGTAAATCTCATCCCAGGATGTATGAACAGAGGTACAACCACAAAGAAGCATGTGGTAATAATTAATTTCTGGTTTTTTCCTGGTGGAGGGAATACTCTTTACATTATAGAGCCATATCATTCAAGAAAAATGTGGGCTGATTGGAAAGATCTGAGATCAACAGCAAGAATGATCAGTAAAATAGGAAACAATAATTAAATGTTAAATGAATAACAATGGTTTACTGAAAAGATGACTCAGCAGATGTAATGATGTAATAGAAGTTCTTGGATATATATATAAATGTAGACAAAAACAAGTGAATAATCTGATCTCCATGTCTGAAGTGGATCTAAACAGAAACATGAGAGCTTAAGCTGCAGCCAGAATAGTCCACCTGAGGAAAATCTTTGTAATGATTAACACAGTGAGACAACGGAAGAGATTGGACATCTGTGAGGTCTTTACTGGAGCTCATTAAGAGCAGAGTAGATCATCCTGTGGCTGCTCTGAGGCCCATGAATTTTATGAAGGGCTAAGGTGATCTGGTTGCAGTGCCAAACCTAATTATCACAAAATATTCTGTAAGAACTCAGGATTAATTATCAATTCCCAACATCTAGATCTATTTTCTCCTTTTCTCTGTATTATTTTTGCTTCACTCCATAATGTTTTTAAAGACTTCACTATTCTAAGTAATATTTTATCTCCTCATTCATCAGCAATTATACATTTTTCCTAATTAGCAGAAATGAGAACAAGAAGTTTATACTGCAGTACCATATTGCATATGCTATCTTCTGCATCTACATATACCCAAGAACGTAGAAGCTCTAAAAAAACAGCACTAGAAATGGTTACAATCATCAAAATACAATTTTTTCAGTTATTTACAGCAGGAAACTTGAGTGGACCATTTTATTCACACTTTCTGTATATGTAATTTGCTTATATATAACATTATTTAGTTCAATAACTTGTTGGTATTCTCTAGTACAAATCTTAGCATAAATCTCACTGATAATTGTGGAGGATGCAAATAATGCTACAGATAATTAACTATAGTACTGTTTCTTACTCATTAATTGTAATTGAAGTGGATCGTGTCACCATATCCCATAGCTTTATGGCCTTGTCATATGATACTGAAGTCACTTTTTGGTTATCTGGGTCAAAACAACATCTTGCAATTGTACTTTTGTGATGACCTATACAAAAAACATCAAGTGAGAATATTAGTTATTTTGAATAATTACATCTGGGTCTCAGAACACAGGTCTGAAAGCCAGAACTAGCCATAGCATCTATGCATCAGTCTATTTGCAAAACACTGTAATTTCAAAATTGCTGTTTCACTGGCTAGGACACCTCCTCACCTACCTCTCAGTGAAAAAGAGGCCTCATAGTTACTGCAGATAGTAAGAAATTTGAATTTGTAGCCAGGCGTTCAACATATACAGTTAACACAAATTCACATGCTGCCCTATTACATGCCTATGGAGCAAGATATTTCTCCACTCCATTCCTGAAAGTAAGTCCAGAAGCATGGCCCCATAAAGCCAATGACAGTTAACTGCTCAGACTCTTAGGGAGCACTTAAGCAGGTAATTATACTTTAAGAACACAAATAGCTCCATTAAAATAATGTAAGCAAAGTATGTCCTGATGGCTTCACCTAATAGAGACAGTTCTAATAAAAGTATTAGATCCATTTGTTGCACTTTTTATTTTTAAATCCAAATGATTTTACCATCAGGTTCTGATTCACAGGAGCATGATAACCATATGCTAATTTAACATTTGTAGGACTGCTCATATATTTTTAAGCTGATTCTGCAAGAATGGCAAACTCCCTGACCTGCAGTCCTGAATGGAAGCCTCAAGGGACCGAGGTCTCACTAGTGAAATTACCTTCAAAGGGAAATTATTGTTCAAAAAAGAATCACTGTTAGTCTAATTTTGGCCCATTATCTCCTTTCTACAAGCTTATTCTGGAAAACACTGGTTTAATGTCTCACAGGTAAGTTTATTTTGCCTTTCTCAAGTAAGGATATTTGAACTGAACCGAATTAATTAATTTTCTCAATTTTTGGTAAGAAATAAAAAAAAAATCAAGAGCTGCATAAACAAGATGTAAAAGTTGTAAATCTTACTTTGGGTATGTGCCGGTAATGTTGCTCTTACTGCATCAAAAACGTATATGGTATTTTCTTTGTCTGAATTAGATACCACATATCTGCCATCATAAGAAATACTAAAGTTACAATGCCTTCATGTTCTACCGTCCACCGAAGAGAAAATAAAAGGTTTTAGAAACATGCTTGAGGGTTAAAGAGAGTTTTACAGCAGATTCAGAAAGAAGGCTTTTGATGCTACTTTGTCTTGGTAAAAGCTGATAGATGTCTTTATATCCAATTTTTCTTTTTTTCTTTTCTTTTTTTTTTTGTATTAGCAATAAACTTAAAATTAGACAAAGCTGCACTGTTCAAATCCTAAATTGTTAATCATTCTTAAATGTATCTTCTGAGACAGGTTATTATTATCATACCCATTTGTATCTGAAATAACACAGACATTCATCAGGAGATTTACCCAAGATGAAGCAATTACCCGTACCAAAACTAGGACTAAAAGTCAAGCCCACCTACCCTAACTATACTGTATTGTGTTAACAAAGAATGTGTTTTCTTACTTATAAGTAACAAAGCAATAAATCCAAATTTTACAATTGTATCTTCTGCAATATGCATTCAAAAGGATACATAAAAGTATTTTTCCTGTTTCCACATCCGAAGCCTTAACAGTGTTATCATATGATGATGTTACCACTCTAAAAGTAACGTTAATGAAAACAGCAATCAATGTTTTCATTTAAAAGGTATTTTAAAAATAAATGACAACATTTAATTCTGACAATGATTCAACATCTTCACACCCACTAATTTAAAATAGATTTTTCAAAGACTACAGCAAAAATTATTGCATAGCTTAGTTGAAAAAAGGATTATTTATATTTCAGATAGAAACTAATAACAAAAATGTCATGTATGTAATTTTCAGTGCAAGCAGCCAACTCAATTTTATTTCATCCATTAAAAGTTATTTAATTATTTCTAACATCAGAATAATTTTAAAGCCATTATGATGTCTTTTCTTTAATGAATATGAAGTGTTATTGTCAGTAATGTTTTTTTGATTTTTAGTGGTTATGTTGCTGGGTAACCCTCTACCACAGATGCTGCTCTGCACAAACATAAAGCCACATTAGACAACAAAGCTATTCAATGAAGTTTACCAAAACTGGCAGGTTTCCATTAAATGGGAAGTCCAAAATTTTTCCCTCATACTGTTTCATTAAAATATTCCCAAATATCTAAAGTAATGTTTATATTCAAAGGCACCAATGTGACACATGTTTTTAGTACCATTGTGGCTTTTTACTTTTATAATGTTCCAAAACTGTTGCTTTTATACATTTTGCCCAATAAACTCAATGAATTAACATTCTAACAACTAAAAATACAATTATATTATTAAAATCTATTTTATTTTCTCCATATGTGTATACTTCCTGCAACCAACACAATCTCCGCTCCTAAAAAGAAATACATAATGCAAAAGACCACATGATATTTATGAACTGGTAGTGTTTTTTGATTGGAAAGTGATTTCTAGGGCTGTACACAATAGTGTATTTTACTTGCTGTTTAGCAGTTTCAAAAATATACACAATTGCAATAGGCAGTGTAGCATATGTACTATTCAATGATCAAAAAATTAATCAGTCAGCTCTACAATCTGATAAAAACTGATTTAAACTATGACGTAATGATAAAATATGCCAGAAGTAGTACCCCTGGAGGCACTGCTTGACCTGCTTAACCATATATATCAATATATGCTGCAGTTGCTTTAATTATTATGTCCACAGATTGACACTAGATTAAGATGCGTTTCTTCTTTAATTGAAAAGACAGGCTTAATGGTAAGTCTATATAATATTAATAAACAATACAGACAGAAGAGAAATTTTATGAAGGTATAAATCTCACTGACAGGTGAACCCCTGAACCTTGGGTAATTCAATGTTGTTCTTTTATAGAGTGATATAAATTTATATACCACTTTCAGAACACACGACAAAGATAGACTTCCAGCGCTGTGTAACTCAGAAACAGAATTAGATGCGTCCTTTGCCCTGAAAGAGGCCATAATCTATCAGACTATTCCAACATGCATTTAAGACAATAAAGAGGTTCATGCTTTATTCAGCAGACTTCATATGCAAAACAGAAAAGATTTAAGAGCTCCTGTACAAATTGTAGGTGAGAACAAGGTGAGATTTATGGTAGTTCATGTGGGAGTCCAACAGTAAACAGTCTGCAAGCAGAGCATGGACAGCATAAACGAAAGTACAACAAAGGAGAGAAAGTAGGAGGAGTGTATGGAGGAAGGAAGATGTAAGACAAAATTATAACAGAATGACTTATCACTTACAAAACTAAGCAAAAAGTTTGACTTTAATGTAATACAAGTTAGGAAACCATAGGAAGGATTGAAAAAGTAACTTATTTGTTCTAAGTTTTGTACTAAGTGTTTCTACATGTACTGAAATTGAACCTTGACATTGCAAAAAACATCTTTTTTTTTTTTTTTTTAATAAGATAGAAAATGGTCACCTTCTGTCATCAGGAGTCAAGATGCACTCAGAAATTGGGGCAGTGTGTTCGTCTTCAAAAACTCGAACAGGAAAACCTTTCTCAACATCCCTGCATAAATCCAAATGAGTTTGATTAGGAAGTGTTTTGCTAAATTGTAAAAAAATACAAAGCATCACTAAATAAGGGAAAACAGAAACTGTGAAATCACTAAAGTTAGTCTTCAGTTATTCTTAAAATCTCAGACTCTCTATTCCTTCTTTTCATTTCAAGACTGACTGAAAGAGAGTTCTTCATCTACCACACCCAGACTTCTATTTATGTCCTTCCCATCACAGTAGTTTTCACCAGAAATTTCTTGAAGGAGTTCTCCTTAGACTCTCACGTCCATGTCCATACCTAAATCCTGGAGTCTCATTCACATAGTTAAAACTCACACTCTCAAGGCCTGCCATCCCTCCATCAATTACTACAATATAATTTTCTTCAAAAATGCCTACTTGTATCCATGTGCAATGTTCTTCCACAGATTTCCCTTTACTGTCTGTTATATTATTCCCTCTATTCACGTTCCTTCATTGATGAGGAATCAGTCACAAATACAAGCCTCTTGTCTTCAAATATAAAGCTTTGTGATTTATCCCTAGACATTGTTTCACTTCTGCCCTACCTTTGATGCCAGCCTTTGTCACCCAGTTGTTACATTCTCAAAATTTGAGTTCCCCTTTGTTGCCCTTCATGTTTTGAAGGAGTCACCTATAAATAACAGGAAATCTCTCCCATACTGCAAAATCCCACTTAAGCGCCTGTTTTGTGATTCATAAACAGCAACCAACAGATTACTGAAGTGCTGAAATGATGACCCATACTACATTGCTGGTTAATTTATCACAGAACCATAGAATCTTTTAGGTTGGAAAAGACCTTTAAGATCGAGTCCAACTGTTCACCTAGCACTGTGATGTCCACCACTAAACCACATCTCAAACTGTCTACATGTCTTCTAAAGACCTCCAAGGAAAGTGACCCAAGCACTTCCCTGGGCACCTGTTCCAATGCTTGACAACTGTTTTGGTGAATAATTTTTTCCCTAATACCCAATCTAAACCTCCCCTGGTACAACTTAAGGCCATTGTGTTTCTCCATCATCTTCTATCTACTTAGGCTTTTACACAGAGAGTTTTAAGCGATTTCAGGAAAGGACTATCTTTTTGGCGTATGTATATAATGTTTATTTCTCCTATCTACAATTATTTGCTTAAGATCTCCACATGTTAATTCACATTGGAACTGATTGTTAAGAGACAGGACTTCTTTCATTCTAGACTTCCTGATTTCTTGGATCTAGCCATCGACAGCTCTTGGATAATTTAGTGGTGCTAACCTGAAAACTGTCTGGTTTTTACACTTTTGGGCTTCTTGGGCTTTTTCAGGATGTGTGAAAAAAAGTCTGAAAAAAAGTAGAAACCTAGTACTGCATTGGTAAGAAGTCAACACTTTAGATCCTTCATAAAATTATTTCATCTCTATACCTATCATATTAAGGCATTACTATAACTCATTACCAATTCTTGAATCAAGCCAGTTTAATATATGCCAGATTGCAATGCCTGCAATCTATTTAGCACAGCTGCATTGTCATTTGCTTGCATAAAATTCAAGGGTTCGCCTAACTTTTATGTCTCCAAGCTATCTTTTAGACTAAATTTAGATTTGACCACCCAGAACCTGTACACGTTCAGATCTCACTGTTGCCCTGCCTAGGGTGGCTGGAATTTTAGGGAAACCCCAACTAACTATAAAAAACTTGGATGAACAAGAAAATAAAGGGTTCAAATCAAGATTTAAATAAAAGGAAAAAGCAAGCGACAAGTATTAAAACACCATGGCCATGCTGATAACTGTGTGGTCCCACACCGCCACATAAAGAAGTCAGAAAAAGGAACTTTCAGAAGAAAAAGAGTAAGCTTTGTGTATCAACTCACAATTTAAAAATATTAATAAACTACAGCTCTAATTCATTGTATGCTACATATTCTTACAAGAGTCACTCTTTAATGTCAAAGAATGTTCGAAGTATGAGATAGTTTTACTATTTATCTGTGAGCGCAAAAACATTTACAGCTGCTATTTTTAAACTTCAGTAAAATATCTTCAGAAGGCTCCTTGATGACTCAGCCAGTCCTCATGCCTGTATAACATTCATTGTTTGATTTCAGCTTTAAGATGTTGGGGTTTTTTTTCATTTGTTGTTGCATTCATAACATACCCAGAGCTTCACTGTTCTATTGTAAGAGCATGAAAGCATTTTTGTGTCTTCAAAGCAAAAGTGGCAGGAGCTCACAGTATCGCTGTGTCCCCTCAGAATTTTAAATTGGATCTGTAAAGGAACAGAGGAAAGTTTAGGAATGTTTTTCCTTGAAATTATTTTTGACAGCTTGGTCCACGAGGGGGAGTATGAACACAAGAACAGGAGGAGAATATTTCAAGTTCCACTTGTCTAAGGAAAGGTCACATCCTTTCCTTGGTACTACCTTGGAGCGGATTTAACCACATCTGGTTAAGAAAGGAAGGCTGACGGATGCAGATTTTATTTTTATTTTTCTGGAGGGGAAGGAAATTCGGTTTGGTTTGTTTCCCCAATTATTCTTCCTCTCATAAAAAGTAATAGCTATCTTCAAATCTCACGAAGTCTCCCTCAAGTCTTTCAAACACTTGTTTCTTTGATTTTGGCCCACCAAAGTGCAGCACATTAAGCTCTCAGGCCACACATCTCAGCCAAGACCGCTACAAATTTTGCCAAAGATATTTTGAAAAAGGCTTTTCTTCAGTCATTTGCCAGTTTGCTCATGACTGCCCAGCAGGCTTCATCTAAACTAAGTTAACATTAAACCCCCTGCTACCATACACATTAGCGAAATGACAGAGGCCTTTTCCACCCTCAGCTTCCAGAAGCCCCCGACTACCCGCGGGCACACAGCCCTGTGCCGTCACCTCACCATCGCCCCAGCCACCCTCTGCCGGGGTCAGCGGTGGCGCCAAGGGGTCCCTGCGGCCGCTCCCGCCAAAACCCCTTCGGCGGCTTTAACAGGGGCCGACCCGCCAGCAGCGGCCGCCCAGTTTGGCGCTCGCCTGTGAGGGAGGCAGCCAGGTCCCGCTGCGCGTTTCTCCTCACATCACGCGAGTTCTCCTGTTGACTTTTACATTTTAAAACCACACAAATCTGTGCGTCGACACAGTATATCGCTTTGCTGTCATCAAGAGCTGTCGCAAAGCTCTGGATACTGAAAAACACATTAAATCGGGCCCCACAGAACTGCCACCTACAACTGAATTTCAATTAAGGCTTTTGTTCGTAGTTTTAAGCAGAAATATTCTTCTGGTTTCCCTGTGCACCTGGAAAGTGAAGTTCTGTGGGCCTATTTAACAGCCCGATCATAAAAATGCAGTTCTATATTATTTCAATAGTGTATATTAAAATAATTCTACAAGATGACAGTTGATTCTTAAATGTACTGCATGGAACAAAAAGAACAGTAGCAACATTTTTCATTGTAAGGCAGATTATAATTACAGTACTAATCTTTATAGCACATTAGCCTTAATAATTTGTGTCAAAACGACAGTTTATTGGTTTAGATCTTCCAAATAATATATACATTTAGGAGATGTAAAAATTACTCCCACAAGTACAGCCAAATACTGCAAATATTGCAAAACTGCAATGTAAAATCCTGCATTACACATATTTAAAATACCTGTACTCAATACAAATTTTACATTGCTTTAGTTTTTAACTTCCAAATTTAATTCAGACTGAAATGTACTCTCCAGCATTTTAGAGGTCCTAGGCAATTACTTACTATACAAAAATTCTTTGCAATACTTCAGTTTAGTAAAATATCTTGCTTCATGTTAATTAAAACAGAGCCTGCAGTATTTCAGATGACGCTGTCCAGAAAGGGGTCTTTTCAGCATTCCATAATCCATACACTTTGAGCATACGAAGCACCACAAAATAAGCATATGCATATTTACTTTCCAACAAATTCAATATGAATACAGTATCTACAATGCTTCGAAGTATACATGATTGATCTACCATCACAGAGGAGATCAAAAATTTGAGATCAAGTCACACAGCACTGAAGAAAGCAAGCAACCTCTTCAATACTGAAGTTGTTTTAATCTGAAAGTGAAAAAGAAAAAAAAGCAGTCAGACTGAACAGTAACATTAAACCATTAAGAACATTTAATTACTTGAGCAGTTTCCTTAACCTTAGTTTAACAGATTCGAGTTAATGTAAGTTAAAAAACCCCTCACATTTTCTCAGTGATGTGAAGAGACATGCAAATACAAAGACTTACAAAGTAACTGCTTGTACTAACTGTTTTGTGCAAAATGCATAAAAACATATTTTAGTTATTTAGAAATCAAAGGAGAAGTAGTTTGTTTCTTTAGTAAGAAAACACCAATACGTAACTGAAGCTCAATTCCAAAGGAACAGAAGGCAGAGTCCTTTCAAATGCCAGCCTTTCCACTGGTACACGTCCATTCCACTAAACACCTTGACCCCAATCATTTTGCCATGAGGCCAGCTGCATGTGGTATTTCAACAAATACCTTGAGACCACTCCTTCAGCTAACAAGAGACACTAAACAGAAGCCCAGCACCATGACTGTTCCACATGGGATGCACTTAAAGTTGACTATGTTCTGAACTAGAGACAGTTACTTTTGTTTGTATTGTACTTCAAGTGTGTGAGCAAAATGAAACTGCAAATCATTGTTTTTCAATTTTACCATTTCTGTTGGCACTGTGTTCAAGTCTCTAGTTTATAAAAATGTAACAGCACAGTCTAAATTTAGTAGACCTGTACATGACTCAAGCATTGTTTTGCTTGCTTCACTGCTCCCTGCTCAAACACAGAATTATCTTAAGCATCAATGCCACACAATTAATCTATCTGAATTTAATCTTTCACTAATTACCACCAAACCCAAGCAGACTCAAAACATTCTGAAGCAGACAATGTTACTTCCAGTATTTCTACGTAAAGCGAAGTAAACAAAGTCACAGAAATATGAATCACCACCTGCACCTGTTCAGTTTTTAATTCCCATTCAAAATACCTTCCAAAAATACCATTCACCTTTAACCATAACCTCCACTAACTAGCAGAGTTGTGGATTTAGTGCCCTTTACCTTAAGAGGCTTCTATCCTAAAATTAATTACCCTCTAGATTAAGATGATAATATTTGTAATCTTTCCTCACTTTATTCAAAAAAACTGAGCAGTGTTTTGTATTCATAAAGAGACCAGCTGAACCGTACTTGCTGCCAATAGGTTCACTTGAATCACAAGTCATAAATTGAGGTTTTGATTATTCGCTGCAAAATTTCTAAGTGTTTAAGTAAACTTCCTGTTTACCTTCTTAGAAGTTCCTTGGGTGACAAGCCTGTGGTATCTATATCACTAAGGCTGTCACTGCTATCTGAAGTGTCTGAGCTGCTGTCTTTTTCTGATTTTTTATTCTTGTGTTTGCCTTTGTTTTTCTGTTTCTTATGTTTCTTTTTCTGTAAAAAGAAGAGAATTAATCCCATATTTCATTGTGAAAGATGGATTTTTCTGAAATGCAAGAACAGCAAAAAGTTGATTTCAACATAGACTCCAAGGTCAACTGAAACAGAACACTTAACAATGACTTTTTTCCACTATTCAGACTGAGCTAAATAAAATAAAATATATATACCAAAATCACCCATTTCATCCCAAGCACTCAACTCCTCCAAAACAGAAATTTCATTATTATTAGTAGTCGTATACGAGCCATGAATTATATGCAGTTCCCAGAACATGCCCGACATCTTCAGTATACAACATTAAACTACCTATGATATTGCATCTGTAGTCACATTGTATATATGGAAAAAGCAGCACCCTAGTTGGATAACTTACTGTTCTGAAGTTCAGGTTTCAAGACACCTGATAAACGCAGTTGCTTAAGTCCTCCTAGTCCCAATATATCTATTTTCTACAACCTAGCATAAATAGTAAAAAATTTTGACTGGCAGATCAAAGAATCAATAAACTGTTTATTAAATACCTTTTCCTTTTTGTGTTTATGTTCTCTCTTAGTCTTGTGTTTCTCTCTGTTCTTCCTATGTTTTTCTTTTCTACTAGGCCCAGGAAAACTTGCTGGCACCACAGGTTCTTGTTGCCAATTAGGGCCTAAAGCACAAAGCAAACGTGGAATCAAAAAAAAATAACAAAAAAAAGGTAATTTTGTTATTAAATTCTGCATTATTTCTAATCTAATAGGATAGTTAAAAACCCCAAACAACAACTAAGCTTTCAAATGGAAATGAAATGTCCAGAACTCCTAACTGCAATCTTCCTACTGTAATTAAAGGCCTTTGCAATCCGTTATTACATGAAACTACAAGGCTAGTCCTGTATTTTCACTAAATTGTTTTTATTATTGCCTCTATAGAGCTACAACAAAATCTGTATACAGGCAAAGAGGTTCCTGGTAGTGACTCATAGCATGGTAATAAAGCATTTGTTGATGCCAGTTTGACATAATGCAGGCATTTAAGAGCTGAAGTGCCTATTCACAAACATTTTTTAAAGATAAATATAGTATGTCTTACATACAACTTCAATGTACAGAATTTAAACACTAGAAGTCTACAGAACCTACCAGAGCAAAAAGCTGGAGGCAACTTTGGTCCAAATTCCTCTGTTGTATCCAGTTCCTGCTTTGAAGCAGGCAACAAAGAAATGCCAGGGTCGGTTGTAGCAGTCACATTCTCTATGAAAAGAAACCACAAAAAACTCCCTTTACTTGAAAGGAAAATTAGGTAACACTTTTTCCAAGAAAATCTGAAAAAGTTAAAGGAGGCTTTCTGGAAACCTCTAACAAAGCAAACTGATCAGCATCCCATATCTCTGTGGACTGCTTTGGCCAACTGGATACTTGACATTCTGAAACATGTCAACATACTGTTTGAGGGTTGTTTTTTTCCTTTTTAATCAAAATTGACCTTTTACACTATACCATTACTAATTAAATTGCTATCAGTACACGTGTTTCCATTAATTTAGTAACACAGTGCTACTTTTCTATTACTTAAAATTAATAAGATACTCCACAAGATGTAGGAAGTTAATAAACACTAAAAGTTAGATGTTAACAGAACCAACGGTGACAGTAAGTGAACAAAGTATTTCCATTGTAAGCTAAGTATATTGTAACATTTTTTAAATTAATTGCATCCTGAAAATATGGGAACTTTTTTACAGCTCACTTATTAAATTTTACTAGGAAGTAGAATAAAAGATTGGTCTTCTCCCTTTCTTGTGGAGTATTCTGGCATCTTTTATTACTAGAATACAAATAAAATGCACTTTTTGATGTCTCAATAAAATTATTTCAATATTGTATTTTTCTGGAATGTCAGTATTTCGAGAGTAAATTGAATTATTAAAGAAATGCAAAATATTTATTTCTGAATTTGTCAAATACCCAAATACCCATCACAAGACCGTCATAATTTATCTATCTTACAATTTAACGTAGATATAAACATTTTCCTGTATTTCTCACTGATGTATGCTCTAACATTAGATGTTTTGTTCCTCACTGTTTGACAAACATTCCACAGGGCAGTTTGCTTTTAAACTCTGCGCAAGACACATGGCAACATAAATAATACTGCAACATGCAAAGACTCATTCATGTATTATTCCACATGCCCAGCTCCACCAGCGCCAGATGATCTGCACAAAAGCATACCACTGTCCTAGCAGTCCCAGGGTATTTGTTTCATTAATGATGTTTTTAAGAGGTATTCATAAAAATGAACATCCATGAAGTACTTACCCTGCACATTAGATGAAGAACTGTCCGGTAAATCATCTTGCTTGGTGGTTTCTGAATCTATTACTGAAGTAGTTGGTTGCTGTTCTTCATCACTCTCTTCTTCAGAGGAAGATGATTTTTCATCTGAGGAACTCACAAAAATGGCCTTAAATAAATCCATGGATGGTCTGCTTTCTTCTTCCTGATCCTTATCTTCATCAGCTACCTGCAAAACAGCATCGTAACAAACTGTATTTAAACACTACAGAAACTAACAATCTCTCTCTGATAAGTAATAACTTCAAACATGCTGACATGTATTTACAGAACACTTAAATATCACAATAGCCATGAAATACACAATCTCAGGAACCCCTAATCCAAAACAGTAAAACTCTGAAATACTGCTAAACTTAAGTCAATATCCTGTAAAGGGTAGCGCAGTTTGTGCCACATAGACAGCCAAAAATAGATCCCCAGGTACTATAAATTGTAATTCATTAATTCAAACTTCAATTATACACTACTAAATTCGAAACAAAAAGGACCATCACCTTTCTCCCCAAAGTATGCACCTTTCTCCATTCTACGCAGAAAAAAAAAAAAAAATTCTTGCACCTGCGAGCAAAGTGGATATAAGGGACTGAATTTAACTCCCAGACTGCCAAGCTACATTTTTTCTTCCCTTAAGCTGCTACTTCAAGTATAGCCATACTTGCTGTACTTGTATGCTGCAGATATTTTACATCTCTGAGTTATAACCTCAAAATTCTTCAAAGCACAATCTCACATCTTCGTTTATCCCAAGTTGGCTCTTCTGCTGCAAACTGATCTGTATTAAATCAATTCATGTATTACCCAGCCTTATTTCAGGGTTGCGAAGGCTTACAGATATTCCCCTTTAAGTTCAAACACCGTCATAAACTCACCTCAGCGGGAAGAGTTTCACTCGGCCCAGTTCCACATTCTTCCGTTGCTGGCACTGGTGGCTGCTGCTGAACATCAGCTTTTGATCTAGCAAGACTAATGAACTCGCTGATAGAATCTTTTTTCTCCTTCTCTTTATCTGACACATCCCATCTTGAAGGCTTCTTTGGTTCTAAGAACATCCCAAACATTCAAATCAGTTGCATGCCAAATTATCCTGCATTTCACAGCCTACTTGATTTGAAATTACTCTGCTTCTTCAGTATAGTTAGACATTTTTAAAATCTTTCCAATGAATATCTGACTTATAAAGGTCTTTTAGGTAGAAGAAATTATCATCACGGACTTCAGTTTTTATGCCACTGAATGTATTTTTGATTTATTTGGGGGGTTTTAATAAAAAAATAATACATCAGGTGGATAAATTCTCCATAACAAAGCTATGCTTTTCCTATACTATTATCTCATTTCTAGCTAAATGAATAAAGTAACAACAAACTTACTGTTGAGACTGTTATTCTGTTGGATTTTTTCATTTGTTGCTTGAGTTACAGATGTGGTGGGCTCAGGCACAGTTAAGAAATTAAACACAGAATACTTGTCTCGTTTCACTTTTGGTAACCCAACAATGGAAGAACTAGAGGGAAATAAAAGAATTTGTTGATTATTGTTCTCAACACAGAAAAGGCTTCAAATTATCTACAACAAGCTGAAACACCTACAGCAGTCCTTAAAATGAATAATATTTTGTGAGAGGTCACCATGTTTAATGAGGCAAATAAAAAATTAGGCAGTTTATATTACCTCTATTATGACACAAGAAGAAAACATCAAGTCAGATTTTCCACAAGCAAATGACAGACTCTAAATTTTCAAAAAGCGTTAAAAATATCAGTATCAATCATCTTACTCAGGATATGGATCAGGAACATTAAATCTTTTACACAACAGCTTTTCAGGATGCCATTCAAACTTGTCTCTTGTGAGTTTGCCAAACATCTTCATCTTCACAGCAGTTTCCTTATCATCAATATCATTCTGAAAAAGTCAAACATTTATAGCTGCTAAATAAGTAATAACTTACTGAATTGACTATTACTGTTATAAGACTTAAGAACAGGACAGGAACATAAGTATTTAAGTGTAGTTTAGCAAACCACTGCTTTGTATGCAGCAAGTGTTTTGATTCAAAAGTTTACTAAACAAAAGGACAACAAAACACTGACTTCATTTCTACAAAAGAGTTTTAAAGGAAGAATTTTGAAAATCAGGGTTAAGCAACAAGCACACACCTCTTGGTCCCGAGGAACTTCAACTTTGTCAACATCATCTTCATATTTAGCCCGGGTAAACCTGGATGACAGTGTTGAATTTGAGGATTTGTAGAACATTGCTGCACGGAAGAACTCCTCTTGTTCTCTTCCTCGCTCCCATTCTGTCATGTTCGGGTCTAAATAATGCTCCAATGTATCTACTATAAGATAAGGAGAGAAATGCTTAGCAGAGATTACGGCTTACTTGGGTCTGATGCTTTTCAAACAAAAAGACTAATAAGCAAACATCCTTCCAAGTATTTAGTTTAAAGATAGTATTAACCTCAACTGTGTTATTCCCCGATAAGGGGAGGTACTTCTTCAAGACAGCAAGAATAACAGCATTTGCCAAATGCAAGATAAAGATTTTAAATAATTTTACTTGTAATGCTGACTCCTTACTCATCGCCCTCTAAGAGAGGTTCAAAACACCGTATGTATTTAATAGGTGTTTAAAACAAAAAGTGTAATCCAAAGCTTTATCAAATAACCAAACAAAGAACAAAAAGGTTAACCAGTGAGTAAGCCTTGCCAGGCTTTGGTAACTTCAAGGGCCTTTCTGGTATATAAAGTGTCCACTGAAATACAGAATTTGGACACAGGTTTTTGTGAAGAACACAGATCCTGTTTGAAGCAAGGGGGTTACATTTGGTCCCAGAAGGAACAAGAAATAACACCAGCCAAGCAAAGACACTCATACAAACAGAATCTTAATCATTCAAGTTATTAAAATACTTCTGCATTTTCATCATTATGACTAATGAGGCACTTACAGTCATAAGAGGATACTCACGTTTACACAAGGAATATCCCAGTCCTGAACAGAGGAACTATGGGTTCAAAGCTCAAGTAGTCTGTCTCAAAATGCAATAACCAGAAAAGGCTATTGACCAGGAAATCTCTTTCCATACAGTGAAAAGGATTATTAAAAAAGAAAACTGAAAATAACAAAGCCAGGTTTTCTACCTGAAACTATACCCTTTTCCTCTGCAAAAAGAATTTGCTGGTGCCCTTTCCCTAATAGCCCCTTTGTATTTTACAATTTAAAACAAAAAAAACTTAATTTTTTAAATTTTAAGGCAATCTGGGATTCACCTGCTGCTGCTGATCTCCCTAGCCCAAATTTCAGCATTTTATGCCTTACACTAGTATCATAGCATTGGGAAACTCACCACAAGGCATCGTAAGTACGTGTTTTAACGCAAGATGCACTGTGTTGTCACTTAATAGCAAAAAACTAAACAAAAAGGAAAGAGACTGAAACAGAATGACAAGAGATTAAGGGGGCTGGGTTTTTTTGGTTTTGAGTAAGAGCTCTGCGTGTATGCTGTGATTTTACAGCCATAAATTCTTCTGAGAAGAACATAAGTGAAAGTGGCAGTTTGAGCATCCAAGGGACACTTAATACAAGCTTTGACAAGCGTGAACTACTTCACTTTAGGACCCTTACCTCCTCTGGAAGTGCAGGATATGGGTTTTCTTTTTATTTTTCCTGTCATTCTACTGTGACCCGGTAATCTTTCTGCCTCTACAGGATCTGTCAGGTTTACTCCTCAGAGAGAAACAAGCTAAATGAAAATACTTGTTCCATGCATAGTTCATGATACTGACCAAAGCTGAAGTCTACTTTGGCAAATGGAAGAAGGCAAACCCAGGCAATTAAAAGCATGAAATGTCATGCCTAAAATCGAGCCTTGCTAACACTTAAATTGCTGAGTAGTTTTGCTGAAGTCAATAAAGTTACGTTATCAGTAAAAATGTATTTTAACATTGGCCCTTAAAAGAAGTAGAGGGACAAATGTTGTGGAATTCAGGAAGAGAACTCACAGTGAACATAAAATACATCAGGAAAAAAAGGGCAGGGAAAAAAAAAAATCAAAAAATACAGTTTCAGAGAAAAATTTAAATGCCAGGCTTAGTATCTTCAGTTACCTTTTTCTCCTTGCTTAAGACTTTTCACAAAACTTTCATATCTCTTTTGTTTTTCTGGATTTCTTGCAAATGGTTTGAAGTCACTAGAACCAGCATTTGCTAATTGTCCCCCCAACAACATTTGCCATTTGCGAGAAGCATCATCTGGGGAGGCTGGCTGGAATCTGCTATTTCGTGACTGCTGAGGCACTACTTTTGCTTTCATTTGTTGTTCAGATGCTCGTTTCACTTCTTTGAGTCTTTCTCTATCTTTCTCAGACAGATATTCCAAAACGGAAGGAGCTGGACCTAAAACCAAAAAAAGCATTAAGAGACATAGAAATGAAAAATTACTAGAACTATTTCTGCCACTTTAGCAGAGGAAAAAAGCCTACCACTACACATACACATTCAAAGAAAATACTCTTAAGCAGCAATAAAAAGTAAAATGGCAGAGATGGCAGACAAAAATTTGGCCACTACTGCATCTTTTATGCTATTTACCACATGTTTACATATTACTTTGTAAAATTTACTATTGTAGATACAAATGAGAAGCACATTTGCAAATTCACTGAAGGTAATTTGCATGTATTTCAGTGAAACCCCATTTTCCAGTAAAAAACCTCAACCTCACAGCCTACTATATAACAAAATTCATAACAAGGCCACAAAAAAATTTAAAAAAAAAGGGGGGGGGGAACCCCCTAAACACCACAACAGAACAATCCCACACCTACATTTTCTTTGTAAAAGATTTAAGTAAATGGAAATACAGGCAGATATGTCAACAATTCATTTGTTGAGATGAAACTGAACAATGGTAAGGGTGTTCTAGCTAAGCCAACTAGATTTAGTATGTTTATATTAGAAAATAAGTGTTCAAGGCTAGACCAAATTTTTACTGTTACATAAACAGAGGACCTGAAACACAAGCAAAGGTGTGGTCACATGTATCAATACCTTTTAGACTAGTCTCTCCTAGTTGTTCCCTCCTCTGAGATGCATTCAAAGCATGCCTGCCTTGCTGCGTCATATTACTCTCAAGTTTTCCAGTCGATTCCTCTAATGCCTTCTGTAAACGGCTGTTTTCATTTCCAGCTGCTATCACAGGTCGAAAGTAATGGATTGGTCTGTAATTTCGTGGCAGGTCAGGTGGTCGATAAATCTTGAGGGGTGGTGGTAGGGGTGGTGTTATAGAACAAAAAAAATCCACCAAGAGATACAACTTTGTATTTAACAATTACAAATGTGCTTCAGAAAAAGTCACCTCAATCTAAAAATTCCTCAATTTATATCTTAGCTGTAGAAAGAGATTCTTTTAGACCCAACCAATAAGTGGCATCATAGTACAAACTTTGGGAACAAACTGTTATACTGTTAATAAGTAAAGATAATGAAAAATAGGAAAACACGCACATCAAGCTGCAGCAAAATTAACAAGAGGCTTAATATGCATTTATTTGAGAAACTGCTCTTGGTATTGCTTAATAATTACATTTTTTTAAAGCAGAAGTTACATGAGTCGATTAATTAATTGGGCTATTGAGTATTTCTGTGCTTACTGTATTTTAACATCTTTCAAAGCCTTTTCCCCCCCCCCATGTTCTTCATTCAAGCTGTTACTTCAAAGGTTATCCCTGTGTCTCCTACACAATGCAATTTTATATACTACACAAATGTTTAAATGTTTTTCCTTTTTCTTCATTAGAAGGAGGACCATGTCACACAATTATGTTTGCCATTCTAATTTATGCATATATATATACATATATACATATATATATATACACACGCATATATATGGCATACATTATGCAAATCTGAGAACAGGGCTAATAAACTAACTTGTCACCACAACAATGAAGGAAATGAAACACTGGGCCTGATTTTTACAGAAAACCGAATGTTACATCTGAAAGATCTAGAAGCAAAAGATGTATGCTTTTTTTATTATTATTTCAAAGTTAAATCAAACCCTTCCTCCAACTTTATGCCAAGTAACAGTGGACAGTGTGGAAGGCATTTGTTCAAAGCCAGTACATAGGCAAAGTTTAAATAGTAAGACTACATCCAGTAGTCTGACAAATTTTAGGTTTGTACTGAATAGCCTCCAACGCTATAATTTTGCTCATTCAGTGGTCTTTATTGCTGACTAAAACTTTTATTTCTAAGAACATAAAACACACTGAGCAACAGTAAAGTCCATACAGCTCACATGTCAATTTGATGATGTTACTCTTAACACAAAAATACCAGGATCTGCTTACCTTGGTTGGAGTTGATGATTTTGATGCCAGGGAAAAACCATCCAAGATTTTGCCTATATATTTAACTTCTCTTTCAGACTCTACAAAATGACCATACAGTTAGTCAATATTTAAAACATGTAGGTTTGGCAAAAAGCATTTTTTCTGAATATTTTCCATTTTTCAATATATTTCATGGAGCGTAATAGTGGTTCTTTGTCTTCACTGCCTTTCATTTAAAATTAAGGGTTCTAAATTTGGATTAGTATTATACAGCTAAAAAACTATGACCAGAGAGATCGCTGTAGGATGATCAAGGCTAATAGTGAGGCAACAGTATCGCTACTGTGCACATCTAACATCATGAGTGACATGAACTGTGTGCAACTAACATCAGCCAGTGCTCTAGAAATCACTGCAGTATTAATGCACTTAGAAGTTGCACTAAAAATAAACTGGTATCAAGATAAAATATTTCAGAAATCATTTCCAGGTCTGGACACTTCAATACAGAAGGAAGACCAGATGGAAGCTTCAGGTATCAGGGCTAGAAGATACCAGTCTGCTGAAAATTAAAATATTTGGAAAATAGAGACTACACTTATGTGATTTTTTTTTTCCCGCCATATACATTATACCAGCTCTTTAGACAGAACTACAGTTCTTACTTTTTTTGGATTTATACTGCTTAGGTGCTGTCCAGCCATACAAGCCATCTCCAGGTTCCTCATCTTTTAGAATTGTATCGTATTTTGACAGTGTTTCAGTTGCATAAATATCATCGTCCTCCTCCTCCAAAGCTCCTACACCAAACGCCTGAAATATTTCAGATAAAAATAATGACAATTCTGAAGTGTAAGAATAATACTTTTGAGTCACATATTAGAATACATCTACACGTGGATCTATCCATCTAAACAAGATGTCCAGTATACATATATATACTGGGAAAAACATACAGCTTCACCAAAAAAGAAAAAAAAAAAAAGATGCTACCAACTAGTGGGGGGGATGTGTGTGAAGAGAAAACCTCACTGAAAACAAAAGCACATATATTCCACTCCCTTGACAGGGAGGGACAGTGAGTTTGGTCTGTACAGGATGAGGACAGCAGCCTAATTCCACAAGGTAACATTTGCTGTCTAAGAGTAGATTAAGTTCTCAAAAGAAAAAAAAAAGTAAATTGGCATGAAAATTAAACCAGTGTAATTCCCAGAAATATAAATTGACAGTGCTTCTACATAAGAACTACAAATACCATAGAGTACAGGAAAACCTCTGACAGATTCAACAATACTAAAAGTAAAATTGACCAAAAAATGTAAACGAAGAATATATTGAATATTAATTTTCTCTAATCAAAGAAACACAAGAATTTTCTCCACCCAGAGAGAGGTATTCTACAGTTCTCTAACAATATTGATAAACAAAGGTATGTAATAGTTCTAAGGATCTGCCCACATCTTAAGTAAAAAACCAAAACAATCCTCTTTTCAAACCACACTTAAGATTCCACAAAAGAAAAAAAAATTAAATTTATTCCACTAATAATAAAATGCATTAGAAACGTCCTTACCTGACCTGTAATACCTAGTTTTCTTCCTTTATTATGTCTCAGATCACCAAGTAAATTGCTTGTGTCTTCGGAACCACCTGTGAAAAGATTCAGGTGTTCTCTTCCAGATACACCAAACAAAGCTTGTGAGGGGTCCAAACCCTTGTAGCCAAGTCCATGGACATTCTCTTTTGGTGTCAAATCTACAGGCATTACATCTTTTGGTGCAAACGTCACATTCTCTGGCTGGTACTCATCCTCTTCATCCTTGTACAAAATAAAAGTATATAACAGCAAATATGACTACAACGTTTTTATGTTGAGCTTTTACAGTATTTAGTTAATGTGAGACTAGGCAAATTTGCGTTAAATTATATATGAAAATATGTACGAACTACATCTGCTTAGGTAGCAAAAGAATACACTTAGTTACATTAAAATTTTTTTTCACAATAAGCATAGTAACTATAAATACTTCTACCAAAACTTGGAACTGCATATTAAAATACTGTTCAACAACATCAAAGAAGTTGTTTTTTAAAAATGTGTTAACACACATTCTTACACAAGGCAACAAACTTTTGTCCGTTTAATACCTCAGAACCCTCAGACAGTCCAGGTGGTAACGCACAACCATATATTTTCACCGCAGGGTCTGTAAAAGACACAGTAGCAGCATATTAAATTACAATTCTTTATTATATAACTCTAAGATTGCAGAAACAGACCAAATAAAAGAAGGTTTTAAAATTAACTTTCTAATAAAATGTATGAATGCTAACTTTCTATTAATGAGTTCAGGAGCTTCACTCAACTTACCAGGTTTCTGCCTGCACGGCTTTCTTTTCACACGCGGTCCAATTCCTTGTCCTTCTTTCCAGCCCATTTTCCGTAACAGTTCAACCCCAACTGTTATTCTAAGAAGAAAACAAAAGGAAAAAAAAGTTACCTCAAACCACATCTTTAGTATTTATTGAGAAATAATAGACATATATAAGGTTCAAAATTATGGTTTTATACCCTACTTTAAAATAAAATCTGAGTGTTATCAACATTTGCATATACATTACATCCCAGTTTGTAAATGTTGACCTGGTACAAGTCTGCGGATACAAAACAGAAATCCAGGTGGAGGCCAGTTAGAAAGTCTAACACTGCAGTTTTTCCAGTCTCTTTCATGGATTATTGTGGTCAAACATTACTTTTCTAACCACAACACTTCTAAGCGAAAGGCATTGTTTGGTTACGTTTTATTTAAATTTACTTACTTTGATGGTCCTATTAAATCATCAAATGCAGTGGTTCCTGGAATGGCAGCAACTACTCCTGCAATCTGTCTAGCTTTCTCTTTTATTCTGTCTTTAGCTTTGGATGCAAAATCATCTGTGGTTGTAATATCTTTTGGTGCTATCCCAAATTCACTAAGATCCTGGAAAATACAGACAAAATGGAAAATATAGGTTAAAAATATGTTTCCTTCAAATGCTTGCTTACTGTAATGGTAAAAGTAAGAAAACAGGGTATGACCCTCAATGACTAAATTTTTCAAGCCATTTATACAGTTACTTTTTCAAAAACTGGAATGGTCATATTCTAAACTGCTTCAAAAGTATTTGTATTTTCTGATCAAGTGAATGAGTTGAGTTCGGAGGGGAGAGGGTGAATATTGAAGTTACAGGAGCTTCCTAGGTGAATCTAAAACATCCTATAGGATGTTCCTAGTAGTATAACACAGTATACTTATATATTACTACACAGTAATTTAAAAGTTACTTCCATTTTTGCTAAGTTCTTTACAAGATTTCATTGCCTGAAAAACCTGCTGTCATGGCAACTACTTCCAAAATATTTGTATTCCCTTCTAGATTTACCTCTTCATCCATGAAGTCTTCTGGTCCAAGAACGGTTCTGTCTGCTCTCTTCTGCCTTGATGATACAAACGCTGAAGGAGTCCATCCTTTAAAGAAAGTAAGGTACTGTAAACTGCCACATAATATCGGAAAACAAGTCAAATATTTCAACTTCACACCTTAAAGATACACATCAAGGGAACATTTGTAAAACTGCAGTCCAAAAACTCAAGGGGAAATAACTTCAACAATACTGTTTCAACTATTTACAGTATAATGAATAGCAGGAAAAAAATGCTTAATGACTAACACCAAATTACGGTAATCGATTAACCCTTTCCAGAAGACAGAAAAGTATCCAACCTTCCTTCGTGCCAACAGTGTTAAAGTAACCAGCAGAGAAACCACCAGTAAATGCTCCATGGAAACGCTGATACCGTCCCTTTGCATCTTTAACAGTCTGTTCTTGAAGAGGAACTGGCTTTTTAATTCGTTCGCCTGCAATCAGATAAATCAGAAACTAAGTCACAACACTGCATAAAGAACAGACTCTCCACTTGCTCCAGATGCCATTTCTCCCTTGCAATTAAGAACTGGATCAAACAGTGCAGCCACCCTGAAATGGAAAGCATCAGCAGTTTACATTTATTCCCACCCTACTTTATGTATTTGTTTACACTGCTGTTGTACCCTGCCAAAATAAAAGCATGAAGAGTTCAAACACAAATCCTAAATACTACGAAGTTCTGAGAACACCTTTTTTCCTGTGAAAGGATGTTTTCAGTTTAGTTGCTTTTAGTATGCAAACCCCTGACAGGATCACATCGTTTAAGGAATTGTGTTGAGAAGTTATACCACATCCTAAGTGTCCAAAACTGAAACAAAACACAAAAGCTATCGACTTAGACATGAACATCTGCACCTTCTTTGTAATATTTCTATGAATTAAGCAGCACAGACTCAGGAGTCACAGCTGTCCAGCAGTCTTTGGACGATGCCAAGTCTGTCCCACTAAGGCAGGTGTAGGACGTTCACACAGTATAGCCACATACATTTCAGCAGTTATACCTGAATGCTGCTTTTCTTTTTGAGGCTCAGGGGAAGATGAGAAGGACGGGCCCCCAGCTCCAACCCAACAGAGCCAGCACAAACCCTGGGGCGCCCCAGGCCCCCAGCCGCAGTGCTGGGGGGGCCTCTCCTTGCCCCGGGAAGCCTGCCCTCCGCTCCCCGGCCGCCTCACCCCGCAGCCCCCCGCCCAGGGCCGCCGCCCCCAGCCCTCCGGCAGGGCTGCCAGGGCTACCCGCACGCCCCACGGCAGCAGGAGGAGGGCCCACACGCCGCAGCTTTCCCGGAGCCAAGGCCATAAGGAGGCGGACAGCAGCCCCGGGACGCCCCAGCGCCTCACGCCGGGTGCCCTCAGGCCTCCCCGCCCGCGCCGCACGGCGGAAGTACCGAGGGGGAGCAGCCGAGCTCCCCGGGGACCCCTTACCCTCCTGCAGGGGCTGCAGCGCGGTGCCGTAGCTCGCCAGATCCTCCTCCTCGCTGTCACCGGACTCCGCCGCCGCCATCTTGCCGCGACGGCGGCTCACGCACGGCAGCGCTGCGTCACGTGCGGGAGGCGGGGCGTAGCGGCGGGCCTGGCCCCCGAGCGCGGGAACGGGAACGGGGGCGTCCCTCCGCCGCTCGCCTCAGCCGTCTCCGCTATGGCAGCGAGGACCCCTCTCGGTCCCCGGCACATCTTCTGCGAGCAGCTTCGGTACAACGCGGCGGGCACGGCCGAGAGCGGAGCCGGTGCCTGTCCCTGCCCCTCCAGCGCGACCGGCGTCGGTTGAAGAGGTCACAAACCGCGGCACGCTCGGTGGCTCCGGCCGGCCCTTTCGGTCCGCAGAACTCTGAAGAATTATGGAAAATGCTGTCGCGTGCTGCTCCGTATCAATGGTCCGAAACGTTGTTCGGTGTCTTTAAAAAATAATAACGCTAGAAAATGGCAAGGTAATTAAAAAATGATAATGAAGGGCCACCCGCTCGGCTGCCTCAGGACGCGCAACGCACCGGCCGGGCCCGCTCACCAGGCACCTCAGGGCCAGGGCCAGGCCAGCAGAAACGCTGTGAGGCAGACTTTTTATCTAAATCAAGGTGCAAAGCGAACACCACCCTGAATCAATACGACCAAGGGTGGCGTGGATTTAACTGAATTCCAGTTTTTAGCGGACACATGGCGAAATTTGGTAAACCACGTTGTTCTGTGAGCTGTTCAACGAGGACGTGTGCAGGAGGCGGTGCAGATGTCTGCTTGCAAACCTTTGCTAGAAGAGCTTTATACCTTTATGCTTTCAGGTATCTCTGCACCTCTTTAGGGAGTCTTATGTCATTACAGAAACTTTTACTGCATATATTTTATACAAAGGCCATGTAAGAATAAGGATTCACCCATAAGACCCAGTGTTCAAAATCAGGATTTTAATTGCCAGTGTTATATATTAGAATATCCTTTGTGAGTGTTGACTAATTTGCTTTCTCAAGCTTACGTGTCACCTTAATACTCAGACTTGGTACAAGCACAATATATTATAAATCTTAAATAAAAATCCAAATCACTGCAGACCCGAACAAAAAAACCAGTTCATTTTGCACTGAAGATCAATTTTATCAATCTACAACTTTTGTAAGCAAATATCACCAGTTCCTTGAAATCCTTGAAAATAAATGAAAACACAGTCTTGAGACATTCCTGCCCTTAACAGATAAGACTTCTGCAATTTTAGTAGCGTATTGTCTAATCCAGTTATTTGTGTTTGTATACACAGAAGTGGTTTCTCAAAGTGAAACTACTGGAGTTTCATGTGGTTTCAGGTTTCCATAGGAAATATTTATACGATTCCATGCAAATAGGGAGTACTCTGTTTAATTTTGGTCTCTCATTCGCTTAAAAACAATATAGTAGAAGCCACAGACATTTATCTACTTCTTTTCTCATCATTACTAATTAGTAAGCATTAGCTAGAGCATATAGTGGCGAAATGAGTTGTTAACATAGTTGCTGTTTCTCTTTGCTTAGGAAATAATTGTTCTTGAATAGTCAATTCTGTGTGACTTTGACTTAACAAGCAGGCTTAAACAAACCTTTTTTGCACAATGTTAACAGAAAATCTTTTGAGTGCCTTGTCTGTTAGGTTCAAAGAGCTGAGGTAATCAAATATTTAAGTTTTTCCCCTCTAAGGCTTTTATCAGATTAGAGTTACTTTTGCATCCTAGTGGTATTTCCTTCTCCACAGTAAACTATCTCTTGTAAACAATTGTTAAACGAGGTGACAATTGCTATTTGTAGCTGTTAAATAAGAAAAAAATTCAATTATCTTTTGATAATTGTAAGGAAACTAAAATATTAGTAGGTCTGGAGAGCTTTCGTTTAAAATATTTTTTTTTTGTTATTTGTCTGGTGAAAAAAAAAATCAACATTTTTTAATGAAAACTCACGTACTTGCCAGTACATATCGAGTCCTTAAGCCATAGATGGACTTTAGGCTTTAGTCTTCCAAAACATTTTCAACCTCTGTTTCTGAATTAGTTCCTCAAGACAGTCAACTATAGAAGTATCTTCTTGTATCTTTTGTTACATTCTTTAAAACTAGTTCTTGAAATAGGTAACTTTTTGCTGAGTCGTTTTAAGTTATGTGAGTCACTGGAACTTCAGAGTGAAAGCAGCATAACCAATATATAAAAGAAGGAAGCAAACATTTGATTCATTTACAGGGATGTTAAAAACATGTTAAAGAAAAACAGAAAACATAAGTACAGGAGGTATAAAAATACAATATTAAATATACTATCTTTTTATTTTTCAAAACACACCAGAAAGAGAGAAACAGCTTGACTTCATCTCTGCCTTATCTTGCATTCAGTGGGAATATTCACCCAAATATTTTTCCTGCCAACACATGGCTACTGTATGAGTTGACAAAATAGACACATGAAGTACAGACCCTGAGGCGTTGTTTTAGCCTCTACAAAGTGCTAATTTTCGATTTTAAAAACAGTGAACAAACAAACAAGATAACGAATATTGTCCTTAAGCACACTTTTATCTATGGATCTCAGCTAAAGGCAAGGCATTATCTGGGAAAAGTGGTGATAATCATTTTGCCCATGTTTGGCCTTACATTCTTAATTCCCACTGAAACTGCAATGTCTTGTTTACACCGTCATCTCACAGTAGAATAGGCAAAGCATATTAGCTTTCTTCTTTTCACTGAAGATAAAGCTGCAGTTAACAGATGTCCCACACTTCACTTAAAGAAGCAGTGAAACACTGTATCTATAGCCAACCATATCATGGCCATCCAAAGCCCTTATAACTGAGTTTATGTACCGTTTTTATACCATTTTGCGATTGCTCAGTAAATTTCTTGGTAAGGAAATCTTCTACTGGCACTTCTTACTTGACTGTCTGGTCACTTTTCAATGCATCTGTCATAAAATGCAGAAGAACTTTTGTTCATGAGAGCACCTTCCCGTTCTTTACTCTCAAACTTTTTTAACTTGAAAATCTCCTGCATCTTGTAAACTTACAACAGACTGAAAGCAGATTCACATCATTATTGCTACTGTGTCCCCATGCCCTGGTTTTGCCATTCTCAATCTCTTTTCTTTTTTTTTTTTCCCCAAATGCATACTTGAAAGGGGGGGGGGGGGGATCAACCTATGATCCCTTTTCCTCTCTCCTCACCTAAAACTTCCCTACAGTAGCCAGACATTTACTCATTAAGAGCTGCAATCTTCAGAAATAAAGAATGATACTAACTTGACTAACTGCTGCATGTGAATTCATTGACCACAAAGCTACAGGTTGCCAGGGTTACTGACTAAATCTTTGTGTTTCTGCTCAGAACAGAAGTTTAATATTCAGAGCCTCCAATAGGCAGAGAAACATATAACTATGTGGCAGGTTCAGAATTCAAGAACCTACCCTGAGAAACAGCAGGAGTTGATGCATACTTCTCCCTTCATACAGTATCATTCTAATGTGCTTTTTTACTGATAAGCCTCTGTCTCTCCAGGACAAAAGCTGTCTTTGAGGCAGGCACTTGTTACCATCCTACAGCCGCAAGGTCTGTAAAATCACCAAAAAACCCTCATTCTCATTCCAGAGAGCAGCACCTGTCCTAAGTCAAAGCAGATTCTTATCTTCAGTATGTAACAGTGCATCAACAGCTGTCCCAGCAGGAAATTAATTTCCCAAACTGAGACCATTTCCTAGTGGCCGAAGAGAAGGCTAAAGATGGAATTTCATATATTCATATATTTTTTTTAAGATGGGGGAAGGGGAGAAGTACAGAATTGACTAAGCAAGTGAAAGGACAGAAACATAACTGAAATACAGCACATAATGTGCATATATACATGGTATATACCATACATATGGCATAATGCACTTGTATATCATATATACTATTGTGTGTCTGTGGCCAGGGTGTTCAAATTCTGGTCCCTCTTACCTTTTGGTATCATAGGACAAAATCTGGAACAACTCAAGCTCTGCCATTCTGTGCCTGTTTTCATTGTGGTCATTGTTTGGATCACCTGGCTGGTTTATCTGTGAAGATGCATAAAGCCGAGTTCCCTAAAACAAAGAGAGATGTGACACAGAGATAAGATTCATTACTTCAGGCACAACATACTGATCTTCTTTGGATGCAAATTCTTAAGCATTTGATGCTTTCTCAGAGATAATGCCATGTCCAGTGCACCAGATCACTGAATTTTCTCTCTCCTAATATTAAATTTCAACTAAACATCTGCATCTATACTATATGCCTCTTTTTCTGAGCACATGCATTCCAGATTCCTAGCCTGTTATTAATCTTTACAATGCAGCAAACCAAACTTTCTGATTAATATAACTGTGAGAAAGTTTGTGGTATGAACCCACTTCTATTTAGGAATTCTAATAGCAACTTAAGAGCTACTGGAGACAAGATGTTTAACCAACTGGTGAGAAGGCAGGGACATGTTTTTCTGAGGGTAAATCAGGTTTTGGAATGTTCTAAGCTGCAATTTACATTCCAGAGTCAGGGAGCACTCCTACCCAGTGATTACACAGCTCAGCCCTCGCTACTGAGACCATACTATCAACGTGTGCCTTTTGCAAAAAACCTTATTCACCATATGCAGACAAAACATACAGAGACTTAAGAAATATGGTATCAGTTCTAATGCAGTCAGGTTGAGGTACCCTTTACCGAACAGAGGGGAAGGCACAGTCTAATGTGGCAGCTGTGAGAGCGTGGGGTGATATATCTAGGACACTAAAGATGGAGGAGGAAGCCTGTAAGAGCTATCTTGGACTCTCCTGAATTAGCTGTAGAAATTTGCTGTGTGTAGCACTGACTTTGCTTTATTCAAAGAATCCACCAGCAAGGCAGAAAGGCTTTTCTTTGTCACCTAGATATATTAGAAGTTATTTGTGGTGTTGTAGTGTGCAGAAACTTTTGCAAATTTGTGTTTTATGCATAACCATGATAGTAGTCACTCGTGTCATGTTGTTCACTGCCTGACCCTTTGACCTGGCTATAAACTCTTAGGACTTTATTTGGAGTAATAGCTGCAGCCTTTCAATGAGATCACTTTTCAGTAAATCCAGTGAAAGCCCTGCAAACTCCCCAGACGATCATATTAATACTGTTTTAATTGCCAGATTGTATCAGCATGGCAAATTACTCATGTATCTCTCGTTTATATTAACCTAAACTAATTTATATGTATTGCACTGGAGTTTTAGACTGATTTGCAAGATTTGATTTTAGAATCCTTTTTAATTTGGCACGTAAGTACATTTTGTAATAGCATAAAAATAATGTAAAACATTTTTTACACCCTCTAAATAGAAATAGAGCAAGTTAAACTGCTTTCCCACTTTTACCTGTTTCTATTTAATGTATAGTTTGATACATTCATCCAATATCTTTAGAATTGTTGAAAAAAAGGGAAAAGTACTGGGGTAAGAGTAAACAAAATTCCGAAGAACATAATTCAGCTGACTTCAAGAGAGAGAGAAGCAGATCTTTGGATTCCTGAGCTGCTGACTCTAGTCTTCTTCCTAAAAAACAGGCAGTAGACAGTTTAACCAGGCTGCTCTGCACAACTCTCCAGAGACATTGGCGATTTCAAAGAAAGTTTCAGTAAAGGATGTAATTCCAAAGATAATTTTCCGTTGATAAGGAAATGTTGTCTCTGCAGATTTTTTTCCTGACACAACTAGACCATGCTTCTAAGAGAAAGGGTAGGGTGGGGAAAGA
The DNA here is from genome assembly GCF_017639655.2 of Falco naumanni. Taxonomy (NCBI): domain Eukaryota; kingdom Metazoa; phylum Chordata; class Aves; order Falconiformes; family Falconidae; genus Falco; species Falco naumanni. The sequence goes on from NC_054068.1 coordinate 11,981,586, forward strand.
CAACTTTGGTAATATCGATTTAAGTATTTTACGGTATCGCGTCTTCAGTGCTGAATGCCCGCATTGCTCTGTAGGTTAGCTCTGGCTAGCGTTAGGAACCAGCGCTGGCAGTTTCCTTACACGAGCGTCCCGTGTCAACCTTCGCGAAGCTGGTGACACCGCGGCGTGGCTCAGCCAGGAGGTGTTCGGTGCGGGCGCTGCAGGCTCGGGCAGCGCTGGGGCTGACCCCACGGCAGTTTGCCGGAGCCGGGGCCAGTCCTGCTTTTCACCGAGATGCTGTTGCTCTTACCGGGGGCCAGGGCCGGAGCCGCCTCAGCTCCCCGGGCTCTGGGATCTCTCCTGGGCTCTGGGATCTCTCCTGGGCTCCTGCCCTCCCCCCTCCAAGGGTGCGGGCGCCGGGGGCTCCCCGCCGGCCGGGGAAGAGGCCAGGCCGGCGAGCCGTGCCCCGGCCCCACCACACGCCAAAGCCCACCTTTGGGGAGCCCCGCTCCCGGAGGAGCGGGCACCGGGCCTCGGGCCGAGCCGGCGGCGGCCCCGTGGCCCCGGCGGAGTAAGGCCGTGAGGAAGCGGCAAGAGGCGAGCGGTGCCTCCGGGACGGCCAACCAGGCTCCGCCACGGTTCGGCGAAGCCCCGCCGGCAGGCCGGGGAGGAGCGGACCGAGCCCTTCCAGTCAGCCGCAGCCGCCGCCCGGCTGGGCACCGGGGGCACCTCACCCGCCCCCCCGGGGGCTGCGAGGCTGCCACGGGGCGCGGCCCGGGGGTCGCCGCCCGCACCTCGGCAGGGCCGCCAGGCAGCGCGGCGGAGGGGCTGCGCTCTGGGGCGGGACAGCTCCTCCCCGCCACCCCGGAGGTGGAGCCGGGCGGCGCCGTGGGGCAGCGCCGACATTTCCCGCAGGGTCGCGGGTGCTGGCAGCAGCGGCGGAGGAACGGCTGGCGTGCCCGGAGATGACAGACGCCCTGCCGCCCCGCGGCTGCCAGGCGGCGGAGCCGGCGGAGGACGGCTACTTTCGGAAGGTGGGAGGCGCGGGGGCAGCGGGCTGCGTGCCCGGCCGGTTGGGCGGGTCCCCGGCTGCTCTGTCCTGGCGGAGCGTCTTGGGCTCCGTCCCCGCGGCGGCGGGGGCTGCCTCTGCCTCGGGGGGCGGCGGGCGAGGAGGCGAGACGGGGCTCTCGGCTGTGGCGGAGCGCGGCTGGCCGGCCCGGGGCAGGGCAGCGCCCGCAGCCGGGCTGCGGTGGGCGGGGGGCTCCCGGGCGGCTGCGGGAGCCATCCTCCGCTGCCTCTGGGCTCGGCTTCACCCTGGAGGCTGGGAGCCCTCATACCCCTGCGGAGCCAGGGAAATTCCACCCGCCGACCTTCTTTTTGTCCCTTTTTTTCTCTCCTTTGCCCCCGCGCTCTTCCCTGATGGCACCTTACTGCGTCCCCTCGCTCGCTCTCTAGTAACTTGCCTTGCGTACCTGTAAGAAAGTTTGCTGGAGCAAGGCAATGAAGTTAACAGACTCATTAGGAAGTTTTTAATGAACATCTGCCCTAATTACTTTTCAGACTGAGTGGGCGGCTTATGCCATAACCTGCACCTTGCGTTCTTTCAGCACAACAGCAATTACAGTGAAGTATGGCCGGTAATGCAGCCCTGGGGGCTGCTGTGAACTTCACCGGAGGTAAAGGGCAGGACGGGCCGTTTTCGGGGAGCCCTGGCCCAGCCTCCCCTCGCTCTGTGTTACCTTCCCCGCACCTCTAACTTTTGTTGATGGGCTTCAGATAGGGGCGTGTAGGTATACACGGTCTAGGTTCTGGCTCTGAGACCATGAACTGGTTATTAAAGAAAAAAAAAAATGCACCTCATGCATCAGGTTGTTGCTGCTCTCTGCACAGAAGTACCCCTACGCTGCGCTCCAGCTGCCGTCTGCATTACACGGTAGGGGGGGAACATGTGCTTTGCTCTGTTGCCCTCTTTACAGGCTGTTTGGTTTTTTGCCCCCAGTATTTACCAAATCCCTAAGCCTGTAGGAGCTTAAGTAACAATATTGCCCTTTAGCAGAGGAAGTTTGCAGCCAAAAAGTGTGAAGTTCTACCTGTGCCAGCCATGCCGCAAGGAATCAGTGCTGACGCATAAATAACTAGGCAGGCAAAACTTTGACCAAATCTTGTCTGTTACTATATTTTTTTGATGAGTAATCACTTCTTTCTTAGTAGTCCATAGCAGGAAATTACAAATTGTGGCAAAGCTGTAATTATTTAAGAGTTTTCACAGCTATGTTTTCTATGGTGTGGGATGCTCATAGGCTGCCTTGAGGCATGTTAGTAAAAAAAGGTGACTTTTCATGAACTTGTGAAATTCATTAAGTTACATAAACCAACTCTTCCACGTATTTGTCTTTACTGATGGGGACCTCACTTTAATAGCCAAGTTGTGCCTCTTAAGTCGTAAGAGGAGTATATCTTCTGCACTCAGACTTGCTAAAGGACTGGGTTTGTTTTCAGTTGGATTGTTGTATATTAGGTTTAAGTTCACTGAAACAGCATTAGATTAGATATCCTGGAAAGGAATTAAGTTTTTCTCAATACGTGGAAACACTGTAGATCAGTCTTATACAATCATGAACATCTTTCCCACTTCTGAATTACTTATGTCTTAAAGCAGTAGAAAATAGATATGAATTTGATTGAATCTGGGTGAGCCAGTGTTGCAGTGGAACATCCTTCCCTTGTCGTTCCTTCAGATCTTTGAAAGGTTCATCCAGTTTACAAGTGTCTTTAATAAAGTTGTAAACTTCAGATCAGGCTAGATGCTCAAAGCCTTCTGTCCCTAGAAGTTAGGTATAAGTGGGAAACCAGTATTCCTTGTTATACATTAGTTGAATGGTCTCAAAGATCAGAGCTTTCATTCTGACTCAGTAGTTCTAGGAGAAGAGGGGAGAAAGGAAAAAAACCTCCCAACCAAAAGAATCCCACTCCTGGAGTCTTGAACAGATGCAAGTTGTGAACCCAAGGAGGTACTTTTGATGTAGTATCTTTAGGCCTGAAATGTGTATCTGAATGGTATGCTAGGTGATTTCATGTAACTGAAACTAGTGACTGAGCTGTCTATGTGTGTACCTAGGTCCCCCACCCTGCCTCTCCTGAGGTCATTTGTATTGCTTTCCCCTCCCTTTTTGCATCACACTACTTTTTGCTTTCCTGAAAGGATTTGAGTGTTGGTTTAGCAGTTTTGTTGGTGCAGAATCACATTGGTTTCCAGGGATAGTCCTTGTGGTTTTAGATCAAAATACCTTTATTTAATTTACCTTTTTATTCTATAAACTGTGGAGCAAGGTGAAAACACTTGCTTTGTATCAGTCCTGCTCATAAAAGGGCTTTCAAGCACTATTTACACAATGAGGTTGCCTTCCATACTGTGCAAGAATATTGTACACAGTGAAATTTTGTAATTGAGAAAAATTGAGCAGTTCATACAATATCAATTTGTTTTAGATGCTTGATATTTTCTTTTGATGAATGGATTACTGTGGGAAGTATGTTCAACCTTTGTATAGTGCCTTGTTGTGTATTACGCTTTTTGAAGTCTTAAATACAGCATACCAGAAAACAACCCTCTGTATCCCTAGGATGTAATATGTAAAACAATTTATTTACTTAATTATTGTTTAGTGCCTTTTTTTTTTTCTGTAGGGAGGAGGCCCTGTAAAACTATGACTGGCTTTATGTGAAGGGCCATGACCAGAAATGGGGAAACAAACGCACAATCTTGGTTCCTGCTTCAAATTCTGTTGCCACACTAGAAAGTTAGGCTTGCTGTGACATTGCCAGGTGAGTCTGAGATGTGATGGGTGGCAGCTACTGCAGTCCACTTGCACCCTTTCTCAGACTCTCTCTCTCTGTTCCCTTCCAGTGATGTCAGAGCTGCTCTGTAGGGACCTTTTCCTCTTTCTCTGACCCTGTCTCTGTTGATTATTTCCTTTTTCTTCATGGCAAAAGCCTGTCATGTTTATACAAGCAAAATTTAAATTTCTCAAAACATAGAGGATGCTTTGAGTCCTGGATGCTTCTTTTTTTTTTTTTTAATACCTAGTTTTAAGGAAGTTACCTGTGCAGCCACACAGGGTATATGCAACTTTGTCAATGTTGCCCTTATTCCCTTCCCTTTATATCTCCCCTCCAAAACAGCCCTCTTTAACCATTTGATCAGCTGCAATTTGAACTGTGAGAAGAATTTTAGTTTTAAAACCAAACCAAACAACAAAACCCTTGCTGGTGGTGTCCTGAAGAGGATATGGCAAAGTGGAAGAAGCACTTTATTTTCTGTCAAAAAGAAGATGGAGCTTCTGTCTAGAACTTTTTACTTTCTGGGAAGATAACTCGCCAGGAAACTGGTTCTGCTACTGTTTATCTCTACCATCACATGCGGATAGCTTAGTTCAGTCTATTCCGTGGTACATTGTCAGAGCAAACTGTACCCGCACTCCTGGGTGGTGCAAGTGCTCTTGGACCGTCAGCCTGGTGCCTTGACCTCCTCTGTGTAGAGTTCCTCATTCTTTCACTATTAGTGGCAGCAACCTGTGAATCAACCATGCGCATCCCACACATCCATTCAAATTCTGCCCCCAGTCTTTCTTCCCTATGAAAGAGTCTGTGGTCAGCAGAAAATATGACAAAACTAATGATAAGAGCAAAGAACAATTTGTTTTAAAAGTAGAGCAAGGCATTTAGGCAGGAAGGATTTTTCAGCAGACTGATAGTAATTAAAGCAGGTCTGTCCTCATGTGCTGCTTTGCTTATGTGAGATGCTTCTCCCACCTCTGGGGAAGTTACTCTTTAAGCCTGCCGTGGTTCTGTGGATTGCTTGGCCTCTCAGACCTCTTACTGTTGTTTGTTTCATTTGTGTTTTTTTCATCTACTTCTGAATTTTTGTGGGAGAAACAGCTCTTTTTCAAGCTGTTCTCCCATTCTCCCCCCCCCCCCCCCTTTTCTTTTTCATTACAGCACCCCACCCCACTTAACCAGTAAGTTTTCACAAAGTAAATATTCCCCAAAACATGTCAGTATACAGAATTTGGGATATTTATAAAGTAGTACTCAGCCAGTCACAGGATCCAATGCTGGCATGGTGATCTAATAGTAGGGCTATGCCTGCCTTGTTTTGGTTTTGTGGTTTTTCTTGTTTGTTTTTTTTAGTTTGGTTGGGGTTTTTTAGGTGGGTAGGAACAGAGCAAGGAGGAGTTATCTAGGAAGTTCTTTCTACTGTATCTTTCCCATCTTGGTTTACTGCTTTGTAACACCTTACACAGATTGTAGCTCTTCAGATTCCCTAAATCAGTCAGGAAATTGCAATAAATTGTAAGAAAAAGCCATAGTTCATTTTCCAAGGTTACCTTTTCTGTACCTCTCCAAGCATCTGCTGGTACAGCACTAAGCATTCTGTCTTCAATTTGGTTGTTTTGGATAGCAGTCCTTTGTGCTACATAAAGCAGAGCAGTAGGACAGCTAGCTTAATGAATCTTTAGATTCTGATCAGTTTAATGAAGATGCTTATTTTCTTTTCTTTTCCCTTTCTTAAACCTTTGGCTCTATCGGTGAGGCTAGCTACTTATTATATAGTCCAAGCTGATGATTCAGAAAGAAAGACTGTATATATTAGTCCTCCCTGTCAGAGGAAAAGGCTAAAAACAGAAAACAAGCCATCCTATAAATGAAGCACCAGCCTGAAAATGATGATAGGTATGGTAACCAGCTCATGAATCAACACTTCCCTAATTAACTCTCTCCTTCCCCTCCTTAGCTTTTAGGTTTTCTTCTGCAGGGCTTCCCCCACAACTGTGGTTAATGTATCAGTTTACCAACCTGCTGCACCTGTGCTTCCACTGGGGTTTAGCTCATGTGGTTCTTTTCAGTCATTAGTAGCCAGGCAACTGTCAACATTAGCATTGACACAGGAATATTTATTTGCCTATTTGTTCTCTTTCCACTTGTCTGGCAGGAGAGAAACAACATTGCGGTGATTCATACCCCCATCATGCCATATCCACTCATTATATACAAATTCATAAAACCTAAAACTGAAAGTAGGCCTTCATGTGAAACTAAGAATCATCTGAAACTTGGTTAGTCGAGAGACAGACATATCTGGCAAAATACTAATTTTTATTTTGCGCAGTGAGTGGCTTGACAAGATGGAATAGCGTACAGAAAATAAGTATTTGGAATTTAATACAATAATTAGCTATAAAATTTTGTATTTTGTGCCAGGCACTTAGACATGGACAAGTAGACCAGGCTCTGGAAGACCAGGTCTTCTTCCTCTGCACCCACTTCCCACCTTTTTTTTTTTTTTTTTTTTTTAAACTCGGATAAAACTTGTATTATTGGAAGACTTGCAGTATATAGCTAAAATTTCAAAACTGAACTAGTAGAAACATAGAAACATGCAAAGAGAAACTTTCAGTAAAAGAAACAAACATAATAATTTAGCAGGACTTTAGGACCAGTTCTAGAAATACTGGTGTGAATCAAACTGTTTACTACAGTTGCTATTACAGCCAAAGCAGTTACATGCATGAGTTAAATTACATACACGTTTAAATATCTGGAGGATATGGCCATTTGCGTACACTACGGGGCTTGACAAGCAGCACAGGTTGCACTGGCTGGGCAGGAATGTTTTATTTTAAGAAGGCACACCCAGTTTCAACTCTGTGTCACCTTCACTGTGTGGCTCATCTTAAAAGTTCAAACCACTACTTCATAAATCATACTTATGTTAATTTCAAATGCTTACTGCCATTACTCATTGTTTGGCAAACAGTCATGATTTCTGTGTCCATTGCAACTGGATTTCTGATACTAAAAAATACTTCTGTCTTCCAGAAAGGACTTCTTGGCATCCAAATTAAATACAACTGTGTCTTTGTTTGGTACTGGTACGTTGGACAGCTATCTTCTCTCTGTAGTAGGTAATTTCTTAAGGCCTAGAGCCTAAACTTGGAACACCACAAAGATCCTGCCTGTACCCCTTAGACAGGGGATTTTGAGGCTCCTTCAGATGGGAGGTAAGCATTGGTGCCTTGTACAGAGGCAAGATTACTGTTTGTCTACAGTTAAGTATGAAGCCTGGAGTACCTGACTACAGGCTTGCCTAGCTACCCTCTCTGCCCCCACGTAATCTAGAATAAAATATCTCCAAAATCCCATGTGAGTCCTGAACTGTCAGTCAGCCACTTCCTAGCTCCGCTTGAGCTCCTGCTGTTGAGCTGGCTGTGCCTGGTGTGACAGAGACAGCGTCATGTTGAGATCCCACAAGCGTTCGTAATACAACTGTTTGCCAAATAAATGTGTATGGGATAACATTTATAAACTTGAAAATAAAACCCAGCGGGGTGTCCTGCCACCTAAGCTCAGGCTTTAATTCTAACAAGAGATGAGCAGCAATCCCATTGGAATCTGTCAGCACACCCCATTAATTAGTCAGAGGATTGCTATCAAGCATGCAGGACATGCATGTTTATTTGTCTAATATCAGTGTCTATTTCTTTCAGATGTTACTTGGCTAGGTCAATAAATGACATATGGCAAGAGTCTTTAACTGTTGTCCAGGTCTTGCCTCTGATAATGATATATTAAAAACATACCAGCTTCCTGATTCTGCAGTTCAGCAGTGCTATTCAACCAAGCAGGAAGAAATAAAGTAGCTAGCTAACTGAACTTTAGATTTTGAAAAGCTTTTTGTTGGTTCAGGAGCTAAGGATAATAATATTTAAGTAGCTCAAACACTTAATGAAGTGCAGCTATGCTCTGAGGGGAAAAAAAGGCTCTAAAACTTGATAGCTGAGTTTACTATTTGAACTGTCTTCACAGAAACAAGTACATTGAGTAACTTTGCTTTTTTTCCCTTCAAAATGCATGCAATGAGAGTTTAAATCGTACTCCACTCCTGATCATTTTTGCAACTTCCTTAGCAATAACCATTCTGTTGTCGCTATTTAATTAATTTTACTGATAGCATATAAGCCAGGGTAAAATCCAGTCCCCTCTCTAAGTTGTCCTGACTTGGCAAAGAGATAAACAGTAATTAAGTGAAGCATCTAGCATCCTGTTGACAAGAAATGAAACAGTAGGTGTGGAAGCTGCTGGGAAGTTTGGCTGCCAGATATTGTAATGAACTGAGCATTAACATTCTTGGGGTAGTCCAAATGTGAACCAAGTACAAATGCTGTCTGGGAAAGGGATCTTCTACATGGAGGGAAACAAAATTAAGCACTTTCTGGGACCTGTCTGCTAAATAACCTTTTAGTATGCAGAATTTGTGCTTTATACAAGGAGGACTTTTCCCTAGATTGTGTATTTCCCATAGGTTTTTTTGCAGATATTGGTTATTTTCACTGTCCTATATGCAGACTTCTATCCATCAGTTTTCTGGCAGCCTGATTACAATAAAGGCTTTAAGCCTGTAAATGAACACAAACTAGCTGAGCATCCCCATCCCCTGTGCAGGAGATATAAAAAGCGATGTTTTCCAAAAGGTAAAATGTGAGTTCCTTATAGGCCTTGAGAAGTAAATGGGAGGTATATGCTTGCAGCTGGTGAGCCTGTCCTGGAAACAGTCTCCTCTATCCACAAGAAGCCTTTCATCTGGGAGACAAAAGTGCTGCACTTCCAGGCACACTGGAGGTGATGCGGATACCTCAGTCTGTCACTGCCTTGTCCTCCTAGGCTCCAGGGCTGGTTTTGCTTTAAAGCTTCATACAGAGATTAGTGGCTGGTCCTGAAATGCAGGGAAACACCTCTGCCACTTTTTTCTCTTTGCACAGAGTTTAAGATCATTGTAGTTTTGTGCTCATTGTTCAGTGGGAGCTTGTTTGATTTCTGGGCTGGAGCTTGATCAAAGGTCCACTGAAATAAATGCACCACTTCTACTGAGCTTCATAGGCTTGGGAATCAGGCAGCTGATCTTCCTGAAAAAATTCCCAGAAGTAGAGCTGTAAAGAAGTATTTGAATGATGTAATGAAACTTGTTTGGCACACAGGAAGGGCAGGGAGTTCTGGAAAGAAGCTACAGCTTTGCAGAGAAAAAGAAAACAAGGGCAAGGCGAGGTTATGTTTAGGAAGGATGCTTGTACTAAGTGGTCAAGAAAAAAGTTGGAAGAAAGCATCACAGACCTACACAGGGATACAGAGATGACGGGCCCAAGATGAGGATCAAGTATTCAAACTGAATGCAAACAGCAAGAAATAATTGGCAAGGTTCAAATAAAAAATGGCATGGATAGAAGAAGGAGTACCAGTAGTACAGAAAGATTACACAACACCAAGTGAAGAAAAAACATAGAAGGAAAAACAATGGCAGCCCAGAAAAAAGCAGGCTAAGAGCAGAAAGCAACTTGTGGATACAAGGCCATGTTGTACTTTTAAGTTTGCCTTGCTACTATGTCTGTGAATAAATACGTGTAAAGGAGCAGAAAGCATTTGGTAGTTAAAGGTCTACTTGTAATCTGAGGTGAGTGAATGAGTTTGCTACATCTGCATGTCCTCGCCAGGAAGATGATCATCATCTATGTATTTATTGTGCCTGGTGCCAGTGCTCTCTCAAAGAGAGCATATACTGCACACCCAAGTGTTGGGCTTCTGCTGTATTTTAATGCAGAAACATTTTTGCAAATGTAGTAATTCGATGTGGTGTGGTTTTAAAAGTTATTTGGCAAATGGTGCTTCTGAAGGTGTGTGCACAAGCCTCCTGTCATTTTACCTGTTTGTTTAAAACTTTTCAAACCAGGGGTTTTAAATTAACGGTATTAGACTATGGTAATCTGGATTGATCAGCTCATTTCTCTGTTGTCAATTTATTTTAACTTGCCAGCCCTGAAAATATGAATTGAACTTCAAGTAGATGATTAGAACTTTATGTTCTGTTTAAATACTAGCTTTTGCTGTGCTGGTATGTTGTTGCCTGACCACTCATAATTAGAGCTTGTTTGAGAGGCTTTTAAATGCTGTTATAGCAAAACCAAATTTTTGTCGGCAAAACTTAGAGGGAGAGGTCCAAACCAGTGCATAATAATGTGGTTGGAGTACTTGAGGGAAGACTTGTATGAGATCTGAGCCGCCTCCTTGTGTAGTGCCTGATCCAGTAGGATCTTGACAAGCTTTGTAATGAAACCCAGCAACACCACTCAGGACATGCTCTGTTTAAGGGTAAGCCTTAAAACAGAGTGGTCTTACTTGCTTGAGAATCACTACTTAAAGCTGCAGGGATGTGCTGGTTGGCTATAAATGAGTGCTAATATTCAAAGCCAATTGATACTTTAAAAAAGGGGGAGGGCAAGGCAAAGCATAAAAAAGTGGAAGTGAAACTTCTAACCTGTTTAAGGTGTTAAGATTGTGTTTCCCTCAACAAAAAAAAAGACAAGCAGTCCTATTCATCGGTAACAGTTTCAGCTTATCAGTGCTCAGCAGAATAGAATGGCTCAGTCCTGCTCAAACACAGGTTGCAGTCGTTTGAGTCTTGTGCTTTGTGTAAGGTATGCACATACACAGGACCATTCTTGTGAATTCTGGATTCCATGCTTTACTTTTTCAGGGCTTAATTTGATGAGTGTCTGAAGGTATAATAATCATCTTACCCTGTCAAGTTCTACTATTCCATATCCCATCTTATCCCATCTCATATTACTCCATTTTCCATTTTACTTGATACTGAGCTATTAATACATAGTCTTGGTTTTGGCAACGGGTAACAAGAAAAACTAATGGGTGGATAAATCACTGCATCTGGGACTGTGAACATATACAGATGAACTAACTTATAAAGCTTATTCGTATTTCACATTTTTGTTGCAGCATGCAAAGATGCTGTTGTGTTATGGCAGGATAGACTTAAAGACCTGAGAGTTTCCTGGGTGTGAAGAAGAGCTGTACAGATAAGCAGTATGTGCCAAAAATAAGTCTGAGATGTAAAGAGAGGAACCTAGGGAAGGAGGGGTAGGAATTGTACTGAAGATCTGAGCATCAGAAGGAACAAGAGCAGAGATCCTTAGAAAGGTTCTTGAAACTGTGAGCAGTGGTGCCACCAAAGCCTGTTGTTGATAGAGTTGTATTTCCAGGCTGCATGTATCTCAGTATCGAACTCTTATACCTTGCAAAGGTTAAGCAGAGGAATTTGATAGGAATTACTGCCTTGCCAGATACTGTTTTTATGAAACCCGTAGAAACTTAATAACACTCTTGTCAAATTTGGTTATAATTAGAAAATAGCTTCAAAAGATTTCTAGGGGAGAACAGACTGGTTCACAGATGTACTTAAGCTTTAAAACAAATATTTTCTGCCTGGATTTTAATGTCAAATACTTTGGTATCTTTTTCACTTTTGGTGACCAGGTGATGGTTAATGAGAAAGAAACACTTGTCAGTCATTCATCATTGATGAACGTGTAGTGAATTTGTATTCATACAGAATCCATGCTATTAAAGTTCATTCAAATTCAGTGTTACTCCTTTTTCAGTCTCTTCCAACAGCAACAAGAAAATTTGTTTCCTTAATTCTAGGGATGTAATCCTCTTGCTGAGACTGGTCGAAGCAAACTGCAAAATCAAAGAGCTGTCCTAAACCAACAGATCTTAAGAGCAGTAAGAATGAGAGCTGGTGCTGAAAATCTTTTAAGGTAATTGTTATGACTTCCTAAGTTCTCTTGCCTGAGAAACAATTTATTTTTTTTTCCTTTTAATTTTTAAAAATTCTCTTAGCTATTACTTTTTCCCAATCTGCCTAACCGTTCCTCTTAACATGCTGCATAAATTACTGCTGGATGCTTTGTCAGTCTCCCTGAGTTTTTTTTAATGCTGTAGCTCTATCGAGTCATGACCTGCTATGAAGTGCATTTTCAAAGCTGTAATGTTACAGCAAATGAGCTGAATGTTACATTATCTTATGTTGCTCTGTTTGATCAGCTTTATTGCTAGCGATAATGGCAGGTGAACCTTGCTGAATATTGTAATGAGTTCTTTTTACACCCTAAATCAAATACAGGTATTGTTACTGTACTGTTGCTTTTTCCAAAATCCTTTACGTCTGTGCTCCACGGTGAAAAGGACCATTGGTTGCCTTGTTTATTCCATGTAGTAGTGATACAGGAGTAGCAGCACCTAAATTGAGCAGGGTTACAGTTGCCACCAAGTTCTCCTACAGTTTGAGGTAAATGGAAGAGACTTTGCCCTTCATCTATTATAATTTGTCCACCAACATTTTTTAAAGACAGTTTTACATGGCTGTCCCCATAGGAATAGCGTTATGTTGCCCCTGTCTTGAGGCTACTACATCCTGTGATGAGCTGCTTAGCAAACAGCCCCTGTAGCTAGCTTTCCAACAGTCCATCCCTCTGTTACATAGAAGAACTGAAAATTTCCCCAGCAGTCATCTGCAGTAGTCTCCTTAAGTGTCTGTTTCTCTGCTACTGGAGCATCAGTTGGTCTCCAAGAACAAAAATGTAGTCCTGCTTCCTTAGAGAAATGGAAATGCTTGGATAAATTCACTTCTCTTAAACTTGCCATTGATAGGTTGCCCTTTGTCTGTCACCTGCCTTAATCTCCACCTTTGGCAAGAGGGGTGATAGGTCCAAAGCTTATGTAGTTTTACCCTCTGTGACTGACTTAGTTTTGCTTTGTTTTCTGGTAATTGACTTAAGGAGTAAGACTTTAGGGTCTTTTGCCACTTTTTGTATGCATTGCGAAATTCTTGTGTCTGCTTTTGAAACTGATTGCTGTTCCTTCAGTAGATGGTTCTGATGGAAAGACTAAAGAGATGAGTGTGAACACTGGTTACTCTAACGTTCAACGTAAAGATGTCCTAAAGTTCGGCTCCTGATACCAATATTAATGGCTGAAGTACTGACATTGCTGTTGACAAGAGTAGGAACTAAGCTGATTTAAAGAGTAGAGGACCAGACTTGTTTCTGAGTTGTTAAAAATCTAAAACGAATGCACACCTGTTAGAGTACTAAAACTTGCTAATTCTTTGAAAGAAGCAATTTTAAAGTAACCTGACTACTAGATAGTTCACATGACTAGACCTGTTTACAGTCTCCTAAGGAAAACCGTAAATAAACAAGGTTTTTGTTTTCAGATTCTGGTTTCATTTCATGAAGTTCTAAAAGAAACAAACCGATTGCTGTCCACAAGGAGTGTCCTGCAGTAGGACTTGTGAAAAAACTGGAAATGCAGGTTTCTTTACTTTCAGCTGAAAGTAAATGCTAGGCTTGAAACAAGTGATCCATATAGCGCAAAGACTTTTGTCTTTAAAACTTCTGAAAGTCACAGTCTCCTTTTCGTTGTCTTTTGTTATGGAAGTTCTGATTTAAAACTGAATGCAGAGTAGATTTGTGTGGATCTCAAGGATATCATGTTGCCCCTGTTGGTGTCTTTTGCTGTTTGACTTTACAAAGTATGTCTACAGTGCAAAAACATGAAAAGGTAATCCAATTAACTCTAAATTGGCATGGACGTTGGCAGCAATATAGCTGTATTGGAGAAGTTCACCTGGATGGAACATTGGGGTTTCTGAAAAAGGTACTAGAATCCCTCCCGTGGAGGCTGGTAAGCTAGATCAAACACGGAGCCTTAGTAAATTATAATTAAATTGCTGCTAGTGTCAAAGCTCACCCAGTTACCTATGTGGTGCTGCCTTTATCAAGGAAGATCCACTCCACCCTGTGTTCGTGTCCAGTTTAGTTTATGCAGGCAGCAGATGTTAACATTGCTTAATTTAAGCAATCTCAAGTATTCAGTAAAGTACAGCGTAGAAAATTCACAGATAACACATTTATAATATGAAGTACAAGCTTAAGAGTTTTAGCCTCGGAATAACTAGTTCTTCAGCAGAGGGTTGTTCCAAGTGGAGCCTAGGTGTATGAGAGTGTTATTCATAAATATTTATGAAGGTGAATTTTATCTTAAAATAAAGGTAAATGCAAAATGCTGCAAACTTAAGTTTGTTGTTGCCTAATGATTTGGATTCTCTAATACAGGGGTACAGTATCTTAAGCCTGTGTATGGTTCAAGGCTGTTTATCTTAAACTCATATCTGCGGTTATAGATAACAGTTTAAGTCTCTTGAAAATAGTAATACTGTATGGGAATCAGGTTAGAAATAGTGATAAAATATCCTGAAATACACAAATAAGAAGTCACGCAAATGCTCTGGCAGGGTCTAAATGCAAACATCCACTGTGCTAGCAGTTCAAAATGGTGTCATGTAAATATAAAGATAATATAAATAATGGCAAGGGAAACAAGCAAACAAAAAAATCCTATTTGTATCTGGCAAAATAAAATTATAGAGAAAATTGTATTGTATTAAAAGAAATATCTTTCTACCTCTATATTTGGTTGTAGAACATTCTGTAGTAACAGTTCTATGGGAGAGTTGTTTTCTTTTATTATTAGGATCAGAAGTCTCAACTGATCATTATTCAGTTTATAAAATGGGGAAGTCTCTTTTGAAAAAATAACTCCTGACTCTCCCCACTTCCACCCTTATAACTTTTGGGAAAAGGTCACATAATCTGCAAATAAGATGGTAATTCTGTTTAAGAAGCTTTAGTTTTGTTGATTAAGGGTCAGGCTTATTTTCAAATACAGTAATGGCACAAAAAAATGTAGCATATAGCCAACCTGTGTGTCTGTGTGCTGTTATCTGGAAACTATCCCAGGCTGTCTCTTGACAGAAAAACCTAATGAATTCTGAAACGAAGTCTTGTATCATCTCTTAAGGAGATAAAAAAAAAAAAAAAATCTTAAAAATGCTGAGAATGCTAGCAAGGGATTCAACCAAGCTTATGCACAAACCCTTTTCCTCGGCAGTAAAAAATTTGTATGTCTCTTTCTTTCTGCAGAGCAACCACCAACAATAAAGTACGAGAGCAGGTACTACTGGAACTGAGTTTTGTAAACTCAGACCTGCAGATCTTAAAGGAGGAATTGGAAGGGCTTAATATCTCAGTAGAAGTTTATCAAAATACAGAGTAAGTATAAAGCTAAATTACTCAATTTTTAACAGATCTTCTGTTTACCCTTGGAAACAAAACTGTTTCTAGGTGGATGTGAATGCTGTAGAATAGACACGAAAGAACAGAGAGCTTGATAAGAAGAGAACATACTTGATTTGTTGACTAAGGGTTAGTCTGCATATTTGTCTTTCACTTGGGAAAGGTGTGTACCATTAATCCTTAGATATGGAGTTCCCTTTTGGAAGAGAGTTGCAAGAATTGAAAACTCCTAGGGCTGTAGACAGAGCCACGTGGCACCTGGCAGAATTTCCACTCCTAGAATGGCTGATTGGTTCAGTGCATTCTGGAGTGAGCAAACCTAGTGATGTACTTAGTATCTGTTCTCAAATCCAGTGCATACAACAGTCCTCTTTTTAGGTGGAGAACAGAAGTACAACACTGATTTGGAGCTCAAAGCAGAGCTGAGGTAATCTTTAAGGTGTGTGCTTCAGTGATAGAAATCTGTAAATTAGCTGGGTAAAACAGAGGAATTCTTAGTAATGAAGCTGAAAGTTTTCAAAGATACTTTTCTAACTTTAAAGATCATGCTAAACTTCAAATTGAAATGGGTCCCTCAAAGATAAAACTTAAAGAGTATTCGTTGCCTGCACACTGCAGCGATTTCTGTATCCATGTCTTGTTGCTCCTGAAACCAAGTGTTTACTACTTAATTAACATTAGCAGCTCAAGAGGCAAATTGAAGTACTTCATGTGATGTGGGGTATAACTTTGGGTCCCTCTTAGCACTGTTTTCATTTAGGTGTTAACTTCCAGGTGGACTACAAGGCGTTATTAATTAGAGGGACTAAGCACATTTCCAGTGGGGTATCTTTCAACTGAATGCTGATCTGATGCAAAACATCTACGTTTAATTTTTCTCAAAAAGAAACTTGTGCTAAAGCTCCTGCCCTCCACCCCCATGGCAAACTTTGACAAGTTTTTGATGCAAAAATGTTTTTTGTTCAAGATTTTACCAGTCTTCGTATGTGCGTGTGAGCATAGAGAGACAGTATGAAAGTTAAGGCTGTGGAAATGAGAACAAGACTCCAGAAGTACTATTCCTTCTTCTAGCTAAAGAATATTCAAAATACTTGGATTCTCAAGGGAGGGTGAGCAGTAGGTCAGGCCCCAAGGCAGGTAGAAGCCTTGTGGCTGGGCAGTAGTATGCTTTTTATTCAATCCTGATCCTTCTTCCCCAATCTGTTTTGAGTGGTGTTTTACCTTTCTGATGCTGTTCATTCTAAGCTCTAAATGCTTTTTATATTCCATTAGCTAAAATAATTAGCTCCCTCTGTAACTGCTCTCCAGCCTTTAATAGCAAAGAGCTAATAATAGTTGCTCTCTGAATCTATTGTGCATGTAGTCATCAACGTGAGGTCACACCCACGTTACTGGGTTACACTGTGTTGTGTTACACCAGTCTGAAGGGCTGGCCTTCCTAGTACTTGCATGCATCTCAGCTGGATTGAGAGGCATGATGCTATTTCTACTCAGTCCTGGAAATCCAGGAACACCTCCCTAACTGTTCAGTGCCCCCATGATGTTAACTCCATGGGTGTGGTACCTTAAAAACTTCAATTCAATTCCTTTGAATGACAAATGCTGGTGTCTACAGGGACTGTGGGTAGTACTAGAACTCATTGAACCACTAAGTTAGGATTTCTTTTGCATGTGTCTCACTTCCTTTTGGGGTAAGAGTCTTGATATAATCTATTGTAAAACTCTTGTGGTTTCTTCTAAAAGCTTCATCAGTGTTGTGGTTTAACCCCAGCTGGTAACTAAGTACCACACCCCCACTGCCCCCCAAGGGATGGGGAGGAGAATCGGAAAGGAATGTAAAACCCTGAGGGTCAAGATAAGAACAATTCAATAATTGAAATAAAATAATGATAATAACAACAGTTATAGTGAAAAGGCGGGAGAATGGGAGAGGAATGAAATCCAAAGGGAAGGCAGGAAAGAAAAGAAGTGATGCACAATACAGTTGCTCACCCCCCACTGACCAATGCCCCGCCGGTGTCCAGGCAGCAGTCCAGAGCCCTGGCCAACCCCCTAGTTTATATACTGAACATGATGTCCCACCCCACGGTGTGGAATACCTCTTTGGCTGGTTTGGGTCAGCTGTCCTGGCTGTGTCCCCTCTAAACTTCTTGTGTCACTCCAGCCCTCTCACTGGCAAGGCCTGAGAAACTGAAAAGTCCTTGACTTAGTGTAAACATCACCCAGCAACAACTAAATACATCGGTGTCCTATCAACTTTGTTCTCACACCACATCCAAAACACAGCGCTGCATCAGCCACTAAGAAGAAAATTAACTCTGTCCCAGCTGAAACCAGGATAGTCCGAAATCAGATCGTTTGCACTAACTGTAGTGGTGTTTTGGCTCTGTATCTTGGAAGTCCTTTTCAAGATAGCAGGGCCACTTCCTGGATTGTGCCCACAGTTTAAGGACTCTTCCTCTAACTGGAAGCGATTCTGATCTTTATTTTTTATTATTGGGTAATACACTTAGTGGAAGAGCAGTATATATATAGCTTTTGAAGGATAAACGGTGCTCTTTAATTCATAGTAGTCTTATTAGCTAGTGTTGTTTACTGATGTGATCCAGGCTTAAGTCCATGATACAGATGTATATTCACTTGAGGTTCATATTTTTTTAAGTCACAGTTCTCATCCTTATTGCCCTTTGATATTTTAGAGGTTGACTTGTTTAGAGTTTAGCACCTAGCATTGTCTAGAAACTAAGTAGTTTTCAGACTTCCTATTCTTACACCTTTTACTGTTGAAGTTGCTATATTTTGGCCCTGCTTTTCCCTCTGTTAGGGGAAAGCACACATCACTTCTACATGTGAAACCATGGGTAGCATGTAAAATACTGGTGGTAACTATTGATAATTACCATAGCTCTTACCGTGGCAGATCTTCTAGCAGCTGTGGAGCTGTTTTCTGTCCATATAACTTGTGAAGGTGTATAAAGGTTGAGCTACGTTGCAGCAAGCCAGCCATTGAGAGTCTCCTTTTCTTTCCTTGAAGGAAAAACAGACTCAAATGAAAAAAACCCAGCAGAGGCAAGTAGCTTTCTTCAGTCTCTTCTTGAGGAGTCACAGGCCATTAAGTAGACTTTCTTGGGCAGGAAGGAGCGGAGCTGTTATAAATTTACCTTTTACTTGAACACCCATCAGCACAGAAGCTTCTGTGATCAAATGAAACAAAAGTAACTATCTTATCAACAGACAAACAGGAAACAAGAATTTCTGAATCTTTTTCTTTTTTTTTTTTTTTTCCATAGAGAGACTTTCAGCATTCCCTTGGTACCTCTTGGCCTCAAAGAAACAAAAGAAGTAGACTTTACGCTCCCCCTCAAGGTAAATTGGAGAGACACATTTCAGAACAAGTAGTTAACAGAAGTAACTTCCATTTCAGATTTGTTTAAAGAAGCAGAAGTAATTTATGTACAAATTATTTTTTATTTGCCTCAAAACTGAAATCACAATGTGTTAAAAATTAGCCACCAATTATTTGGGTTGTGCTCATATGTAACTAGGACAAGGAGTCAGAAGACATTATAAGAAATCCCACTTTGGAGACAGTAGATTTAAACCAAAGAGAATAAAAATGCCTTCTACAGTTTTTGTTTCCAATAAGACTATTGATTCCTATTGTTAAGTGTGAAAGGAAGTAGTAATGAAGGTTTTACTCAACGTAACGGTGATATTCCAACTTGCACTAACCAGGTTAGTTCAGTTGGGAAGCAGTGTCGCAGCATTATCACTGCTTGCTTGTTAGCTAATACACTTTGCTGGCTGTTTGTGCCACCTTCTGTATTGTTTGGACTACTGTGTATTGTGCAATGTAGATTTTAATCTCATGGTAAACTATCTTCTATCGCTGTAGCATTTGCCTCGGCTTTTACTTCTGCAGGTTAATCTCTATGTTCAGATTGTGGTACCACTTGATGCCATTGCAGCTTTGTTAATTTAAGTGGAATTGCCCTAACATAGCTGACGAGAATTTGGCAGTCTCTTCTGTTAACAAGTTTTTATGGTCACTTGATTCTCTTGTTATTTTAGCTAACAGGGTTCACTTGTCCCTTTCAAAGCCACTAAACGTTGTTGTTTTAAAACCCAATGGAGTTGATGTAATAGGTGTTTGGTTCCTTTACATCAGACTGAAACTTCTTGTCTTCAGATATCAAATAAAATTATTAGTTTAATTGTCTTTTTGTGGTCTCATTGTTATATGTTACTGTACTATTGACTGAAAGGGAGTAGACACCATGCAAATCACAACTGAATCTGTACTGTTTGCAACTGCAGAAAAAAATGATTACTTTAGGTTAATTTTAGATATTCCAGTTCTTTACTTTTTTTTTAGGACTTTATTCTGGAACATTATAGTGAAGACAGTTCTGAGTATGAAGATGAAATAGCAGATCTCATGGACCTGAGACAGGTAAGTTCAAGTAGGGTATACCATGAGGTCTTTTAATCTACAGTTGTAAATAACAACATTTGTATGGAACCAGCATGTGCTATTATTGCTTATAACTTATCATACTCTTATTGACTTAATTTCTGAGATATGGAACATCAGTCTTCGTTGTCCAAGAGCTTTACAATGTGAGTAGAGAACAAGTGAAGAAAAGGATGAAGTTATGCAAAGTGATTGAGCTATTCACACAATTTTGTAAATCCTGTAAATCTAAGATTTGTCTTATTTTTACTTTGAAGTATTTTAATTTAGCAGAAAGAGTGTTGAAGTGAGTTTTTCTGGCAAAATATTGTAGTAGAATGGTGGTTATTTCTAACTATTGTTTGTTTCCTGTATTATACTAGAAATACAAACATTCTTTGTAGCTTTCATAAAATACCTACAATCTTTATTTAATTTTAGAGACTTGCCAGACAGATCCCCTTTGCTTAAAGGTTACGTGCTACTTGTGTGTAGCTGAAAAACTCTTGTTTGGAATGCATCCATATGGCCTTAAGCTTACTGTTCTCAGATTCCACACATTTCTATTGATATGCAGAAGTCCAAAGGAAGCAGAGCTTTAACCTTGGTGTTGCAGTATTCATCCTGTAACTTAACACAATATATTTTATTTTAATCTGTTGTATTTTAAGGCCTGCCGCACTCCTAGCCGAGATGAAGCTGGCATTGAGATGTTGATAAGCTATTTCCTTCAACTTGGTTATGTAGAAAACAGATTTTTCCCACCTACCAGGCACATGGGAGTTTTATTTACATGGTAAGTGTGTAGTTCATGTTTGGCTTCTCTTCTGTTTCAGAACACTGTTAACCATTAACTGTCTTCTGTTTAATTTGAAGCATCAGTGTGTTTCTTCCTACCTCGCTCCCTGCAGTGTGTGTTGTTAACCTTTCGGGGTTTTTTAGTGTTAAGAGTAAACCTGAATACAACACACCCTTTTCATGCTTAAAAGTGAAACAATTGGCTAGCTTATGATTTGGGCTACAGGTTAGTACAAGGGGAAAAAGAGAGAAAATAATCTTCATTTTGGACAACTGCACATGTGTCCTTGACTCTCAGCTGCGGTGCATGAAGCAGATGGGGAATGGGTTACACCTTAGTTCCCCTCCTTCAATTTGTTAAGATGACCATCTGGACCAGAAAAGGAGGAGAGACTTAATTTATTATAGTGGAGTGTTTACTATATTTATGAGCAAAGTTTGACTCTGAATTCAGAGGTTTTATTTTTATCATGAAAAAGATTACTACCATGCAGCCAAGAGGAACTGTTAAATTTCTAGTCATAACTGCAGATAGAAACCTGAAAATACAAGCTATGAAGGATTTGACCATGCTAATAGTTAGTATTTGGCAACATCTAAGTACAAGAACATAGCAGCACATATGGATACTTTCCCAGTATACTGTCAGCCTCTGTGGTATTTCACAGGCACTTTTGAGTTAGATACAGTATGCTTACAGAGACCCTGCTGAAAACTAAGCCTCAGATAAAGCCGTTCTCTGGCTTGCAGCATCTAGATTATCCTCACAGTATGGGATGGTATTTCTGTTCACTTTAATTTTCACTGTAGCATAACGATTACTAAGAATTCCGCTGCTCTTTTGGAAAAACAGAATGAAAATATCTGTTGTTTCGATGGACTCTGCTAATTTTAACACTTCTAATATTTGTTTCCCAAGGTATGATTCCTTCACAGGTGTCCCAGTGTGTCAGCGAAATCTGTTACTTGAAAAAGCTAGCATTTTATTCAACATTGGAGCCCTCTACACGCAGATTGGAACAAGATGCAATCGTCAGACCCAGGCTGGACTTGAAAATGCTGTTGATGCTTTTCAGAGAGCTGCAGGTACAAATATTCAAATATTGGGAAGGTCTTTATGCACATGTTCCTAATCTCACCCTGACATCCTCCATCACCAACTGACTTCATTACACAAAAAAGGAGGAATAGGGAAATTGAAGCCCACTGAAGAGCTGAGATGGCACTTCAATCCAAAACTCGGAACTGTAGTCTGAACATGCAGATAAAGACAGTGAATACTGTGGTTAATGATTAATGAACCGTGGTTCAAAGGTCCAAGTAATAGCCCTAACATGAACTGCTTCACTGTTCATTCTTTGTTTCACCAACATAGCTGCTTTTACCTCAGTGATATTACATTGGCATAAAATCAGATTTAAAGGCTGATAAAGGGCTTAAAACCTAGCTTTCCTTATGGTTTCTGCAAAATTAATCTTACTGTGTTCTCTGGTGAAATTTGCAATTAATTGGAAGTTGACTATATTTTCCATAGGTTCCAAAGGCAGACAGGTTCAAAATACTCAAGCTCTGTCCCAAGCAAGGAAGAATACAGATTCTAATAAAGGCAATCACATCCTTTGAATTAACATGTTACAGAAGTTTTTGGTTTGGATTTGTTTGGGGTTTTTTTCAGTGTAGCTTTTCTAATTTTTTTCTAAATGTCATCTGTGCTACACATAATGCTTAAAGACATGACCTGTGTAATTAATAGCTACTGTAAGATTTATTTTTGCACTAGGAATCTGTAGCTGTCAGTTTCCACTGTATGGGTAGTTTTATCATCTACAAACTGTGGACCACAGAGTTGGATTGTCATAAAACCCCTCTTTTGAATACACAGCCATCAAAAAATATTTCTTCATGCATTTATTAAATAAATTATTTTTCAGCCTTTGTATTTAATCTAAATGAAATTTCAATACTAAAATCAATCTAAAATCAATCAATCTAAAAGAAATTTCTCCATTTTGCTGCTGCTCCTTCCATTTTGCAGATAAGAAATCACTGCTTTTCGCTTCAGTGTATTTACAGAACAGAATTAATTCACAAATTGAAATGCATCATTTGCTACTACACTACCTTTGTAGGGCCCCAAAGCAACGTGCTTAGGAGGCATTTCATTGTACCTGTGCATGGCTCCGTAACACTGTTCATTATGTTGGTAGAGACGTGATATAGAGCATGTATTAACCATTTCTCTGCGCTGAATGGAAAATGTTGTACAGAGCTTACCCTCAACAAAGCTCTTGGTATGTATATACTTATGTGATAGGGAGAAATATGTTGAGAAAAAAAATATATTTCCCCCCCTGCCTGTACTTTCAGTTCCTTTCAATAGGGCACTGCATCAGCACTTGGGATGTGCCTGGCAAGTTTGGGGTTGATTTTTTTTTTTTTTTGGAAAAAAGGCAAAGATTGCCATAATTCAAATTTGTGTAAGAGCATATTAGTAAGTTAAAAGACAAAAGTTAACACAGAACATGAAAAACCTCTGAAACTGATAGTAGGAAAATACAGCATAACATGGCCAGAACTGAATGTAGTGGCAAGAACTAAGATAACAGAAGTTGGGACACTTGAAAAACCAGAGGTCTTATCATTAAGCTTTTGTAGTAGTATCAGCAATTAGCAGGCTAGTAGAACCCACTAAACCTGTTGGATGACATGCATACTTGAAGGTTACACTTCCATCCCTGAAACTGTTACTTAATATTTGCACTATAGTTAGTGTTTGTTTTTAATTGATAAATGATGGAAACTATTCATGCGTTGATAGAACCAAATGTCTAGAGCAGAATCTAATTTTACCCTATTAAATACACTGGTTTAGTTTACTTACAGGGATGGAACTGAGCTTTCATTTGGACACAGCAGCACTTAGCATCTGGAAAGGAGGTTCATAATTAACTACATTTATAAGTTTGTGGTTTTTCCTTCCATCCAAGTGTTCTATATTCACCTCCTTATGGCTGCATAGATTTCTTTTTCTTGTCCTGTGTATAAGCCCTAGCCTACCACTTCCATATACGAGTCACGTTCAGTTCAATACAGCTTTATGGTCAATCACAAGAACTGTTACAAGCAGATCTGAAGGTATTGCCCTTAAAATCTGCAGCTTCTGTTGCTCTTCTGAATTGTAATTTTGAGAACTGTGCCTGGAGATGTTTGATGGGAATGCAAAGCAAAACCTGTACAGTTTAATTTCATGTGTACCAAGAATCCCTTCAAATTGCTGTTGTTCATTACTAGAAAGTATGCTCTCCATCTTTATCATTGTAGTACATGCTAGAAGTAAGTTCACTTGTTTCTCTCTTTGTAATGCTGACAAAGCCATTTTGTAATTTCAGGAGTCCTAAGCTACTTAAAGGAGACCTTTACTCACACACCGAGTTATGATATGAGCCCAGCTATGCTGAATGTATTAGTAAAAATGATGCTTGCACAAGCTCAAGAGTGTGTTTTTGAGCAGATTGGTCTTCCTGGAATACGCAATGAGTTCTTCACACTAGTGAAAATGACACAGGAAGCTGCCAAGGTAAAATAGGAGACTTAAAAGTCAGTCTTTAAAATAACTGTTTACAGTGCTGTGTTACTTGCTACAGCTTCTAGTAATACTAACAGAATTTATTAAACCTAAATGTTAACAACTGTTACTGAAAACCAGAAGTAACAAGGGACAGCTGACAACCTATAATGACAATCACAACCTTTCAGAAGATTAAAACACAAATAGCTGCAGTCTAAATATTATTTTAGAACTGTTGTGTTTTTTCTTTTAAATTCATCATTCATGAAGTTTAAACAGAAACATGCTGGAACACTGGGGCAGTGAACTTGCCAAAGCTTTTTTACAAGCTATTTATTGTATGCTCTTTCAAACAGTATAGATCTTGTCCACAGAACAACATACAAAAGGACAGTGTTGTTTGTGTAGTTCTCTGTTAAGTATTGAACACAACCTGTCTTATTTCCCAGCAGGTGGAGGTTATGCAAACTTAAAAAGCTGAAGTCCAAAAGAATAACTAAATTGTAACTGGGGAAGGACCCTGATGAGCAGTCAGTTGGTAGTTGCAGAGCTGTCTTGGGGCTTGTCTGAAAAATGGAGGCAGGCTGTGCCCCAGAAGGTAGTGTTTGTACTTGATTGAGGTCGCTGACATCAAAAATCGGGTATGCCAACAAGATACGAAAATGCTTCCTGAGCCATTTCAGAGTAGCAGAGCTATGATTGGTTCCATACTAGATAAATGGGCAAAGCTTTTCCTACCAACCCTGTAAAGCCACCCTGACCTGTCTGTAGGATCGATCAGCTGTAGAGGAAAGGTTTTTGGATTGTGTCAGTTTGGAGTTGTTTGATCCATTAAAGCAGCATTCACTACTTGACAAACCTATTTTATTTCCTCTGCATAAAGAATAGTAGCCCAGTTTTAAATAAGACCACACAAACTTAAGGCTAGATATGACTCCACAGTTTCAGAAGTGAAGCACAAACCTACTGTACAAGTAATATGCTTCACTCTTTTTCTCAGCAGACTTCATGCAATAAGATGTATTTGTAAATTAAGAACTGTTAATTTTATGGTGTTTTTATTTTAACTTTGAAGCCATATAGATTGACTGACTTGGTTTATCTGTTCTTATACAAAATTTTTACTTTTCTTGTAAGGGAAAAATCAGAGATGGAATTTCAAATCTTCTCAAAACTTAATTCCAACCCTTTCTAACCATCTCCCCCAGCCCCTCTTTGATGTGATGCACATGAAATTATCTTAAAGCTGAATATAATATCCCTTGCTTGAGCTCCTAATAAGCAATGTTACATTATCATATTTCAATTTTGTGCTTTATTTTAGGTGGGAGAGGTTTACATGCTGGTTAACACTGCAATGAATCAGGAACCAGTGAAAGAGAATATCCCCTATTCCTGGTCTAAACTGGCACAGATAAAGTCAGACCATTACAAAGCGCTGGCACATTACTTCATTGCCACCATTCTGTGTGACCATGAATGTAAGAATCTTACATTTTCTATATATTCATGTAACTAACATTAACAAACCATAAACAGTTATAATTTGGTCTATGAATAAGACTAGGAGCCAGGAATTTTGGGGTTTCAATATATGTTAATTTGTGGCCATTTTCCCATTCAGATTTGAAGCCATGCTTTTTTGTTCTTTACAGAAGAATGTGGAAGTCCAATAAACTAACTTCTGCAGAAACAAAAGAAGTATTATACCCATTATATGCTACTGAATTGTTTGATTCTTGTCAATATGTTCTGGCATGTAAATATTATTTGGATATTGCAGATGATAAAACTGTAAAAGTCCTAAAAACTTGAAATTCCTATCAATATGTGTGTGTAAATATTTGACTGCCTTTGGAGAAAAGGTAGTAGCAATTACACAACGTTACACCTAAAGATGTGTAATGGTTAATGTTCTGTATCAATTATTCCAGTGCAGTCTGGTGATGATGAAGATCAGCAGGAGAAAGCCTTGTCACAGTTGTATGACTACATGCCTGAAGGATTGATAGTTCTCACCGTTCTAAAGGACAAAGTTCAGAGAAAACAATTGGGTAACTGCCAGATTCTCACAGCTACTAGATACAGTTTGAAAATAACCTCGTATTTATTGTCTATGGATGACAACCAACAATTCTGATTTTTTTCAGGGAAAGCACACTTACGCAAAGCCATTGTTTATCATGAAGAAGCTCTAAGAGTCTGTGGTCTATGCAAAAAGCTTCGAAACATTGATGTTCTTCAGGAGGTTCTGACAGTTGCACATAAGCGCTCACTTCTCAAATATGCTCAGCAAGAGACAGAAGATGACTTTCTCAGTCTAATCCAGGCTCCAGATATCCTTCGTAAGTGTATATAGGTAGAAATAGAGGGTATTAACCTTACATGTATATGCTTTCATGGGGATATGCCTTTATATGATATATTTATACATATATAATATGCATCCATACATAGTATAAATAATGTACAACTTATATACTTAAACATTTGAGTTCAGATTCCTTGCATGTTTCCTCTATCACAGATAAATGAATTTTGTTACAGCTGCTTTACAATGTTTCTGTCTCTGGTCACAATTTTCTGGGGTAGATAACAGTAATTACTTACAACTCAGCTTTTTTGGTGACTGTTTTGTGAGCTAGAAAAAATAGGGAAACTTTAAAAGCTAAAATCATACGGGGAAAACTAGTAACTGTCTCCTGTAGCACGAATCTTCTACTAGTCTAAGTTGTTAACTCACTTTGACTGCTATTGATTCTTCCTACTTTAGTCCAGCACGTCCAGCTGTTTCCTCTTTGGGAGCAGTGGGAAAGAATGAGCACTGGTTTTAAATATTTCTCAAAGGAAAATAAATTAAAGAGGAGAATAGCTTAGTTTTGTTTGGATGGATTGTTTTAAGTTTTGTGTATTGATACTATGAGCTCTGAAGGGATTTTTAAGGTGATACAGATATTTGCCTTACAAATTCCCACAAAAAGTGAGCTTTTCTACAGCCTGGTAAGAATTTAGGAGAAATTTCTATCTAGCTTGGAATGCAAAAAAAAGTATTTTGTATGCCTTTCAACTAATACTTGAGAGAAAATGAATTTGTTCTTCTTTTTGTTTTAGCTAAAACAGAGCATAAAATAGAAACAATTGCTCCTCAGTTTTCCAAGGTGAAAGTTAAAGATTTCTTTCACAGACTGGTACGTAACATGCTAATACCAACGAACCTCTGTCATTTTGCTGGCAAGTATAAATTCACTCTAATGTGAGGAAAGGGACACGAGCATTTTAGCCTGAAAAACTGATCCTGTATTAACTGGGGGGTTTTGTCAGATGCTACTGGAGAGATCATTCGTAGCCTCAGAGGTGTAAGTCACCTTGAGACTAGCAAAGAATAGAAGTGCTATTGTAAATGGCTTTGCACAGCATTCGTTCTTGAAAACCTTTGTGAAAGTCCCATGAAGTTTCAATGGGTAATTGCATACAACTTAAAGGTGGGGAGAAACACAAAGTACTTGGAGACAGGCATGCAGAATGTGTAATGTTGCATGCTACAAAGCCGGTCTTTAAGGTGGCTCTGTGTATCAGTGGCCAAAGGGAACTGGGAGTTGCAGTTAGGGTCAGAATATGCAGTGTTTCACAAATCAATTTATCTTCTCCAAAATGAAGTAACATAGAACCTTAGAGCCTGCTGCAGCCAGAAGATTCTGCACACTTTTAACAGAGATCTCAGAACAACTTGGCATTTGCTGTGATCCCACTCTGTTGGAAGTATCACCTGAACAGTCATGAAATAGGGCTGAGCACTTCAGGGGGTAGCTTAAACTTCTAGGATAAATATCACTGCTCCATTTTAGTGGAAGTAGCTGGAAGTTAACCTGAGTAAAATCTACATAAGATGAGCTTAAAGCATTATAACTTAAAAAATGCAAATGTTTACTTACAAATAACAGTAAACCGTCATGTGCCTGTGGCTATGTTACTTACAGGGCCCACTGACAGTGTTCTCAGCCAAGCAGAGATGGACGGCTCCACGTACCATACGCATCCACCATGAAGCAGGAGAGCTAGGATTCAGTCTTAAAGGAGGTTCACCAGTACAGATTTATTGTCTCGATCCAGTTTGCACTGCAGCTGTAAGTACATCGGTGCAATATTAATAATTTATCACCGGACTTGAGCATTCCAGTCTTTTAAACGTAACTGCAGCTTGTTAATACTGGTGCATGGCATATTTATTGGGTTCTCCTATACGTCAGTATAGTAGAGTCATATAATCTGAACACATTCTGTGCTACATACACCTTTGGTGTTAGAGTACCTGTATCCCTGACATCACATTAAACTAGAATTGATTTCTTGCCCTGTTCACACTTAATAGATATGAAGTCCCAACAATTTTTTCCCCCATCTAGTTCAGGAAGTTGTAAGGGATAAAGGCTTTAGAAAGTAGCAACAATAAGGATGAGGATCAGGAAGGCAAGGTAGCATGTGCCCAAAGCAGCATGCAGTGATGAGCACAGTTCAGCTATAGGAAAGGCAGAAGCAACTACAGAAGTACAAATAAAAATACTGAAGAAATGGAAGTAAAATCTGGAGAATGTATCTCATGGGGGACGATAGCATAGCAAAAAACAAGTTTCCTTTATTTAAGGAGAAAAGTGAAAAGGACATAGAAAGAGCCAGCATTTGAGATTACCATTGATAAATGTGATTCTGCCAACTCAAATAGGTAATTTGTGTACTCAAAAAGTTACCTGTGTCTGTGTTACATACACAATTTTATTCCACGTGTTTGGCTAGGCAGTGGTTTTGTAGCATCTAAGAAGGAGATGCCTTTAGGGCAGATACCATGTGGTGACAAAAACATTTTGTGCATCTTTACAATTCCAGATCATAACCTTTGCAAATTTTTTTTGACAGTCGATGGGCCTAAAAGAAGGTGACTACATTGTATCAGTTGGTGGCGTGGATTGCAAGTGGCTCGGAGTGAACGAGGTGCTGGAAAAATTCAAAAGTGTGGGAGAGCGGCCCATTGAGATTGAGGTTATCAGTTGCCAGGATACAGCGGCATCTATGGTATGTAATGAGGCAAATGCGTTTTGCAGATTGGATATGTGAGAGTTTTTCACTTTCCTGGCTTCAGTCCCTGATTTGTGTTTACTTTCATGTAGTCGGATCCCACACCAGCAGTGAATATATAAAGTATTCAGGCATGTGTTCAGTTTTAAACAGTCTGTTTAAATCATCATGAGTTAGCAAGCTAAAGTACAGTCTTTGTGTGCATAAGAATATTTGGGTGGGTTGTTTTTTTTGGTTTTGTTTTTTTTAGTGGAGCTCCTTAGATTAATTGCATTATAAATTCCAGGGTATATTTTATTTTTCCCCTAACTTGTCCCAGAGGATGAAAATATTACCCTGTTCAGCACTGGAAATGCCACAATGAAACAATAATGGAATGAAATAGAACATCCGTGACCATGTGCTTATTTTATATGTTGTTAACATAAATGATCTGTGACTTTTGTATTAGATCATAGATTAATGAATGTATTTTTTATTTTGGTGGACTTATAATTGTCTAGTCAGTTATTAAGCTGCTGTAGAAGCTTTAGACTGAGGAAAAATGATCACAAGATTAAAAAATGTTAAGCTCTAAATAACAAACTTACTTGTAGTGTGAGAGAACCTGTAGTTCAGCTAAATCCACTGCTTCATGCTTCTAACATTCCCTGGCAAGCTTAGGCACTGAAGTAGTGTTGCCTTAGAAGCGAGCAAGGTGCTCTTACTGCTGTTAGGTTTTTGTGTTTTAAGAAGTTAATTTTTCCTTATTGAAAATAAGGACTTGCACACCTGCCATTCCAAGCTGCTACTGGAAACAAGAGGGTAGAGTATAATCAGGCTGCTTCAGGGCACAGCTGAGACAGAGAAAGCTGTGCCTTTCGGGTATCCCGAAAGAATGTCCCACAGTAGCTCTTGTCATAGTTGCAATTGACATGGAACCTGACCAAAGACAGCAAAAAAATCTTCCCTTCAGAGATCTGTGCAAGAACTACATATATAAGCTTTGTAGAGAGGTTAGTATATGTATTGTATAGTTATAGTTACATTTACTGGCTTCTAGCATAACACAACCCATGGAAAAGATTCACAAGTCCCTTTATGCTTTGCATAGCGTAACCTTGAGTCTACACGGGCAAAATACCAGAATCGCAGCACGCTGAAGGGCCTTGTATTCAATTATGATGTCATTAGCACAGAAAACTTGCTGTAGTCTGCTTTGGAAAACTACTTGCACAGTAACCTTTTGTTATCGTCAAAATTTTTGACCCATTTTGGGTGACTGATTCTTGTAATGCTTCTCCTTTCCCTACAGCATAGTAAGAGTGCAACTTACTCTGTGGGTATGCAGAAGACATACTCCTTAATCTGTTTAGCCATGGAAGAGGATAAGATTGATCAGACCAAGAAAGCCCCACTGAAACTGCCTTTTCTAAGTTGGGGAACTAAAAATAGACAGAAAGCTGCAAGCACCCTCTGCCTGCCTTCAGTGGTGGCTGGAAGTTCTCCGATTAAGAAGAAGCTTTCTCCCTTCACGCTTCTGAATACGGAAAGTTCATTGTACTGAGTCTTTCAGAAGGATCTGTTAACATGATATTTTTCTTTACAATGTATTTTAAAAAATGTCGATCAATTTTATCTTTATATAGATGTGTGTATAACTTCAGACAAATGCCAGTGACTTCATTTACTGTATTGAGCCACTATGAAGGTCAGAGGCTGCCAAAAACTATAAAAACTGAAGTATTTGAAGGTTAGAATGAAATGGTTTGGGAGATATGCAATAACAAGATGTAGATTATACAATGGCTTACATGAGGACTGGATTCCTTTGGAATTGCAAAACACTGTATTGTGACTGGTTTTTTATAACTGATAGATGGGAGTTATTTATTACAAACTTGATGCTGCATGCAAAACATTAGGGGACACGTTAAAGGATGATTTTGCTGTACAAGTTTAGAGTTCATAACAAATCATTTAACACGACTTCAAGGAATTATCTTAAACTACAGGTGGAGAGGATAACATTATTCAGAGAAACTAGCCTTGTGCCAAGGGGCAGTGTCATATAGTTGTTTTTACACAGAGACATTTGCTTTCTGAGAGTACTAGGTGTAGTCTACTGAATAGTTAAATTTAATTCTGGAAGAGAATTAGAAGGCTTAGAAGTCAAAAGATCTTTTGAACTACAAAAGGCTTTTACTCTGCTCCTTTTCTGATCTAGGCTACATTTTAAATGCCTGCTGATTCAGTTGTTAAACAGGCTTTACTCCAAATTTAAAATTATTTAACATACTTACCATAAGACTTGTATCTCATCATCTTGTTAAAATTGATAGCTGTGGAATAAATCTCAAAACTGACCTATTGCAGTGTATTGATCAAGAGTACATAAACTGTGGTGATGCTTTAAAATATGAGAAATGCTTGAGAGTCTTAAGTAGCAGAATTTCTTTATTATCACATCAGATAAAAACCCCAAATCAATATAAAACCATCCTCCTCCCCTTAGAACAATTAATGAGTAGGTATTGGCTATATATATTAAGGAGGGAGAGAAAAAAATTAACTGAGCATTTCTGTGAAATTTTCTATTTTATGAAATTGAAAGTAATTGAAAATTGCTAACACTGTAGTGTTAGTTAGCATTTGCCATCTACAGAGTAGATATATGCTGTTTGATACTCAAAACTTAAAATATGGGGACAGTTTGCACCTGGGTGTGAACTTTGAAGTTGTCATTTATTTTTAGTTTCTTACATAATAGGTGTAAATATGTTGATGACACGTATTTAAGAATAAAAATCAGATGCTGTTATTTAGTAGTAGCTTTTTGATTCTGCTACGGCTTGGATGATACAGCATAATTTAGCGCTGGCATACCTCTTGCATGTTTCTGTATTGTTGCTTACAAAGAACTAAGAAACTGTCTTTCTTAAAAGTTTCTAAGTTCCTATATTATGGCCTAAAACGTGCTTCCTTATAAAAAGTGTTAACATATTACAGAGCTTCCCTACAAAGGTTACAGAAAAAAAAAAAAAGTAAATTACTTGGACTCACCTATTGTTAGTAGGTATTCTTCATGTGTATTTGTAGCAGCACTTTTTTCACACACAAGCAGCAGCAGTCATACACTGATACACAAGACCCTGCCATACAATATTTTATACAGAAGAGATTTACTCTGCATATATGGCTAAAATGACTATCCAGCTAATGAAATCTTTAGCACCATCACATGAATCGCCCTTCCAGCTCTTCATGTCTTCATGCCTGCTATGATAGTCTTCCTGCAAAGATCTGCCTGTTTAATTAACCTTTCATTCCCACCATCACACTTGCTTGTCCTTGAGGAAATATTGGGGTGGGGGTCTTTTTTTATTTCACACACCCACCCCTGCCCTCAATTCACACCAAAATTTGGCCTTCCTAAGTGCCATACAGCTACATACTTACTATTTCCTGTCAGCTAACTAAAGACTCTTTCTACACTGAGTGGTAGCTAACAGCTAACTTAAGGCAAATATTAACTTCACAGCAAGTTGCAGTCTTGCTCAGACCACAGGAGTACTTGTAACAAGTTTCTATACACAACGATGTATAGGGCTATAAAGCCCTAATCATAAAGGTTTCCAATAGATTAGTTGAGCTTATAATTCCATCCATACTAATTGTTACTACTTTTATTGAACTTTATTTAATGCACTGAACAGATGGCCATTTGAAATAGTAAAAAGGTGTTTGCCTTGCAACATCAACAGCCATGAACCTTTAGATGTGAAATCCAGTCTCCATAGCAAAGTGACACAGTCTAAGAGGAAATAAAACCTAAACAAAGAGTTTTATAAAGAAGCTTAAGCATTCCCTAGTTGTAAAGAATGTATCTTTTCCTATAGTTCTAGAAATTCTGTTTATTATTCAGTAAATTAAATGTTTATGACCAAATTGTAAGTGTATTTTCATCCCGAGTATGGAATCAATGTAAGTAAACAGGTCTATCTGCTGACCGCTCTAACTGGCAGATGAGATTGATTACAGAGGTGCCAAGGTTCTAGTATTTGCTTCTCTTTAGTGTACAAAAGCGCGTTGAAAATCCTGTTCCACTCCCTGCCTGCTGTGATCCAAAGCCCAAGTAGTAGCAAAGCAGCTTTTCACACACCTCCTTAATGGGTACATAAGGCAAAAGGCAATTTCACCCTTAGGATAATATAATTTAAAATAAAATGCAAGATGTCAGTAAAACCAATCATCTTCATAAGTAACTTTTGAAAAGGATACTAGATGAACAGGATTAATTATGAATTTTGATCAAAGCTTCCCACATTATTTTCTTTGTAGTGTATAGTATAGTATACTTGCTATAATTAATGATTATAGCTGATAATATGTCAAAATAATATTGTAATATATTATCATTATCCCAAACTATATTCAAAAGTGCAACATGAAGATTTTGGATATTGGACACAAGGAAATAAATTTGGTAACACCCTGTGAACTGAAAAAGAAACCAGAAAAATAAGCTAGTTTTAAGCCAAAGATGTATACCAGTTGGAGTTCCTTTAGGAAGTCCTAAGAATCATAAATCAAAGGTATTACTATAAAGCACGGTATGCTAACTCAGTTACTGAGAAGGTAACACCACTCCCATATTAACAAGGTGTTTATTTTTGGAAGACAAAATCAAGCAACTTGCTTTCAATTTTTTTTTCTTTGGATGCTGAAAAAAACCAGCTTTCTCTCTGTTTTTTGTACAAGATAAATGCAAAACACTTTACAGCCCTCTTTTCAAGGCAGTTCTCACAGCTCTATCAACTTAAGCAGAACACATGTAAAGAAGCAGCAGCAGAGTAATAATCTAAACAACTAGTCAATACGCTCCAGTTGTTACCCAGGATTACAGAAATCACTGTCGTATGTGATTATTAAAAAAATAATTTTATAATTCACAAGAAACACAAAAAGGTTTGTTTTCCAAAACGGCACTACCCATGCGTGTCAGGAACATAAAAAGGTATAAATCTGTTGTGCTACTGTTTGTCCAACTACCAGCTCAAGCTCTTTGACAGATGCATTGCATAGACGGTGGAGGCTTCCAAACTGTTGCAGTAAAAGCAGAGCTTTTGTTTTCCCAACTCCTGGAATTTGTTGAACCGTCCGAAAGAGTGATGGCTCTGCCAGCTGAGAACACTGCTTCCGAAGAAAGGGGTTACTACTGTGATCCTTACTTTGTTCCCGGACCTGAAGAAAAACAAAACCGTATGTGACGCTGAGTGCCCTCTGCTGGAATTCTGGTTTGGGTTTTTAAAATAGTTTCTTTCATCTCAGAGGAGCTCATCACTAGGAAGTTTTAAAAACAAGCTCTCTCCTTATGCGTGTGCCCTTATTAAGAATTTTGATGCAGATCCACAAAGTCTCACTAGGAAAAGAACAATTTCTTAATATCAACCATGAACTAAAACAATGATTTTGTCCTCCTTTTGATGGAATCAGATGAAACAACTTAAGAACACAGTTTCCCCAGCCTGAGACGAAGCAAAATCTCAAGTTGGTTTTGACAGAGGCCTTGAGTGAAGATTGCCTAACGCTATCCAGTGACACCTCAGTGCAAAATCAGATTAAAAAAATCCAGTAT
The DNA here is from genome assembly GCF_017639655.2 of Falco naumanni. NCBI lineage: Eukaryota > Metazoa > Chordata > Aves > Falconiformes > Falconidae > Falco > Falco naumanni. The sequence goes on from NC_054068.1 coordinate 12,016,115, forward strand.
GATACCCTTCGATTTTTTTTCCCTTTGTTTCCAAATGAGCTCTTTTTACTGAGCTCTACTACCATATTCCTACTGCAGGATACTTATTCTGTGCATTCAAACAACAAAATATGTTGCGTGCCTTTTTAAGATCCCAGTATTCTTTCTGAAACAAGTGATGATTGTGGGAAAAGAGGTAATTCTCCTCATGTCTTGTATTTTAATAAAGGTTTGTCCACTACCATAGAAACTTACTAGCTGAGTAATAAGTTGAGAAGCTTCTCCTTGATTTCCTACAGGAAGCAACACCATTCCAAGTTCTAGCACAACAAACTTTTGTACTGCTGAGAAGTACTGATCACTTATTTGGGTTTTCTCTACAATTACTATTCCACTGAGACGGCTGGCCTGTATTGAAAGGAAAAAAGAAGACCTTGTTAATGACAAGCTGATGAAATGCAACAGAGAGAAAACTGTCAAGTATGAGCTGCCTGAAAGCAAATCACGGGAAGAAAAGAAGTTGCAGCAACAGTACTGAGCTTTAATACAGTATTATTACACAGCTGCGTAATTTTTCAGTTTTCAAGTGGAGCTAAATTTCTGTGATAATTGCCATTAGAATTCAAAAAATAACACAAGAAGCATGGAATAAACAAACACCAATGCAAACTTTTCCTTTTCTCCTTATGTAGTACTTACATTCCTAAACCGAACCAATCTTCGTTTGAATTCATCCCCTGCAACCAAATCTGCTTCGGAAATATATAAAATGCAAGTTCTGTTTGAAAGATGAAAATCCACAAGTCCCAAGCCATCTTCAAAGATGAGTCTAATTTTCCCTTACGGTGACATTGTTGAAAGAAAAAAATACAGTAGTTAAAAATATACTAATAATTACTTCACAGCACAACCTTCCTAACGTGTCAATAATACTAGCGACTCGGCAACAAACTTCATATTCTTTAAAAGCTTTTCTTGTCTTTAAGCAAAATTGGTACGAGCAATCCAAAGTACCCTGTGATGCCTTTCATAATGCCAATTAATAGCACTTCCAAACTACAGATCTGAAAGTGCCATAGCTTCTCAGTAAACTCTGGACTTGAACAAAAACATCACAAGCTATTCTGGAAGGATCACCTTAATTTAGTTTGCTGTGCCAACAGACGATAGCACAGTCCCAGTACCCATATAAATTCAAGTGACTTCAGTGGAGATGCCTACTCACAATAACCCCATTGCTGTGGTCCCCAAGAAGCAGATACTTCTGCTTCTCTGCAGTGCTCAGCATCTATGCAAATATGACTGAACTGATCATGGGGATACCAAACAGACAAACAGGAATTTTCAGCCTGCTAATACAGGCTGTATGACAAAGACGGAACCAGTCAGGCAGAGTAAAGCATATTCCAACTAATCTTAACAATACTGGGTGATAGAGAGGAATGCTTCACCCGAATCGTTTTGCCTCTTCCAATTTGTTTGTGCTTACCTTGTAGCCTTTGGGCTATCTCTGACCCTCTCCACTTCTCATTTCCAATTACATGCCCATAAGGGACAGCTATAGATCCTACTGACACAGTAGAGTTTGCTTTTGTTGTCATCAGGCTTCCTTGAAATCTTTACTTCATTAGCAGTTACACCCTAGAAAGAAATGTGGAAGACACTAATACATTTTATAAACCTGTTCCAAACCTGATTTTATGATTGGAATTTACAACATCTAATACTCTGTAAGAGTATTCTTCCTCCCCAAAGCTACCTTTGTTACTGTAATGCATCAAAATTGGTAAGCAACTCTGTTCTCTTCAATACAGGGTGTTAGCTTGCAAATTCCACTCCCAACCTTGCCAGTCGATCCGAAACCCACCTGAATTAAGACACACAAACGGTGAAAAAACCGCACTGCCTTTCCTGCGCCTTCACTCATCCCTGAAAGCCTGCTTCAGTTACAAAGCTGACCCCAGAGGCACCTCCAGCCCTCAGCTGGCAGAAGTATCCAGACGGATTATTACAAAGAGAGATTACCGTCAGGTTTACCAGCTTTCTGCAGTGTTCTGACTTTAGGAAGAGACCGGAATCTTGGTGGCTAAGGCATGCTGTAATTAGGAGAGCCACAGACCAGCCGGTACCCACGCAAACACTGCCCCCCCGAGCCACATCCTGCAGCGGGGCCCGCTCTGAGAGGAGCGGGGGACGGCCCCAGGGGTGGCCCCGGCGCCCCGCCGACCTGCCTGAAGAGGCTGAGCTCCGTCCCGGGTGCTCCGAGCTCCGGGGGTCGCAGTCCTTCAGCCGGAGGACGCAGCGCAGCCCCACCGGCAGCGAGATCCCTCCGCCGCCTCAGGAACGGCGCCGGCCCGCAGCTACCGCCCGCCTCCGGGCGCGCGCCTGGCTGACAGCGGCGCTGACAAATAGGAAGCGAGAGCTCCGCCGGCCGCCAGCGAATGAGGAGGCGGGGCGAGCCCGGCCTCGCCGCTGGTAGGTTGCTAGGGCCGGGGTGGCGTGAGTAAGACGCGTGCTGACTGGGGGAGCGCACGCCCGCAGCCAATCCGCCGCGCTTTTGTTACCAGGCGGGTCGCAACTGGAAAGCGTCCGAAGCGGGGAGACTGTCGTCGAGAAGCAGCGGCACAGAGCCGTCCCCTACCCGGTCGCGATGCCGTTCCGTTTCTGGAAAAGACGGAAGAACTCCTTTGTGAGTACGGGTCCGTCCAGGGCGGGCCTGCGCCCCCGGGAAGCAGGGCCAGCGGCGGGGGGGGGCCCTCAGGGCGGGCGGCCGCGCCCTGCGGTTGACGCCGGCCATCGCTGAGCACTTTGAAGTGAATAACGGAGAGAAAAATAAATCGTAAGCGAAGAAAAGAAGGCGCCCGGACGCCGGGCGCTCTCCTTTTTCTCAGCACTGGGCTTGTCCGTCTCCCCCAGAAGCAGCCGGCTTGGCGGGGCGGTGTGCCCGGCGCCCGTCCCCTCAGGGCGGCCCGTGGGCGCTGGCGGGCCCCGGGCGGGGGTGCCGCTCCCTCCTTTCCAGCGGTAAGGAGAACTGATAGACGTTCTTCGTGAAATCTCAGAGCAGGCAAGGATTGTAGGCTTGTCAGTAGCGGTGTGGGTATTGTCTTCTAACGTACTTGAAGTAATTGAAGGGGTTTTTAGTATTACAGTGAAAATAAACTATTGATCTTCTGTTCTTGCCTTTTGCTGTGGGCCAGCAGCCTTTTACCTCAGCTATGTTGCCTGGACCCTAGTAAGACCTCTACAGTCGACAGCCTTTAGTAAACAAACTGGTGCATGCCAGACAGATTTGCGTAATTAAGGAGCAGTACGTTTGCAAGATAAGACCAAATAAAAAGACAGCCTTTGTAATGCACCATTTAGTTATTTGATGCACCTTCCTGTAAAGACACCAATATTTCCCAGTTCACCTGTTTATTTTATCCTGCTGGAGAAGACAATTAAAGAATAATTGGGGAAAAAAAAATCTCTGTAGCAGAAGTAGCAGAAGCATAGCCTTTTTTTCTCTATTAAAAAGTAGTATCTGTCTGAAGGTGATGGACTTTGTTGTGACATAGTATTTTCTGATGTCTAGAGAGGCAGCGGGCACAAATTTAAACATAGAAAATTCAACTTAAACATAAACATAATAATAATAAAAATACTGTGTGGGTGGTCCTTAATAGTTTTTAAAAATACCGTGAGTGTGATACAACACTGGAACAGGTTGCTCAGGGAGGTCTGTGGGGTCTCCACCCCTGGAGATACTCAAAACCTGACTGGACAGGATCCCAGGCTGCCCTCTCTGGTAGACTCAGGTTGACTTTGCTTTTAGCAGGGACTTGGACAAGACAATCTCCAGAGCTTCCTTCCAACCTCAACTGTTATGTGATTACAGTCAAAGTACTTTTTGTAGGGAACTATGGTCCTGGTTTTCCTGAGTTGATATTTAATGTTATCCTTTAAAAAAAATTGTTGGGTTTGCTGATAAAAATGCATTAGGATTTTTTTTCTTTTATTCAGGTTGAACCTTTGACTGCAAGACTTGTTTAGTGATAGTTTTTTTCTTCCATCTCATACTACTATGGCTGAGGATTACTTCTGACAGACTCTTTCTACAAGAAAGGGACTAATATTGTTACTCTGAAGCAGGGTTCAAATATTTTGAAGAAAATTAATTACTAGTACTCCTTTTTTCATGTGTATATATACAGGAAAAACCCAAACTTGAGTAAGTTAAAATTCTCTTTTTGCAGACTGTGATATAGTGGGTGGAAAACCTACATTCATGGGTCATGTAAATTACATTTCTAACCTTCATTAGTAGCTGTTCATACATGTTAAAAAGTTAAAATTGGAACCATTTCAAGTCTTCTGTTTACATTAATTGCATGTAATTGTTCTTCCTTTTTGTATCATTTTGCATTGTGAGTTTTTGTGCATGTTCAATTCTCTGTTTTTTCAATTGTGATTCTTAAAGTCATTGTCAACTAATTTTATTTTAAATTGTTTAGAAACATGTAACTCATGGCCTGATCCCTGCTGCTACCATAGCTCCTAAACCTGCAGTTCCCTGCACCCCTTCCCCTTGTAGTCCAAACCCTCCTCCAGAAGGGCCCAGGTAGGTTTTGAGTTTTGTTTGGGTTTTTTGCTTTGTCAACTACAATAGCATACTAGAAGAGCATGATTAGAAGAATTGCATGTCCTTGCTGCAGTGTTTACGTGAACCTTTTCATAAATAGAACATATTTTTATTTGGAGCAGTTCCCTTCTTTGAACTTTAAAGATACTTATTTTTCTCCCACTCCTAAGCATGCTAAATAATTAGGACAATGACCATCATGAATAAGTAATTTATTATAAATCTGAGTCAATTAAAGACAAATGGACTATTTAAAGTTAGGACTATTTTTAATTTGGCTGCTATGGTAGAGTGTAGGACTGTGCAATACCAGTACCATGACTCAGGAAATTTTAACTCACCAGAAAAGCCTAAATTAAATGTGACTGACATGCCATTTTCATTTTATTGCATATTAAAGAAAGCAGGGACTTAAAAAAACTGGCATGTAAAACCATGTTGAATTGGATTTGAGTTAGCTCTATAGGCCAATTAGATAAAGAAAAGATACAAATTTATTTTTCTTTTCATTTGTAGTTTCTTACAGTTATTCTTTTATGTTTTCTCTACATTTAGTTCAATTCTGGTTGTTTTCTGTGGTCTTTCTAGGGTCTGTAACATTCCTACTTAATCGTGGTTCATTTCTTCTTCCTTTTTGACCTCCAGTTATTGTCATTCCTGTTACAGTCCTCACCATTTCTCTCCTTTCATCTTTGTTTCTACTTGTTTCTTCCTTTTCATCTTACCTTCTCTATACTCCGCAGCATCCTATCTACTAATGCTTGCCCTAGGTTGTGGCGTGCCAGCATTAACGGCTTCAGAATTATCAGTAAAACTTTCAGAGTAGGGAATAATGGAAACTAAGAGCTAGAATAGCAGAACATGGAACACTTTCAAAACAATGCCAGGTAGTATTGTTATGGCTAAAGTGAATGCTAAGTACTGTAAACTATCAGTGTCAATTTTGGGAATGTGACTCAGTATATTCCATGATTTTCATGCATGTGATTTGGGAAAACCAATAGGTACTGTACTTTACTCTTAGATAGTTGTGTTATGATAGCTTGCCCAGTTTTGTGCTTTACTTTGGGAGTTAATAGTTTATAACCAGTCCCTTAGCACTTCAGTAGTGTTTGTGCTTGTTAACTGTGAACATTTTGCTTTGCTTAAATAGTGAAGACATTTTGCAAAGGAAAAAAAAAATATGAAATGTGGAGCACAGAGAAGACTTTTAAGTATTGTTTCACTGCTTTATTCTGTTTTCTTCCAGATCTGCTCTAGCAGCAGCTGTCCTTTCAGCAACGCTAACAGGGCGCACTACTGCTCTTCCTCTGCCTTTGCAGAGGTCTGAAAATTATTCCACCTGTGTGGAACCAGAATGTTTTGAACCATATGCGACAGTTGCAGACCTTAGAATGGGGTAATGTATACTTTCTGGTTTGGTATCTTATCTTAGAAATAGAATCTGTCAATACAATTTTACCGAAGAGTTAGAGCAAACTGCTGTTGTTATAGCCACTTACTTCTTTCTCATGACATGGTAAATTAGGTCCGGTGTCTATAGTTCTTAATCCATTTATCATAAAGTGATGTCACGTATACAGTCATCATTGGGAAGGAGATTTGGATCGTACAGCAGTCACAAGTAAAACAATACATTATTTCTGCCAAATGATTATCAGTTATACAAACAGGTGATCACTGCGGAATCGTCTGAATTACGTCTGATATTTCCTGTGTGCTAAATAATTATTTGAGACTCTCTTTTGCTGTAGAATTAGCAACCTTCTATCTCTTACCTGACCTTTTCTTTAAGATAGAGAAGAAAATGTAGCTCCAGTGTTAATCATCTTATTTTAAAGCATATGCATAGGCTAGATTCCATGTTTGCAGCTAACAGAAGCTTAGATGTCTGTGTGACCTGTTTGGACTTGTGTATATTGTAAGACTGATGGTTCTTCACTAGCTTGTGTTTTTTTGGAAGAGTAAGCAATATAGAAAGCAGTTTAATGCCTGTTTCACTTGCAGGCCCAACTGGAAACTTGATGGCAGCGACAGATCTCCTGTACAGTCCCCAGAAATACTAGGCTATTATGATGAGGATGAGGACACGGATACCCATCATTTTGATGCAGATACACAGTCACAGTCCAGCTGTCAAAGTAATGAGAAAAAGGGAGAAGACTTTAGCACCAATGCTATTTATGCTATTCCCTGCAAAAAGAAAAAGGTAGGATTTTCAAAGGCATTAATTCCTTTACCATAGTTTAATACATTAATGCAAATATTTAATATTTCTAAGGCTTTTCATTCTTTTCTAACTCTTCAGACGTTTATTCAGTTATTATTTCACATGGTTTTTGTGGTTCATTTACTCCTGCATGAGATAGGTTTGTTAGTTGATCCTCAAAGATTGCATATTTGATTATTAGGAGCCTTTTCTTACTAGGAAGACACAGGCATTGTGTATAGTGATTGTGCATAATTTAGTCTTGTAAAATGTCCAATATGTTATGTTCAGTATGATACTTAGATAGTAGGTTATTTGTTAAAAGCGCTAGGCATTTTACTTCTAAATGGTGAAAGCTTAGTTAATGATTCAGTATCGTGCTAACGAGCAAAGACCTATATAGAGACGGGGAGACTCGGAATCAAACAAAATAAATTACCTTGTTGTCTTGAAGACCAGTGGATTTCTCTACTTTAAAACAATCCAAAACTGTAACCAGCAATGAGCAGCTTAATACTCTCCTAAGGCACATTTCAAGTTCAGTCCAAAATGATACAAAAATTTAACAAACAGGAAGAAGTAACTGACTAGTAAAGAGGCAATAAAATGCTATGTACGTGAAAGAAATCAGAAAAAACACCCCTAGGTGAAGAGATAGTAGTCAGTAAGAGGAGGGAAGGGGAGGGGAAAAAAGGGAGTGAGTGGAGTATGTGGGACACTGGTATGCAATGGGCAGGGGAAAACCAGTGAAGACAGTGTCAGCAGTTGTTCATGAATCCCTCAGTGCTGTGACACAGTAGATAAGTGGTTGATCTGTTATTAAAAGCAAGTTTAGATAGGACACAGCAAGCAAGCAAATGTAGAATAATCTCACAGACTCCTGTGACTGAATAAGGTGACAGGGAATATTTGCTCTATGAACTAAATGACTGTCATAGTTTCCTACCTGCTGTTGATTGTTGTAAGGTTTAGATTTTATTTACATAGAGCCCTAAAACAAAACAAAAGTATGTAATTTATTATCTCAAAATATTGGAGTACAATTCTGAGTGTGACTGGGACATTAGTACACTAAAGTTTTCATACAGTTATCAAGACATATAGGCTATTTTAACAGTGTTATCATGATTTAGATAGGCTTGTCTTATTTCTACATAGAAAGAGTTTCCACCATCTCCTAGTACTAATGCTGACAAGAAGGAGGTGCCTTCTCGTGAAACTGAGTTTCGGATGCTGGTGAATGAATCAGATGTGCAAACAGAAGGTAAAGAAACTTAAGTCAAAATGCCATACCTTTTAATACCGTGGGGAAAAATATTTTTAAATAACATAAATGTAATACAGTTTGATAATGATATATTCCTTTTTTTTAAAGGGGCAATGAAATAAATGCTACTAAATACTTAGCTATTTCTAGTACTTACAGAAAATTTGAAAACTGCGTAAAGAGGGAAGATTGGTCTATATTCACTGTATAACTGAAACTCCTAAACATCCACTATCAGCCAGTCAAAAAACAGAGGAGGGTAAAAAAAAGGTTTTGTGGAGTCTGTCTTGTCTAGTACTGTTACTCTCTACTATGTTTATATTGATATATGTGCCAGAATCAACCCAGTTTATACTAGGTTTGTTTATCCTTACTACAGAAGTTGTGTTCTTGCTATCTTTTAAGGTCTGGGCCTTAGAATTGTATATTAGGTCACAGAGGAGAGTTCTGACGGAATAGAGATCTGAATATGATCATTGGTTTCAGGTTATCACTCTCAATGTTGAATTGTTAAGCTTCACAAATAACTTTTTGGCAATAATTTCATTAGATGAGGGACATTTGGTTCATAGCTGAACCTGTCATTAAGCTATTTTTTTGAACAGTAGAATATTGTGGAGAAAAAAATTGAGGCCAAGACCAGTCCACCTGCATAGGAGTTTTATTGCACAGTTGTCTTGTCCATTATTCTAAAATCATGAAAACAGAAAATCAGAATTTGTTCCAGAGCTGCGAAATGTAGTTTTTACAGAGGATGGCAGCGTTCTAGTAGCTGTTGGATAAGAAAGAGGAAGCAGAACTGAGTCTGTTTTTAAAAATTGTCTTTCTAAGTTTTATTCATGTTGCATTCCAGTGTTGTTTCAGTGGAGTTATTTTAAAAGCTTTGTGGAGAACAATATCCAGAAAGAATTTATTGCTTTGATAAAACCATATTGGGAAGTGGATGCATTACACTAAAAAGAACAGAATATATAAACCATTTCTAATCCCTCTTATATACAGGAAATGCTGCAGATCTTGGAAGCTGTCAGATTTGCACTTGCCTTGTTCAGAGAAGCAATAGCATTCAAGCCCAGTAAAATCGATTAAAATAATTCATTTGTCCTTTAGTCAAATTCTAAAATAATAGTGGAAAACCACAATACAGCTTAATTTCTTCCATAGTTGCATCTGTACACTGTGAGGTGAAGTAAGGTCTCACAGCAGTATCCTGATACACCATGAAAGAGATAATGGAAAGTTAGTGATCCAGTTTGTGGTCTAGGAAGGGCTTTCTTACATTTATTTGCAGTATGTAATATGTGTGCTTACATAACCACGTGAACCCTTAGAAATACTTCTGTCTCTAATTGACTGAAAAATCTGTTTTTCTTTAGCTGGAGACCAACATCTTGGCTTGAATTTAAAGGTAAGACACATATGACGGTTAATTTGTGATGCATTTTGGGAAAAAGGGTGTTATAGAGCTGATAGTTTACAGTTACTTAAAAGAAAATTAATTTGTTGCCACTACGGAATCTTTTGGAGTACAAGAATGGCTAATCATTCCTTTTGAAAAAGTATGACTATATAGGAAAGCAGGCCAATAATTCTCAAATCCTGAGCCTGATTTCATCAGATTTTTATCTAGTTTTCCAGCTGGACCCATCTGACTGCTTTCATGAGCTTGAAAAAGAATACCCAGAAGTTTAGTTTCTTAGATCAACTTGCTGGAATATTATTTACAAAAACGGTCAGTTCTTCCATTGTCAACATCAGATTTATTTTTTTTCAAGTTCTTGATCACACATATTTTCTTTTGAAATTGTTTGTGAAGTTTGACTCATTTAGTCAACAGTGTCTTGGTATGTTAAATTACATGACATCATATCCTTACAGAACTTTACTGCTGTTTCATAAAAAAGTGGAAAAAGTTTGCATATCTATCATGTTCACCTCAAGTAAATAGATTAGTATAAATTCAGCCTGTGGTTCTTTCCTGATGAACGAAGTTCTGAAAATGTACAAATAGGTACTTGGGTATTTTTTACCAGCAAAGGGAGGACAATGTGCATCTTAATTTAATCACAGATTCCCAGTTAGGGACTGAAAGTTCATATCATAATTGACTATTCTAAAGTCTGATTTAGTACAAACTAACAAATGGGAGCAATATCCATCCTGTTTGGTCAAGAAGCTTTGTGTTTATATAACTTTTATGTCAGCCATAAAATTGTTTTGAGAACTGTACATCTCTGACAACTAAGGAAAATATTAACAGTTTCAAGTGTCCACAAGTGACTGATGGCAGTGATAAGTGACAAAGTGATGCAAAGATGGGTAAATGACAAGTTGTGTATTGTCAGTAGTGAATCCAACCTTAAATTTTGTTGATATAAAAGAAACTGTTTCAAAAGTTCTGTTTCTTAAGTTCTCCAACAGTGATGCTGTTCAGAGTACTTCAGGAAAAAATAACTGTTAAAGCAGACCTCATTTTTTATTTCTCTGCTAGGAAAAAAAATCATTAGCTGAAAATCTGATATGTGGAAAGCCTCCGCCATCCCCAGGTACTTCTGATTTTTCCATGACTTTACTGTAATCTTCACTTTAATAATATGCATATGTATATAAAATACATTTTCCTGCTTGTATTCTCTAAGCCTGATGCATGGGGGAAATTATTTCTCCTGTACAGGAAATGAAAGTGCTGAGTGCCTGTGATGATATCAGGCTTTTTATGTTAGGTGTTTTAGACTTGTTTTCAAACATCACTCAGGTTGGAAAATAAAGTCTTAAATAAATGACTGTGAAGCGATGTTACGAATTTAAACTCTCCAATCCCTTAAGTTTCATTTACACTAGAGGATGTCACTGTTAAGTATTCCATTGCAACTGAAATAGTAAACATATTTCGTATGTGCCTTATTTGTATGTTATTGCTTCCCTGTAACAACTGCAGGCACAGTGCCTCTGAACTTTGTGTGTTGCATGCATGGGATATGTGCCTATCATGAGTTCATGGGGTTTTGTGTATTTCTGTGCTGTCCAGGTATCTTATAGCTTCTCACAGGAAGTTAACAGTGACCATAAGTGCCTGAAATATTACTAAACACATGAAGCCGCTATGTCATCAATAACAAAGAGAGAGCTCTGGATTTCAAAACCAATTCTTGTGTTTCATATATATGCTATACTAAGCAACTGTTCTGTACTAATTTATATTCATGCCTGTATGCTGTTTAGATTATGCTGGCTCTTAAAAGTCTGACAGTAAGGGTAAAATCTCAGCCTTCATTTTAATAGGTAAGCTGGTTAGCCCAAACACATGAAAAGAAAAAATTTAAAAGTGTGATCCATTATTACTGATGCTACAGTAGTATATCCACGGTTGTGCAGATGATCTAAAATTTTACTTTTGCAAGGACTGTTAAGTGACTTCTATTCAGTAACAGATCATTGAAGCCTGCTTGGTGGGAAGGAGGGTAAAGCTGTCATTACACAGGGATTAAAGTAAGGAGGGCTCAAGAGGATTGACTACTACATGCAGAGCACATACATTTTGCTTACTGCAGTAGGTATTTCTGTCTCACCTCTCTAGTCACCGATGCTAGGGAAAGGGAGATCTGCTGATTTGGGTTTTTTTCCCCTTTAAGAAAGGAATGTTTTCAGTGTCTAAGAGAAAAGATGAGAACCTGCAGCCACTCCACTATATAGCTCTTGTTCCAAACCCCCTTTTTCATTTTCTCTGGCCTTATCTTCTGGGAGCCGTGAGCTGATTTTATGAAGTATCACTCATATCTAATGCTAATATTAGAAAAAATGGATTATAATTTGCTGAAACTTGTATTCAAGTCTGAGTACCATTTAAATACATTGTATTGTGGCATTACAGATGTGTCTATTCAGACAAAGCAAGCATGGGAAAATATGACTAAAGAAAAAATCAGAGAACTAGAACAAGAAAACTGCTGTCTGAGCATGGCATACCAGGTTGTGGTCCAGCAACTTGAGAGAACAAAACAGGAGATGCAAGAACAGGAGTTAAAGCTACAGAGACTAGAACAAGAAAACAGAAGACTTAAAGCAGTTGCAAAGAAGTCACATAGAGAAGGTGGGAGAAGCATATAAGCTAATCTGTAGTTATCTTGTTTGATTTTTGTAATTTCTTACAAGCAGTTCCTGCGGTACTAGGTTTCAGCTCATTGATTTGAGGAAGTATCTATGCATAAGTAGTTTTCAAACAGTATTTTCTGCATTTGTAGAAATATTGTCAAAGAATACTTACATGATCATAAAACAATTACTTGGTTGTTTGAAATGTAATAATTTTTGTTAGTAATTTTTGATCTTTCTTGTTGGATGTTTGTTTTAATAGAGGAGGCTACAGAATTACTTTCTCTCGTACAACAAGTACAAGAACTGGTAGATGAAAATGATGCTTTGAAAAGGACAGTCCATCGTTTAAATGTAGAGTTAAGTCGCTATCAAACTAAATTCAGGCCATTGTCCCAAGAAGAGGTGAGAATCTTTGTTACAAAGGGAGTTTGTACTGAAATGTCCCATTGTCCTTTCATTCATCTTTGAGTTTTTAAGACTCTTTTCTCCTAAGCTGCCACAGAGTTTACAAGTGGCATACACTTTTCCTGACATTTAAAATAAGTATTTATCATTAAATCTAACAATAAATCTAATGTTAAGTCTAAGAAGTTAGATTGTCTCCTATATTAGTAAGATATTGAACTTCCAATTTTGTTGACTTTGTTGAATGTGTGTTCCATATGTAACACATAATTAGAAACATAAGCTGGTTTGGTATAATAATTGTGACTGCAGTGGATAGCAGTTGGTGCTTCAAAAAGTAGGAAGTACTTACAGTATCTTTTTAAAAATCTGTTATAGTGTCTAAATCTGAAAGGCTTACCCATGGATGGACCACCACCGCCATGGCTGGTAGGTAAAATATTATTTTCACTTATCTGTTCTTTGTAGGTAAAGTAGTAGAATTTCTTTACTGGAACAAAAGTACTCAGGGTATTACTTAGTTACTCTGCTGAACTATCACATAGTAGTAGAGTATTACAAACACTTCTTTTTATTGCATAAAAAGATGTAAGGCAGAACTTCACAATGAACGTGTGCCGCTCCAGTTGAATTTACAGTCAGCTTCAGACTGCATATAATCACCAACTTTCAACTAATGAATGCAGATTAAGTACTGTTACCCTGACAATCATGAATACTGTATTTATTTAGTATTGTCTAGCATATAGTTTGCTTCAAGATCTATTGCTTAATTGTTAATCTTCTTAATTGTTAATGTTGCAATTATTTTTAACATGATTCTAAAAGAAAATAGCGTATTTCAGTGATTCCTGATGGTGGGAATTGTCATGGGTCCGCTAGTAGCCCGTGAACTTCCGGCAAGGAGAAGGCAAATAGTCTGTGAAATTGAATGCATTTGTAACATGTGAAACAATTTCTCCTTGAAATTTTTCCTTCTTCATTGGTATTCGGAACTATTCAGAAATAGGGAAGTCCTTCTGCTCTGTTTCTAGCTATAATATCCAACAATCACATACATATGTATTGAGTTTTAAAGATGCAGGTTTGAGAGTGTAAAAATTCCTTCCCACTTACTAATGAATCTGGGCTAAATTTGGTTAACTGTATTCACTATAGTGTTTCAGTTTGGTCTCATGTTCATTTGCATCCACATTCTGCTATTACAATTACATATCCTGTAATATAGAAGTATATATAGTAATAAGTAATAGCTGCTTTTTAGTGAAGTGTGCAAGTGTAGCATCCAACCTTGTCCTTTTCCAAAGCTTGCTTTTAAAGCTGTGCTGTCAAGTGCTTCTGCAGCACGGTTTTGCATATGATGGCTGCATGCTTGTATAAGTCCTGCACTTTTGTCTGCAAGGTGTATACAAAAACCCTTAATAGTTTTTAAAACTAGCTATATGTAGCTGGAGAAGAAGTAAAACCAATTGAGATTATGGTTTTAACTTATTTATATGGTTTGATTTTTTTCAGTTGGATATGAAGTATTTGTCACCCCTTCTGTTGGCATATGAAGACAGACTAAGAGAAAAGGAACAATTAAGTCTTGAATACGAGGCAAGTTGCCTTTTAAAGAAAATATACTTCTACGTTAAAGCAGAAATAAATTACTGAATTTTTTTAAGGTGTTTGTCAAAGTTGTTTACTGCCTAAAATTAAAAGAGACTTTGTTTTACTTTTCCATGCATGATTATTATGCTGTCTTATCCTGCTTGGCTTGCTTATTTTTCTCAGCTTGTTCAGATGTAGAAGCAGCCACCACACTGACAAGTACTAGAATTGTGCTGTCTGAATAGAGTAAACCGTAAGCAAAGTCAGCGGTAGAAAGAATTTACTGTGGCCATTCATAATGGGGATTCAGTGCCCTGTATAGCTGCTCTTCCAGTTACAGACTTGTGGATTTTGTGGTAGAAGAATATTTATTTCTATCTACTTAAGGAATGAGTACTCTTTTTCCTCTTAGAAGTATTTTTTTGTCTCTGATTTTTTGAAAAATGGGGTGATTTGCTTCAGGGTAGAACTGTCATAGCTTTTCAAAATAATTTATTTCTTTATAAAAACCAAGAAGAAAACACTGAGGGTTTTATATTAAATGTCATTCACACTGAAAATGTGTAGTATCATTATTAATTTCCATAATTCAGGTTTTAAAATTCATATTTTAAGGATCTACAGCTTGTTTAACTCAAACAACACTCAGCAAAGAAGTAGCACAATTCAAATAGCTGTTACTTTTAATCAAATAATACTAGATTAGAAGTTAAGTATGGGCATCTGAATTAAAGATGAGTGAGTAGTGAGATAATATGCTGTTAACAGAAGTGTTTGAAGGCACTCAGGTTTGTGTATTTCTAAAAGGTTTTTTTGATGCAAAAATAATAAAAAAAACCCCTTACCTCTAAATATGGAGTCCTTTGTCTTTCAGGAGGATATGAAGAATTTTAAAGTACGAGTTCAAGAGTTGGTGAAGGAGAATGAAAAACTACATAAGCAATTAAATAAAACCGACTTTATTACCCCTACAGAATGGCAAGTTACATTACTAAAATTAATTTAAAATTAATTCATGCTCAGTGTTGCAGTGCACTGCTCTTTTATTTGTATTGATATAATTCATGGGTTTGTAGTTAAGCACGTAAACGAGTTGGTCTTGATCAACCTAATCCCCCTTCTGCAGCAATTTTAAAAACTTCGTTTCACAATGTAGCCTCATGGTACCAGGCATGGCTGAGGGTGAGGATACAGCTTGGCAGTGTGGGAGATGTTCCTTGTGCCTAAGCCTGTTGATGAAATATCTTGGTGATACCAATTTGAAACTTGCAGTTTTACCTGGAAAATTATTTTGATCTTTGTTTAAAATTGTTATACTTCAAAGACTTGTTCCGTAAGATTCACAATCCATTTTCTTAACCTTAACTCCAACCTAGATAGTCTTGATGGGGGTGAAAAAAAACTTCCGTTGTTTCATTCAGCTGGTAATGCTTAGCATCTTACATCAGCACTGACCTTCCTGTTACAAATAACAAATGTATTTTGTCATTCAATTTTCATTTCATATTTATCCATTCAGATAAAACATGCAGATTCTTAAGTGGTTAAACAGTATGAACTCTAGCTTAGCTATTAACCAGTTCGTAAGGGCTGATGTACATTTGCTTCTTTCTCCTATGCCCACTGCAGTAAATGTCACAGTAAATTAATTCAGTCAGCTAAACTCACAAGCTGCTGAGTATAGAGGTTTTCATGGGTGCAAGTGGAGGCTGATTTCCATTTCTGTGTTTGTAAAAATCTTCAGGGCAGACTGTTTAAGACTATCATTTAATGGTAGGGGAAATTGTCCCTATCTAGACCTATACAAAATAGGATACATTTTTATCTCAGTCAGGCCACACACGAACAAAGTAGATAGACGTTTTGTTAGTTACAGTCATCAGAAATCCTCTGTAACAGCCTATTTTGCTATGCTTTGTTTAGGTTTAGGCTACTCTTGCTGATTCATTCAAATCAGTCATTTGATTTGATGATCAAACATGAGTAAATTCATGTGGCAACATCTGACATTTGTACTGTATTACTGTTTGTATTTTTTTTTTCCAAGAGATTCAAATACAATTTTGTAAGTTTACACTGTTAGAAGTTCAATTGTAATTTTTCTTTGGATATAGGTTAATATTTAAATTATATTTTATTTATAATCTGGTTGTCATTGCAGGCAGCAGCTGCAAGGTCAGGCCAAGCTGGCCTTGGAAGAAAACAGTCTGTTGATACAGCAACTTGATATTCAACAAGCTAAAGCAAAAGAGAGACAGAGACAACACATTGAAGAAGGTAAAGTGCCTGAGTTGCTAGTCATTTGACCTACACTGAAGGTGGTACTACAGGTTTGGTTTTTTGTTTGTTTGTTTGTGGGAGTTTTTTTGATTTGGCCTTTTTTGGGTGATGGTCGTTTGGTTTATTTTTTTTTCGACTTCATATATGTCTACAAAGCATCACTGAATGCAGGTAACACTAATATGAGATCAAGCTCTGGATGTCAACTGACACTGAAAGGAAATGTCAGTATTGACACTTTACAGCATATATATATAAAGAAAGGTGACAAGAACTGTTAAACAGCAATACACTCATTTTCATAATTTAAGAGCACTTTAAACTTTACAGGTTGGTATTTGTGAGGTATTATTTGCTTATTTTAAATGTTCAATTTAGAAATTGTAGGGGTTTTAAATTTTCTGCTTTAACAAATGTTTATCACTTAACATATTTAATTACAAGTAGAAGTATTTGATACTGCTTAAATTTACATGCATTTTCAAGTACAATCTGTTCTCTATTGCTTTTTTATCAGACGTTTGTATTTGCTTGAATTCAGAACACTTGATATTCCTTAGCTTGCCTGCAAATACCATTTCTTGACTAAGATTTTTATGCTGATAGTTATTTTTTTGCATCAGTAGATTCCTCTGGATATTTCTTGTCAATAGCCTTCTGACTGGATATTAGAAAGAGGACGTGCATGTTATAGTTTCAAATCCATTAAGAAATCTTACAATCAGTTTTGGAATTATAAAAAGCAAAATTGAATCATAATTCATAATTAGGATGTTCTGAAAAACATTTAATTATGTGCGATTAACATAAGCCACTGATGAGAACAGTTTCCTTAAAGGAACCTATACAGCAAAACCCCAATTCTGAAATTTTTTATTCATCTGCCACCTGATTCTACTTTCCTTTCTGCTTTAAAAGTTTCAGAGTTTCCTGTTTAGAGTTTTATCTCTATATATCTATCTGTGTTTAGAAAATAACAACTCATCATACCCAAGGCCAGGCAATACCCCAAAATCAGGTGTTCTTCTTTCTAAATCTCAAAATAGCTTGATCTGGTATGATTGTCAGAACATCCCTAGTAAACACTGACAGATCTTGTTATCTGTTGCTGGAGTTCTCACAAGAGCCCTGATCTTCCATTCAGTTCCTACAACTGTTTCAGCAGTGTATGCAGTGCTTGAAATATATACTGCAAGAGAAACTCGGAGATCTAGTTTTTCTCCTAGAAACTAGGCAGGCAGTCTCTAGATGCTTGTCTTGCCTATTAGGCCACAAAAGTCATGTTTCGTTTTAGGTTCTTTTCCTGAATTACTAAAGTCTGAATCAGAGGATTTTGCAGAGTAAAACAACATTTCAGTGAGCAAGTAGCTTATAGCCCTGAAAAGAAGTAGTCTTGAAGTTTTGGCACTTTTTCAAAACAAACTGCTTGAGAGCAAAAAAAAAAAATCCAAACTGTTAACGCCAGATTTGTCAGTGTGTTTTGTGCTTTACATAATGCTGTGAAAACCTAGGAATTAACATATTACTGGTTCAGTTGGAGTTTCACTAGATGATTGAACTAGTTCTGCATTACCCAGTTGTTTTTGGTTTTTTCCCTCCAAAAAGCTTCAAAATTGACCAGAAAGTTAATAAACTTAGAAGATAAGACAAAGCGTCAAGAAGAAGAGAAAGCAGAGTACCAGAAGCAGTTGCAAGTTTTACTTTCTACTTGTGAAGAGCTGAAAGCCAAACTGAATAGCGCAGTAAAAGCAGAGGAGCACTTTGCTACGGTGAATGATTTGAAAAGGTATGTGTTTACATATAGTGTGCCAAGAAACAATTCTGCAAAGTATTCACAGGAACAGATCTGCATACACAGCACTGTGTAGGTAGCAGCTGGGTGGAAGCTTATGCTGGTAATTTAGGAAGGTAACAGCCAAAGTACAAAGAAAGGTAAAGTGTTTCAAAAGTACTGCCTCACTTTTTGTAGGCAATTAAAATTACAGAAGGAAATCCCAGATACAGGGACAGCAGTAGAAGTGTTTCTGCCATACAGTACATACTGCTATATACCTTTTTAAAGAGTAGAAGCGGCGGCATTAAAAATACTTTTGTCAAGTCTATTTACTTCTCTCAACAAAGTATATAAAACTTTACTATTTTGTCCCCATCTTTAGGAAAATGGGTGAAGGATCCTGAAACTGTAAACTAAAAATACCAAGTTTCTCCAGTCTTTACAATATGGAAATAACATAAACCAGATCAACGCAAAAGTGGTGTCATGCAGCATAGTCTGTAAAAATTTTTTTAAAGACCTTCTGTAAATTTGTTTACTTTCAAGCCTTAGAATAGTGCAAGTTACTGTTTCTTGGTACAGTGCCTTCCTAAGAAGTTCTTAGACCTTGTTTTTTGGCATTGCTAGTAATTTCCTTAAAAAAAAAAAAAGGAAGGGAATACATTTGGACTATATAGAATATTTTTATAACTTAAATTCCATTTCAAGTGCGGTCAGGATTAATTATTTGAATAATTTTGTTTCTGTTATGCTTCATTCATGACTTGATACGTCATACCTCTCTTTCATGTCACTGCTGGAACATTAAGCATTCTCAATGTATCATTTCCATACCTTCAACACTATAACTTAGCTTTTTTAGTGAAGTAGGTCTATACATGATGCCTGTTCCATGCTGTTGTTTTTTGCAGCTGTTTACAACAGGAGCAGGAGAAAAAGTTCCATGAGGTGGAAGACCTAATGGGAAAGATCGCATCACTGCAAGCTCAAAATAAGAAACTGCTTTTAGAGAAAAATAACTTTATGGCTGACAACAAGGCCCTGGAAACTGAGATGGAAACGACACAAAAGATAAACAGGTGACATAAGAAAACGAATATATAGAAATACTTGTCTTTCTAAAAATAACAGCAGAAATATCTGTGAAAATACTGACATCCCACAGTGTATAGTTTCTACCTATTACAGGAAAAACATGTTTCCTAAACTCATCTTTGTCACATCTAAAGGCCTGGTTGTCCTGTAACTTTGCTAATAAACTTTATAGAAAAGTGTGGATGAAAACATATATCTACATGTAAATTAAGAATACATCTTTAATGCTAGTAGTTAGCTATACTAGTTAGTGTTTTGTGTACTCACCTGAAAAATAGGGTCCTATGCTATTTGAAGACCTTATGAGTGGTTCAGAGTTGGGCTAACAATACTTTAAAAAGTAAAACCAATATTATTGTTATATTTCTAAAGAAATATGAGCTTGTAGCCATTGCACAAATTGTTCTTTTGAATCCTTGTTAGTGTTGTTATTCACACAACATATTGTAAAGAAAAACAGTCCCCAAAAGAAACAATACTTTGGTATTGCAAATGTTTCAAGCCAGTGTATTTTAAACAGTATATTTGATTGTTTGAGACTTGTATGAGTTGATTTGCACATACAGTGTAAGTTCTTTTAATGTCATTATTAATTTTGAATCTCAAGATTTTCCTTTTTCTGTTAATTTTATAGGCAATTAAAGAAAGAAGTAGGTTTTTGGAAACTGCAGTTGGAGGAAGCAATGGAAAATGAAGTTGCAGCCCATCACTATATAGCAAACCTCATTGCTTTGGCAGAGAAGATGGCTCAGAAACATGATGATACTGTTTTAGTGGTAATTACATTTAAATAATTAATATGACTTAATTGATATTTCACACAATTATCATCCTACTGGCACAACTTATTGTTTGAGTTAACAAAAAAGCTATATTTTCAGTTTAATGACGTAGCTATGTAAATAAACTTTTGCAAATGGGATGGGAGCAGCAAAGAATTATTTTCTAGAAGAGTAGTTAAAAGCACCTACCCTAATTTATAGAGATAACATAATTAAGCCTTAACTGACATCATCGTTAGGGTGTGCAATAGAATGTGTGTGTGTATATATATATATACATATACACGCAGGTAAGGTGTAAAAGAACTTAATCTGATTTTAGAGATTGGCTTCATATGTCAAAGCTACCTGTATTGAAAAATAGCACACAATCATAAATTTTTAATACACATTTCTGAATCTAAAGGTAAGCAATTATCCTTCAAGCAATTTGTATGGACTTTTTCCTGTTTAGCAGAAGTGTCTGGCATGGAAGTTACTGGGCTTTTTATAGGTACACTTTGTTTCCTTCGCAAGGTCCTGGATGCAATTTAAATTTTACATACTGAACTTTCATGAACATTTATGTACTTATGTCTTCAAATTGGTCCTGGAAACTATTTCACAAAACTTTGTTGAACAACAGAAGCAAAAAGCTTTATTTTAAGTAGGAGATGAAGGTTGTCATCTAGTTGGTAAAGTGTTGGGTAAAAAGATATTGTAGTGGTTAATTCCGAAGTCTAGAAGAGGACTATAGCAACCCAACTCCAATCCTTGTCTGCTGCAAACTGGACTTTAGGATTGTGAAACTAGGCACAATAAATGTCTCCTAGGAATGAGAGGAACTAGTTCTTATCTCCCATTCTCTGGTATATCTACTTCCAAATATTCAGCATACCACATTAGAAATACCACAGAGGTCCAGAATTACTTGCAAGTACAAGGTGTGTCATTTGGCTTAATATTACCCCAGTAGATGTGCAGCATACTTTTGGCAGTAAAAAGCCTGTTTCAGAAGATGTCTTAACATAACTTTAATCAGCACAAGGCAGTGTAAACCCTATCTTTGCAAGTATGCAGTATTTGACATCATATTCTTCCCTTCTGAAACCTGCACCTGGAAGTACACACTAGAAAATCAAGTTTTATGCAGGTGCAAAAAGCTAAGAGCAGGTCTGCGGAAAGCAGCTCGAAGTGCAGTCAGCGCAGGCCTGTCTGTCTATAGACAGGTATAAACAGATCCAGCAGTTAGAAGCCAGTTCTGTCATGCAAAACAATTTCTCTTTTCCTTTTATGACAAGGATACTTACTTGCTGTCTGTTATTTCTCAATTTTGTGGCTTAGACACTAAACAGAAGTCTTGACTTTTTTTTTTTTGGTTAACAAATTCTCTGTGTCTGGGCTGCCAGCAGAGATATTCTGAGACAAACTTTTCTACTGAAATAGTCTAGCATCAGTAAAACCTTTAAATATCCAGTTTACTTTGCTGCCTGGTAGAGCTGAATCAGAACAACCTGTTCCAACTTTTAATTGCTGAACTTACGTTCAGCAGGCTAGACTGCAGGTATCTTGTAGTCAAATAATCTGATAAAGTTGTCTAATTGGAAGGCCTAGAAAGAAAAAAAAAATTAATGGGAGTGAGACCCTAATATTAGGAAGAGGTGCTACTGCACACGACATACATTTAAAAATGTATTATCATTAATGTCAGGTTTATTTACTCAGTTCAGCTACTGCTGTTACCCTAGCCTTATTGTTTTTTAATTCACTAATTGAAGTGTTGAAATTCATTTTATGCAGAATTAATCCAGAAGAACAGGGAGAGCAGAAAGGGTACGGCACTGTAAGAAATTAGCCTAAATTCTTTCTTAATGAGGACTTTTTTTAAAAAATCTCCATAGTAACCACATCTCCACAAAAATAAACAGTCTTAACTTTACTATTTCCAGAAATAGTGACAATCTACTGATAAATCCAGTCAATAGAACAGCAAAAAAATTATTTAAAATAGTTTTGATAGTGTAACGCTGATGATAACTGTAATCCTGAGTTAGCAGCTGTCAAAACGATTCTTCTATTGTGTTTTATGAATCAGCTACCACACAGTAAATCAAAATGTCACTGACTGAGCAGGAAGCTCTCAGACCCCAGTGATGCTATTAACTTTGATTTCTGTGAAAGAAGCTGTGTCTCTGGAGCGATGCAGGGAGTTGAAGGTGGTCAGACATTGCTGATTCTAAAACCTAGTTATTTCTCTCTTGAATGCTTTCAGTGGATTTAACAGTTGAAACCTCTTAAAGTTTTGAAAGTATTTTAGTGCTTACAGCTTACGCAATTTTTGTTTGGTTTACTTTTTATATCTGAGAGAGAATGTAATGCTTATGAAATGATATAAACAGCCATAAGGCAGCAACCTTTCATAAGCCACGCCAGATTCCTTGCCTGAATCCCTGTTGATTTCGAGGGATCTTCTGAGAGCAGGCTCCTACATCTGGCCCAGAAGCCCGAGTCTCACTCATACACATGGGATGCTTAGGTAGGCTTATATACATCTGTAGAAAAAGATTCAGAATTGGTTTGGTTTACAGTATGAGTAGTTACGATCCTTTCAGAATAAAACTGTTCCAGCTTATTATTTTGTTATTGACATAGTATTTGCAGTCAGTTGACACATTATTAAATAGCCATTATTAGAATAATTCTCAGGATTCTTATTCTGTCTTGGTTCTTCAGACTATTGGAGCTTAAAACAGAATAGCTTTGTCTTCCTTAGTGAATGTATTCTGTCTGCCCTGTCTAATGATAACCTTTATACTGTATGTTTGCAGGCCAAATTTTTGGAAAATGAGAATAATGGTGTTCTCAACAAAGTAGTAGAAGGTACTCTCCGCTTAGGAAGATTAGAAGAAAAAGTTAAGGTAAGCAGTGTTTCTAAGCTAAATATTATGTGAAGTATTTTAGATTTTTAATGAGAAAAGTCAGTAGTTAATCTTTGTCAGTGTTTTTTTTTAAGACCTGGATTGTTTTAGAAATAATTTTCAAAAAGCAAAATAGATCATCATTATAGTTTCCATAAACACATTTTTCCATTGTATTGGTACATTGCATGTTTGCCAGGACATCACATATACATCCTTACCTGGAGAATTCTGACTAAATGTAAAAATAATTTAAAATTATACTTGATTTGTATTTTATTTCTGCTCTGTAGTGTAACCCAGTTATTCTCTCTCCCACTTTTTTTTTTTTTGAGGCTGTACTAATGCTTCAAGTTGAAACCCATTACCATTAGATTTGGAAGAATGAAAAATATCTCAAGTGTACAGTTCTCAAGTACTTTCATATGGCTGTAGGGTAGGAGGTTTAGAAATGGAGAGGATGGTCAAACATCTAGCCTAATTAGAGAATACATTATGGGTTATCTTTACAACTGTCTAATCCAATACAAGGCATAGTGTGATTGCCATATAACGGCGTATAGTGTGAAATACATTTGAAACTTAAGTTTTAGCATTTTTGGCACTAATGTAATTGGTTTTTACTGTAAACTCAAAAAAGGAAGGAGAAGGATATCCAGTATATTGGTTTCTATATATAACAAGTAATACATACTACTTGCAAAAGCTGTTTGTGCAGTTTGCCTTAAAGCAGAGTTTCCATACATGGTACTTTTCCAGTCCAGACCGATGCTGCTATTCCTAAATCAAATGACACTAACGTGCACCACCATGTTAACAGAGACCAGTTCCTTCTGCACTTTCCTTGTAAGGATCAACATAACCCAGGAATTAGCAACAAAGAAAATAAACCAAATTGCAGATGAGAGAGCAGTCAGCTGAATAATAGCTCAAATCTGCAAAGGAACCCTTCATAAAATACCTAAATGCATGAAACATCACCATAAGATCATTCTAATTATACTAATACAGCTACAGAATAGTTTTAGCTATTTTCACCCTCATTCATGTCTATCTGAATTTATTAAACATCACCCCTACCAAGACAGGGGCTTGTATTCTCCTTAAATATGTATTTTCTATAACTTAATAGAGCTGTGACTACTCTAAGGGATAAAGAGACTTGCATAGAATTAAGAAAACTTGCATGCAGCACATGCTGTGCGTTTTAAGTGCAAACCAAAACTACATAAAAAAAGTCCTTCTTAACGCATCAACTGTTAATGGGAACTAGAAAAAACAGCCCGTAAGTAAAGTTCTTAAATATTGCTGTTTCTATTTAGGAAAAGTAAGACTAACCTACTTGTAAAACTACTTTTGTTCTTAATTTTTGTCAGTAAAGCAGAGGGCTTAACCAGTCACAAAACACCTTAATACTTCTTAGTTATATTAATTGAACTTTGCTAAAAGCTCATATCGTGTATTTTTTTGCTGAAAACACCTTAATACCTTAAATACCTCCAGTCAGCTAATCAACTTTTCTAAATAGAAGCTTTTTACATTTGTTCTTTTCAGTGATTTATGGTAAGTTACAGGGATTCTTTTGCTTTATGGATAAAAGAAGTATTTTTAATAAGTCTAAATACACTGTCAAGTTTTTAGTTTGGTTCTTTTTAGTCACAAGACTTTTTCAATCCCAGTATATAATGCAGTTCCTCACACGGGCCAGGTCATATCGCACACCGATTTTTCAGGTGCTGCTGATAAAAACTTCAGGTGAATGTGAAAAGGCAAAAGGATTCTTCACTTGCAAAATACATGTTTGCCTCCCCAGCTCATGCACAGTTCTAACAGCCCTGAAACTTAAACAGCAGCTCACGTTAAGGGTACATGCTTCCTGCTCAGTTGAGTGAGATAGGTTGGAGGTCTCAGTAGGCTGGTTGTATCAGCTGGAGGAATGCTGCTATCAGCTGCTTCAGGATATCACAAATTGGGTAACTGCCCTGTATGTTGAGTTACAGGATAAACCTCTTATGAGGTATTTAGATATAATCTGCCTCCAGTGATAATAGTATTTAAAATGCATTCATTTTTCTGAAAGAGTGATACAACTATCAGTAATGTGAGCATTACACTATTCCTTATCTTAGAAGAAGGTGTTTTCCATTGGCTTTTAGCCATCTTCAGCAATTTCAGCGAGATACAAGATAAGAAATACAAATTATATCATATGAGTTAGAGCCATATATTCCTTGAGTTATGAGAGAAAAGCTTCTAGCCTATAGGTTTGAGTTACAAGCGCCTCCCATGTGAGTCTGTATTTTCTACTTTTTAGATATAGACAGGTATCTTAGATTTACCTTGGGGTAAATTTGTTGCCTCCTGTCTCAGCAGGCACGTGCTCATCCAGAGCTATGTTACAGGTCAGATGCACCGCACGTGCGTCAAGATTCTCTGGGGCTTCTTCCACATCGCTGCCAATGTTATTTGAGGGGAGGAAAGAAGGAAGGCTGGGTGGGAACACAGCCATTCTTCACTGGAAACACAGGGCACATACCCCACAGACAGCGGCTGATGAAAAAGCTGGCAGTTCCATTCCCTTTAGATCACCTTGATCTGGTCTTCTGGTCTGGAATTCTGCCTTTTAATGAATTCTTTGGGAGAAAGTAAATGAACAAAAATCCTGTGGTGGTTTTACATTGAGAAGTCTCAAAATAAATCAAGACCTGGCAGATATGTTATTAAAACACAGAATCACAGTGAAGATCTTTAAAGCTAAATAACAGGTTATTGCTAAAATAAAACCCCAAACCATGTCAATATTTATATACACCTCTTTGTTACGTATTTTAAACTGCTTAAGTTGGGTACCAAATTAAAAGTGATTCTCTTTATAAATCCCCCTTTTTAGTTTGGGATTTAACAATTACTGTAAACAAACTTTATAAAACTGTGCAAAAAAATTTGTAGGTTATTAGTACAACCATATGAAATTTAGAAAATAACAGTAGAGCAATATTCAATAGGTTGAATACAAATATTCAGATAAATATTTAAGGAGGCAAAATTTACTTAGGTATTCTAATTCTGAAAACAAATCAGGTTTCACTTCTACTTTTGTACTTTGGCTTATGCCAGATAACTTTTCAGGCATATTGAAGCATGAAAAATATTAAAGCTTACTTAACAGCTGTTATTTAGTTTGCCCTTTAAGATTCAACTACAAGCTGCTTTGTTGTAATTCTTACAACTCATAACTTTTCTGAAAAAATGGATTGTAGAGCAGATTTAATGCAGCTGTATTTCCCTTTGACATCAGCAAAGATTTGACTCAAATCTGAATTGGCTTGTAATGAGACTCGTTTTTCTTAAATAGGATACACAGCATTTCTGACCTCCGTCTGTTTTTAAAAACAGTGACAATGTATTTGGATAAAAACAGGGTGGTTTTGTTAACCTTCAAATATCTGTTCTATTAACAAATAATGAGATGGTGGTCTAAAACCATTTGTAACTTCAGGAGCTGGTGATAGTAAGCACCATCTTTTTAGTAAAAGAAAAAACACAACAATACTGTCTTTTCATTTTGCCATTATTCACACAAGTTATATGTATTTTTGTTAAAGCACGATATGTCATACTAAACACATTTTTAACAGTCTGTAATGGTTAAAGTTTGCAATTAAGTTGTTTTATGGTTCAGTTAAAAATCTACCAATTGATAAAACACTGTGTATCAGCTCTGTGAAGAGCAGTCACAAATTCCACGGCAGAGGCACTGGCAGAAGCCGTAGATGAGACAGAGTTAGACTGGAGGGAACAAAACTCACACACACACACCACCTAGGGTCTCTTTCTGAATCATTAGTAAATAGAGCCGAAGAGGGAGGAGAACCAAAGCAGAGAACTCCAAGCAGCCATACCGGTATCCTGGGTACATGCTTAGCTTCAAAAAGCTGTCTTGGTCCAGCTGACTCTCAGATCTCGGAGATACTAACTCAGTGCCATAATAATCTCAGGCAATAATTTGACTGGGAGTCCTTGGGGAGTCTCTTTGTACTTCCATAATTGTAATTACTAAGTGGTTTGATGATCCATGGGAAGAACTTGAGGAAGCCAAGTTTTTTGGTGTTAAAACTACTTCTTTATAGTCAGAATTCCACGTCGTTTAGTATGAGCCTGGACATAACGTTTGTATCATCAGGGCGTCCTTCATCTTCATGCAGCTCTGTCCATGGCAGCAAAAGGGACAGCTAACACAGGGAAATCCATCTCCTATATGAAGTATTTTAGTCAAATATCTAGCACAAGTTCTGTGAGGAGAGTCTGAGATTTTGGCCTTACAACTGTGAACAGTAAATCTCTAATAACAGAGTTTGCACTCCAGTTCATCATCAGGTACCTTTTAGTCTCCTTCAGTACAAGTGTAATTCATCTTTAAATTAGGCACACTGTCAAAAAGAAATCAGATTTTAACAAGCTGTTTCCTGGATTCTGAATATCTGTTCAATAATAATTTTGTCAATCAAAGATTTAGTAAAAATAGGTAGAAACAACCTTTATACTGAAGATATCTAGCATCTCCCCCTGTAACTCCCCTCGTCTTCATGCAACTTTACCAAACAGGCTGGCCTGATTTTTTTTCCTACCCTCTTGCTAGATACTACATTTAGAGCACAGAATTGTTACTGGCGAAGAGAAAGCATTAAAGGTTTGTTCTTTACACTTCCTGAACATGGAGGAACTGTGTTTCAGAAATGCCTGTAACCATTGCATAACTTACTCCCTGTATTCCTGTAAACCAGTTGCACACACCCACGCTGCGTGAAACAAGGGCGCTGCTTCACCGTGTTCCTATCAACATTAATCTGGACTTCGGGAAAGCTGCTTTGAGTCTAAGAGCAGCAGACCATGAATTTATTTAAGTCTCACTGCACACATGGCTTTTCTGTACAGAGAGTATTCTGCTTGGTTGGAATTTAAATTTTTCCATTGTTGGAGCCCTTGAAAATTCAAGGAGCGTTGCCAATTTTGTAATGCAGCCACAGAAGAAACTGCTTCCATGATTCGGTCAGTCCTGAACATGAACCTTAACCACATGCAATTTGCCCCTTATTTTCACATCAAGTCAAAGTGAACAAAACTCAGGGGAGAAGGGTGAAGTGCACTTGAGGTTTTTCTCATTTTTCACCGAGAAGTCTAAACACCTCAGAACATCTAAGAGATGGTTAGCTGTCTTGCTTTCATTATTCTAAGCATAGGCCTGGCCCACTAAAATGTTTTCAATTTCACTACATAGTTTCTCATGGTTGGCTCTCTAAATCTATCTTCTGTAGATTTATAAAAAGCAGGACTTCTCCTCTTTTTATTTATACAGACATCAGTTGCGAAGGGCAACTTAATTATTTAACATCTGCTCCATGCACTTTTTAATAAGACTGGAGTAGAAAACATTAGAATTGATTGTTTGTTTTTTTTTTAAACTCTGTTTTGGCAGTATCTAGTCAGTCTTCTGGCAGGAAGGGAAAACAGTACTTACTAACAGTACTTACTAATTTGTATCTTCTCCCTGGAGAAGACACAGCCAAGGAAGCTATGTATAAAACCCGTATAATCAATATTGCATTTAGGATTTGATATGTGCTGTCAGCAATAATTGTAAGAGTCCTTGACACATGACACACTTTATGACGGAAGTGAAATGATACACTTAGATCTGCCTTTGCCTCATCATTATAGGTCCTTTCCAAATGAACTGTTCTATTGAATTAAACATCAATACAGAACCAGCAAATTATTATGCATAGAGCAGCTTGTAAGTACTAAAACGAAACAAAAAAATGGTTAAAATATACCTTGCTTCCTTTTTTCCTCCAAACAATTTCAGAATGAAAGGTTAGCATAGCAGTTACTGTCTTGATGGGTTGTTTTGTTGGCTTTTTTTGCATTTAACCTTTAGAAGATACACTTTGTTCTTAACGCTGTATTCATTTTGTCATCATAAAACATCCATCTAGCCATTTGAAACTGTTTGGATTGAGGCTTATTCTAAGTAGTCATTCAGTACCTACCTAGAAAAGGATCCACCTTCCTGGAATTTTTCCATAAACATTTTCTAAACCACATCTGGTCTCAGTCTTGGATACAACAGACCTAATGAAACATGGCTTCTGACTTCAGGACGTCACTTGTTAATGTAGGGGGGAACTTGAGACAGGGCAGAGGCAAGGGTTCTGTCTCTTGAGGAGATGCACAAATTTATTCTTTGCCTCATGACCATCATATAATAGCAGATAATTTTATTTAAACCTTTTAAATTTTATGTCTGTCTTACAGATTGTAATCAGAATTGAAAAAAGGAAGATCTCTGAATAAGCACATGAGAATAGCAAATCAACCCTTCTGTCCTAATTCTTATCATATAGAAAATTGCCAGAGGAACAGGGTTAAAGTCAGTCCCCCTTGCACCTATTCATCTCACCAGTGTTATCAATACAGGTGGCTGTGTCCTTCTCTTTGCATGCAAACTTGGAGCGAAAGCAACCAAACAAAAACCCCAGAGAACTACTTTTTTCCAGATTTCTCAATTGTCAGGCAGGATAACATCTGACACAACATGCACTGGTATTTTTGTCCCAAATTACCTATTTGGAAATGCAAAGGCCTAGGTAGTACAGCATATAATACTGCAACACCTATTTTCCCTTCATTTTGGGACACGGTCAAGATCTTTCAGATACTGTGACTTTAGCTGAAGTACACAAAGAATCAATCCCTAAACAAATGTAAATGTGTCACTGTTTCGAGTACTAGGTAGCTTATTCCCCAGGGTTAACAGGTTTTGCATAGAAAACAGGAATTATAACCAAAATTTCAAGGAAAGACATTCATCTTGCTGCGAAGAAAACACCATTACAAACGAGTATTCTTTCCCTCAAGTTTTCTTTTCATGCACCTGAGATGGTCTACATGCACAGGACAGACAGACATGCCCAAATTTACTCAGGCTTTTATCCGAGACAGTTTCAGTTGCCTCATACTTCCCTACTCAGTCGTAACTGTGAAGTTACAGGTAGATCATTTGTGTACTCTGCCACTCATACAAAAGTCATTACAGGGTTGTTCTGTCAGGATCAGAATTCTAACGCTTTCTATAGAGACAGTGAGACAATTTTCTTAGGTGGTACTTTGATCTCTTTTGGAAGGGATAATACTGATTTTTACTGGTAAAGGACAGGAGAAAAACAATACAGGACTGACAGAAAATAGCTTTGTTGCCTCAACAAGGATCTTGGGACCAGATCATTACATGTATTATGGCCAGCAGCCTGCATTTGTAGAAATATTTTGTTGCGTGTCTTACCCAGAATTCTCCAATTTCCAGTTTGTAAGTCAGTGCACCAGGTGTAAAGGAATTATGGTACCCAGGAGTATACCCTCCTGAAACTACTTCAGAAAAGTGTAAATTATGGCCTCTTCAGTACCAGCTGCTGCGCCTGTGATCATTCTTCATCTTGAGGGCTTACTGTATACCTGGAATGCCCTGACCTTGGGCAGACTGTCCTTTTCAGCTCTAGAAGAAAATATTACCGCTTTCAACTACATGTTATCACCCTATTCCTGAAATTTGTCAGCCCCATGTCTGTTTGCTGCTACCTGCTTCCCTTCAGAGAAAATTATTAGGAGGCTGTCTTGAACCATTCAAAGGCGGTAGTATGCTGCGAGGGGTCTGTAAGGGCCAGCAGCTGCACGTGTCGGTGTGCCCAGAACCAGCATGACCTGGTCAGGCTCCCACAGGCGAGTATGGAGCAATCTAGATGCTCTTCACCCATCCTGCTGCAGTTCTGCTGAGATAGCTTATGCATTTTAAATAGACTGAGTTATAATCAGTCAGGAGAGCAAGATCAGAACTATGTGTCCCTCATATCTACTTTCATGCCCTAGTCATTAGGTCAGAAAACGGTGCACTATTGCCCTTTGTGCCCCATGGATTTTGCAATCATTCTGCATGTGGGACACACCTTCAGCTGGCAAAGGAAGCGCAGGCGTGCCAAGCCACCAGAGGCAGCTATGGGACACGTAGGAGCCACAGGCCTGAATAATCTCAGGCAGAGTGCAGCTTAAAATGCAGACCTCCCAGCAGCTGGAGAGTCAACGACCACTAGATAAAAAAGGGATTTCACCAACAGTATTGGCTGAATTATTTATTAGACGTTTATCTGTTAAAAGAAAGAGGAAGTTCGCTCTAGTTCTTAGAAATAATTCTAGGCACCTGCCCGAAAAGGGCGTTCCAGGTCTGGAGCTGGAGGAGGCATTTACTGACAGAGGTGCAAGTTCAGCTGTTTTCCTGTGCTCTGCACTTCCTCCAGGTTAGCTCTAAGCAACCCTCGAAGAAGCTCAGAAGGAACATGTTTACCTTTATCCTCCTACAGCATTACAAGTGCAAACATCTAATTCTGCATTTTGAAGACTTCTCTGGGAATCTAAGAAGTTGAGTGATGTGACTGGTTAACTTGCAGGCTTCTACTTCTTTTCTTAGAACTGACAGGGAAAAGCTAGGAAAAAAAACCCTATGGAAGTCAGCCTTAAATATTTAATGACTAACGTAAAAATTTCAGGTAAATATTATTTTTCACTATTCTATTACCTCCAGAAAATGAAATTCCAAAATGATAAGAGCTAAAAAAGAAGCTATTTTACAAGAGCTAAAAAGAAAACATTTTATGGAAAGAATTATATAGCTTACAGCACATAGCTAAAAATGCCCTTTTATTTTTTTCTTCCTCCAAAAGGCATACTCAAACTTCCTGCTCTGATTCAGATGAAGATAAAGCCTTAGTGGTTAACACCTTAGATAAAACTTTGTATTAGTAAGACGTAAATAGAAGTATTTTCAAAGCTTCACTAAATAGTTCGCAGTTTTACTGAAGGAGGTGCTTCCATCCCAGAACTCTGTCCTGTCCCCTGTATCAAACATCACACGCTGCAGATACAATAACAGTTTACGCATTCTGTTTGTGATCGTGAGAAAAAAACCTTACTGGGTAATACCTGTTGGTTTTGTCCGGAGCAGCAAGTATGTAGAAATGCGTAACAATACACAAACCGTATTTTTTAATTCCTTGTATGTAATTTAATGGAGGTGTTATTTCAGAAAGCAAAATCTCTTTGTACAAAAAGGATTTCTTGTCTTTGAGATTAGACCAATATATCTGTGGTTATTATCACCAATAAGCAAAAAATCACTTGCACTTCACTGAACAGAAGGAACTATTACGTGAAGCGGCAAGTTTTTTAAAACATGAAGACACTCTTCTTTTAGTAATAAGGTTAAACAGCTAACAGAAAACACACGTTTTCATGGTATGCATTGATAAATATGACTGTTGGACAAGAGGTAAGCAACATGTGCTGTGAAGTGGAGCTTTGCACCTTGGAAAACAAGACCTTTTTTTGCAGCTAATTCTTTTCACTCTTAAGACAAACACAGGGTATGGTATTCACTGTACACACTGGTTTTATATGCGGAATGAAGTAGGAGTGTAATACCTTCAAATTAACAACTAGGTTAAAAAAAACCCATAATGCAACCTACCTGACTTATTTAAGCAAGGCAGCACTGATGTAAAGATTAAACTAAAAGTTAGTATCTCTAGCTATTTCTTTTGTTGGGAGTGAGTTGTCCTTATTTCTCCTATAAACACATGTTTCCTATTATCTTTAACCTTTACAGATATATAAAAAGAAAGCAGCTGGGAAGCTTGAAGATATTAGTCTGAAGATGACTGAGCAGGAGAAAGAGTTTGCGGGGAAGACGGCTGAGTACCAGCAAGAAATTAAGCACCTCCGGGGTCTGCTGCAAGACAAACAGGAAGCCCTTGAGGAGGTGATGCAGCGGCAGAAGTAAGTCAGTCACAGGCAGGAGCGATCCCGTAAGATCTGATGGGTAAAAGGGCCGTGGGGGGAGGCGACTGCCCACGGCTCTGACCTCTTGCTTTTCATCAGAGCCTCTTATGGTATATTCCGGGTGTCTTTACTCACTCAGGTTTTAGCTATACTGAAAATGCTGGAACGCTCCTCTTAATTCCCAGCTCTAAGAAAGACCCTTTGAAGGAGTTTATTCTGGAGTAGTACTGCTGTTCTTAAGACTTCTTCTAAGAAGAGTATCAGTTTGAGACTAGTCTTTGATGATTTGGGGGTCTATAAATCATCAGGATGTATGTTAACTATTTAATAGCATCTTCTACTAACGGCTGAACACTTTCTACACCCCTCAACGGTTTTCAGAATAGTAGGAAATTAAAGGAATGTAACGAGTATGCATATGATGTGATCCTTTTGAATCTACCTTACTGTTCTGTTAGTAAGCGACTTAAGATTGGTTACGTGCAGAATAAAAAGAAGAAAAGATAATTTAACAGATTTATACAAGATTATGACTGGCAGTGCTGAAATACCCTTTTGATATAGTGTCATTTAAACGTTTTTTTCCCCTCTGGCAGTGGAAAGTTTCATAGCACATTCAGGTGATCAGCATAAAGGAAAAGCTTTTTACAGCTGAAGAGGTAATTAAGCAATCATTTTGCAACTCATCTCTCCCATTGTGAAATAACAGATTTAAAGACAATAGAAAAATAGGGCTTGATATCATCTACCTTATGTCAGCACAGTTCCTCTCAGTGACTTTATACAGTGCTCATAAACAGGTGTGAGTAGCTGGGAACTGTACAATGAACATTCCACTAATCTCTGAAATTTGCAGGAGAAAACAGTATTTTGACTATTCCACATTTCTCTGGAAATAGTTATTTAGGATTTTTAACTAATTAAGTGCCTTTCATACCTCTGGGCTCATGTTATAATCTTTTTTACGGTAAAGAACAGCTAGCTAAATGAAGAGGATTTTTTTTTTCCAATGTAGGATAAAACAGTTCAATAATTCGTAGTCCCGTAATATGGATCATTCAAAATTAACCTTTCTAGCCCCAAAGTAGGTAAATGAGATGATGTAACAACAGCTCTGTCAAATAATGTGTTACACTTTCCATATAGTATACTAAATCACTTTTTCCTCTTCAGTCCCAATTGACTCATTTTTTCTTCAGTAAGCACACAAAATTAATACTTACAAAATTAATAATTAAGGAGCAAGATCTGTACCTGGAACTGCAACACAGTAGTCCATTTAACAGCATCATGATGAAGAAAAATGGTTTATGGAAACAAGCACGAGATGAGCCTCAGAAAGGGTTGTCTTGTGTTTCTGTAGTCTCCTCCATTCATGAACAGTGTAACTGGTGACTGCCTTTTGCTGGTGGTAGTTAAGCCTTAGCAGTGGTTATTAGAGTATAACGTAATGAACACAACTCTGAAAGGAAAAAAAAAAATGTTCATCTTTCAAGTTGTATTTTGATTCATCACATTATCCACTAAAATGAAATGTCAGTGATAAGTCAGCTGAATTCTACACTTAAATAAGAAATAACGTGGTTTTATTCTTAGAAAACAAAAGCAATAAAACCAGCTAACACCGTGGCTGATACTGTTCATATAAACCATTAGTTTCCTCACGTTCCTTTATCCATCTCAAGTACCGTGGTAATACAGTTTCCCAAGGTAATCCAAGTACACGTGTACTCTGTTACGCCTGTCTGCCAGAAATGAAACATGTATTTTTGTCAGGTTTGTGTATTTCTGGTTTTATAAGGCTTACTATTTCCTCCCTCCTTTCCCTCCACACAGTCACAGGAGTAAGGAAGGGAAAATGATTTGTAGCTTAGATGCGTAGCTTGGCAGCCCGAGGCACTAGTGCCAGGACGGTACCAGACATTTACATTTACACTAGCTCTGTTTACCAAGTAAATTTATAATCCAGAAAACTGTCTAGCTCATAACATTTAAATTCAATATACCTATATAAACATTAAGGTAAGCACATACAATAAATATATTGTATATTAGATTCTCCGATTTCAATGTTAAGTAATGCAGATCAAAGTAGCAAGTCATGTTTTAAGCAAGAAAGCCAGTTTAATTTAAAATTTAGCTGAAGGTATGTTGACTATCTAGATAGCTGATTTTGTATTTTATTCAAGTTACAATTCTCTTTAGGAAGACTGTAAAACTAATTAAGCTATTTTAAAGGCACTGACCACAGTCAGTCTGCTTTTGACTGCAAAAGCACTGTAAGTAGGTGAAGACAAAAAACTTTTTCATGTAATTATTTTTGCTTTTCCATTTAGTTTTATAATAGCAGTGTTCCAAAATCATAGCAAGTCTGACTTAGCTACTGCCATACAAGTCTTTATAAGTTTACCAAATCTATTGTTGGTGGTAAGCTTTCTTATAAAACAAAGGAAGATACCACTTCAGCTCTGGAAACAGCATCCTTCTTTTGGCAAGACAGGGCATCAGAGAGAAGCAGCCCCGCCTTACTAATCTGACCGGGACTGCAGCAAACCTGCCCGATGGCAGGTCAGGACCCCCTTGCCATGGCACATCACACAGTTACAAGGTGCCCAGAGGTAGAGTAGCTGCAGATCACGCATGGTTGAGAGTCAGAAGGAATGGTTTTTTTAGACATGATGGTGATATACATGTGCTTCCTCATTTTTGTTTCTTCTCTCACTGTTCTGTTTTTAACAAGTCTACATTCAAACTGACATGGGCTTCATAAAACAGAAGGAAGGTGGCTTTCCTTTGAAAATTTGTCCCCTCCTGCAGCATCTTTCACCTTAAGACAAAAATCAGGGGCTGCACTACTTACCCACTGCGTCCAAGGGAGCAGCATTTTTCCACCTGGTTTTCAAGAAGAAATGCATATAGATATAGTTGTTCTTTTGATAAACAAAAGCTTTTAAAGCTTCTAGAAAGATGCAGATTTTACCCTCCTAGAAGCTTCTCAGTAATTCCAGCCTTTGCTAGAGGATATTGGAAATTCACAGCAACCTTTCGCCTGAAGCAGCTGATGAGGAAGCAGTACCATTTTCTGTTCTTCAGGCAGCTCATGACTCTAAACAATAAAAATGTCATTATGGTTATCTTAGGAGTCATCGTTATCACATACCTTTCCTTAAATGAAATACACTGCACATTTCAGACATAAACAAAGTTGTTAATGTGGTTCTAGGGTAGAAAACCAGGTTCGTAAATGCCTGGAGTCTTCTTTCACAGGACACTTACCTTTATGAGTTTTCTAGGTCACAATGTATTTCATAAGTCTTCTGCAGAGGAACATCCCATTAATCTCTAGAATTTGCATGAGAAAGTATTTTGACTGTTGCACATTCAAGATAGTTCCAGCCGCTGTACTTTGGATGTTAAAGGCAGGTCTGGAAGCCTTACTAAGGAAGCTGCCTTAGGCTGTTCTCAGAAGAGCCAACAGCAGAAAAGCGCTGCGGCCAGCTGCAGGCCAGGGAGAGGAGCTGTCATACCTGCAAGCTTACGTGCAAGATTCTAACCACGATAAAAACCGTTGATCTATGTGATGAGGATTATTTAAACAAACTGTCGTTGGAGAAATGAAAATTAATTCTTGAGCCAGCAGCCCAAATAAGGTTCTCGGAGATTCAGGCTGAATAAATTTAGTTCAGTGAGGGCAGAAAGCTCTGTTTTGTAAAGGAGAATGTGCTTCTGTTTGTTTTTTCATTCTCAAACATCAGTACATTGGCATTTCGCTTACTCTCAACAAGCTACAAAACCTTACAATTTGGCTAGGTTAGGGGTCAAATGGAATTTTTATTTTTACTTTTTTTAAGCAATAGCAGCCTACATTTATGAAAAACAAACTTAATGCTTTTTGCCTAAAGACACCTGGAAACAGGACACATTTACTGCCGAGTACGTATCTCGCTTTACATGCCAAGCGACGAGGGCTCATGTTTGAAGAGGTGAACCGGCTGCTGAGGGCATGCTGGAGTAACAAGGGTTACCTGTTAGGCTGTGATCTGCACAGGGCAGTGTGACAGCAGTCGTCTTCAAGGACAGTAATGCTTTGTGGAGCTTGAAGGAATCCCTGATGAGATACAGAAAAATGTAAGAGAAAGGTAGTGAGGGCCACTGCCCACTGAAGTAGGAGTAAGGAAACTGTAGTGTTGAGAAAGCAGCACATACCATCAGCAGCTGTGGTAACCAGGCTGCAAAGTCATCCAAGTTCCTAAGACAGCAGGGAGGTTGTGACCAGCCAGAGTAAAGACACCCCCTCCCCAACCTGTCCTGCTAAATCTCTTTTTA
The DNA here is from genome assembly GCF_017639655.2 of Falco naumanni. NCBI lineage: Eukaryota > Metazoa > Chordata > Aves > Falconiformes > Falconidae > Falco > Falco naumanni. Next base: position 12,053,323 of record NC_054068.1, read on the forward strand.
GATTTTGACCGGGTCAGAATTTTAAAACAAAAAAGCCTACAGAGACAAAAAGCTCTTGTCTGACCACAGCTGGGTTGTAACTGCTGCATCTTGGATGCTTACCTGGAAAACTGCTGAACTTGAAGAGCAGTACGTCCTGCCGCGCTCGACGGCCTTGCCTGTGCCTGCAGCATGCGGCAGCGACAGGGGCACCTGCAGCGTCCTGCCTCGACAACAGCGTGCTGTGACCGCTCCTTCCAGAGCGGAGCCAGCCAGCGCTTTCAGATTCTGCATCTCTCAGCTTTGTTTAAAAATTAATCCCCCAAGCAGAAGAGTTCAGATACACCACTACCTCAAGGCATCTGTTTCTTTGTTACTGAAGTAATTTTAACCACGTGGATACTTTAAAAACTAATCTCTCTGCAGTGTTTTTTCTAAAAATCAATGCAGTTGCCATAGAACTGAACATATGGACTGAAAACGAGCATCGCATTTGTCAGGCATGCTGACAGCGCTGAACTGCAATTGAGAACTCAGTGATCTTGAGTTTCATCATCTTCACATTTTCTCTGCCTCAGGCATTAACAATGAAATTGTCTTTAAAGAAAAAGTCTCGGGTTTTAGAAATTAACAGATGAAATAAAGCCTGGGTAACGTTCTGCGCTACGGTAAGGGCAAACCAGATCAGGCTGTTGTGTATTAACAGAACACTAGTGCCATGCGCACTGCCTGCAGGCTCCAGTCGGAGAGAAGTGGCAACAGGGAACAGGAGCTTGTCCCAGTCAAGATGAAAAAGCTCATTTAAAACCAAAACAAGATCCTAAAACCGTTCCAAGATCACAATACAAACGGCCAGAGTCAACCAATGGGTGAAACTCAGGACGGCTCGTGGGGAAGTTCAGCCATACAATTTTAACTCTGTGCCCCACCTCCCCTAAAACGCAAGCCAAGGATAACGGAGAATTGCCTTTGTAAAGCATTCTGAAGCATAGACTGAGTACCTGCTAGTATCAGACACTTACTGCTGTCCCAAGAAATGTAATGTGTGAGAACAAAGTCCCTCACAGTTTTGGTGTTTCAGAAATGAAAGATTCCATCTCAGTAGCTTTTGAGAGACTTGGCGAGATGGAAAGGTCCAACTAATTAAATGTGGCTTGGACAGAGTCTTGGGCTACTCTTAGTAACTGCAGTGCTTTCACCTGCCACCTGTTGCTTTAATTCCATTCTTAACCATCTCCTCCACCCCCAAAAGTTCGTTCCAAACAATACACAAAGAAAACCTTACAGCCTTCTCAACGAGGGGTCTTTTTCATCCTCCATCTCTATTACCCAGGCAAAGTAAAACACAAAATGAGTTAGTACTGTGTCTGGGCTACTTTTTACTGCTTGATTCTCGGTGTTATTGATCACAAAGGGCTCTGTAAGAAGTACTGATGATATATTTCCTCATATACACCTTTGGCCAGAAACAGCCTCCCCGCGTGTAATCTCAACTCTTTTGCATTGACTTCTCATTTTTAGACCCTGATATTCAGAACTGGTACAAAAGGCTGGCTCTGGCAAGTGCCTCAGGTAGTGGCTTGAAGTGACTGTTAGCAAAGGCTACAGCATTAATAGTTGTGTGCTCATTCTCCATGCAACAGCTTTGCTTTCCACTGCAAACAATCTTGAATTCCTGTTTTGTATTTTGATACATACTAAAAGCAGGTCAGAGGAACCCTAAGAACTTAACCTTGACGAAATATAACTTAATAAAAAGCCTGTGGCAGGAATACACTGCATTATTTAATCATGTTAGCTGCCATTTTTGAAAAAAAATAAACATTTATTGACAAAAACATTAAATAATTCATTCATATACGCTTTGGCAGTCAGAGAAATCAGCTCCTAAGGTTATGATGCCTCAAGGACTGTCCTGTGCTATCTTCGCCGCCTCCTACCTCCCCCCACCCCCCCCAAAAAAAAAAACAAAACCAAAACCACCAAACCAAACCAACTTACACCACTTCTGTTTGACCTCCACAAAGAGACATTAGTTAAGTCCACGTTCTGACACACTGATCAGACACTTGTGGCCTCCGACTGGAGCGATGCAGCACTCGCGGTGCCTGGCAGCAGGGGCACGCGCTGCAGACGTACCCGTTACGGGGGGCAGAGCTGTGGTCACGATGGGTCCTGACCCAGCGGACAGTGACAGTCACAACATTTGGATCCGACGTGCACTGCTCTTTTGTGTGGACTTAATCCAACTTATCACATGGGTCCAGATTTTTTCTTCTGATCATATCCTCTCTAGCATTACATTTAATGGGCATTTTTAAAAACAAAATTAATTTCAATCTGATCAATTCAAGCAACTAAATACATGCAGTTTATAACTTGCCTATCTACGTACTGTAATTACATACTGCTGACAGGTGTTTCAAAGTTGGGATTTCTCTTTAATTTTTTTTCTAGGCAAACAGAAGAGGAACTTGCAGTCATTTGGGAATCCACATCCAACGAAAACAGGAGAATGAGAGAACTCCTACGTAAATCCCAGAGGAACAACAGGTGGAGTACGGACACAGTTCATGAGCCACATGTAGATGAAAGCTCTCACGACCCAGTTTACAGACATGATTTTAGCTATTGTGATGTGAAACTCTCATCGTCTTCTGAAAATGTAAGTTCATCACCTTAGTGGTAAGAGCAGAGATGCGTTCTTCAAAGAGATGAAACATTTACCCTCTTCAAAATTACTGTTTTTCTAATGTCACCGAAATAACTAACAGCAGCATATTGCCAAGGGACCAGAGGCCAGCAGCGGATGCAGCAGCCCTCCTCCAGATTGTTCTGTCCATCCCACTGCAGATTCAGTGCCTTCAGAAGCGGCTTCGTTTTCCCCAGAGCATTCTCTGCAGCAGTGCCAGCCTTCAGATTATTACGGCATGTATTCGTCTTGGCGTTTGTAATTGTTGATTTTTCACAAGTTGTATGTATGTATGTATCGGTTTGAAGTGACTTTATTTTGGAATTACATGTAACTTCTTGGATCAGCTTTTTGCTTAATTTCCCTAACAAAAACTAAATGGTACCAGAAAACTGTAGCAATAAAAAACCCCGGTAACTATCCACTGTTGTACAACAGTGGAAATAATGAAGAATCTCAGTGGCTTTGATAAAGTTAACCTAGGAAGCAGAAACGCAAGTTAAATACCAAAAAGCATACATACTGTTTGTATCTAGAAATCTTCCTGCACTCCCGAGGCGTTTTCCTTCAGGGTAACTCAGAACAGGGTTATTTAGGAGAGAGTGGGGAGAGCACCTCCTATCACAGCACAGTTTTTAATTTGTGTTGTATATACGTAATGCTTTTAAAGCTAGCTTCCACCGTACAGTGGGAAGTCAAAGACACTACAGACTCAAAGCACTTGTGACATCTTAGTGCGCTCAGGCACCAGCCTGATGACAGACAAAACACCAAGGTAGCAAAGTCGTACGTATGCAAGTCCTACAATTAGTGGGATTTTAATACATACTTCAATTATTTTCCTTTGCTGGGAAACAAGCGCAACAACCTTACCAGCTCATCAAGATAAAGCTTCAGCATGCCACATTAAGACTTTGCCTAACAAAACTAGCACTGCTATCTTAAGGTCTCCTCCCAGGGTCTTAGCAGAGGTACGTCGTCAAATTCTTTCGTTCTGGCTCTTTCAACTTGATTATTTTAGGATTCAGTGCCTCACAATAACAACCAAAACATCAGAAACGATTTCTAAGCCGAGTCTTAAATAACTTAATATGTGAAGCTGTGAAGCTGTTGAAGGGTGTGTGTGGGGATGTTTGCTGGGTTGGGGGGGGGGGGGGGGAGGGTAGGATGGGGGTGGTCTGTTCCTAAACCAGTCCCGTCTTCCCGGAATTTGAAGCAGAAAGTCCAAAATACCTGTTCAGCCAAGTCATACGTAGACACACACACTCCCCTCATTGCCATACAGGCTCCAACCTGCACGTAGGCTTGCAGTCATCCTGAAAGAACAAACAAACATAGACCCCCCATCATTTTTCGCATTTGTGAAGGCAGGTTTTGAAAATGAAGTCTTTTATGTTGTATTTTTCAAGATAAGCATCTCTGAGTATGCAAATACAACCTTGGAACTGCATATGTAAATAATGTACATATTCTTCTCACCTGTTCTTTATTGCTCTTTTGAATGTCTCAAGATTTTGTTAAAAATAAACAATTTCACAAGGAAGAAGCTATCGTATTGGTAATAGAGATAGAAGTGAGATTTATTGAAACTCTTTCAGTATCAGCTTCATTGTCCTTCCACTGAAGTGAACTGGGAACGTCTTAGAATTACACTCCTGCCACATCCGCTTCCCATTTTCACAGCTCTCGTTTTAGAGTAAGTTTTAATGTGTGGTTCAAAGGACAGCACCTTGACAGCGACACTCTTAACACTATGTTCAGAAATGCTATGCTTGTTTTTTCATTTGCATATCATTAAAACATTACGTTAAACTTCAAATGAGCAAACATTCAATCAAATCCCTGGGAAATTATCCCTATTCAGTTTCCACAGCGTTTGCAAGAAAACAGAAAACATGATGTCCTGCAGATGAAAAAGTCCTTTTGTGGCTCAACCACTTTTTTTGGCATACCAAAAAATCTTATTAGAAGATACTTTAAATACATACGTATATATCACCCATTTGAAGTTCCTGGACAGTAAAATCCTGGAATTGTTTCAGATTAATGAAAGCAAAGACATTTGCAAGAACATCAAGTATCATACAAACCATTACTGATTAGATGATGAAGAGCTAAAAGAACTGGTTTTCCCTTAAGCCTCTTTCAGATGGAAGATAATCTTAGGCTCTGGGTGGTTTTCATCTTGTATTACGGTCCTTGGGTTTAGTATGTTTCTATGTACAAAAAGTACATGAAGTAATGTTTATTGCAGACCACTGGTTTTAGGACTAGAAAAAACATAAGACTGGCATTACACATATAGGTATCTTTTTTGGGGAAAAAATTTGGGTTTTTTTATTCAAAACACACAACATTTAAGCACAAAGTTAAAAAAAAAAAAAAAACAAAAAAAAACAACCAACAAACCAGAAATATCCCACTGGAATTACTAACAAAGCTGATGATTTTTGTTTATTTTAAGTAGTGAGTTTGCCTGCTATGCATTCTTAACTCTTAAAATTTAGTGTCTCAAGAGCTAACTAGAAGAAATAAAGAGCTTAAAGGACAATCACCATCACTTCGATGCTTAAGAAGCAGTTAAAAGTAAAACTAAAATAATGAGCCACTAGAAACCAACCCAATTAAGGCATTTTCTGTATTTTGGCACTTCCTCTTTCCAGCTTCAGAATACTGAGTAATTCCTGCAATTAAGGAGAATTTAAATGCATTATTTGATAACCAAACATCACAAGGAATCACTACAGGGAGTTAGTCAGTACGTTTTAATTTTTTTTTTTTTAATTGCAAGTGTGTTTAATTAGTAACATACACGCCCCCGCATCCACACTGTTTGGAAACTGGCGTTACAGAAGTTAAGAATTACGCAGTGGGAAAAGTGTTCACACCGGATTCTCAGCCCCTCCAAACAAAACGCAGCGCCCTCGCGCAGTCAGTGCCCGTCCCACCGATGGCACGGCTCAGTGGCATCACAGAGGCACTAACTGCCACCAGCTGAAGCTGCACCCTGGCAGGCACGTGCCCACAACTGGCCCCGCATGGCCTCTGGTCACGCTCAGGAGCTGTGACTCAAGCTGCACAGAGTTGTGACAACTGGCCAGAAACCACCTCAATTCTTCCAGTGACCAGAACTGTGGGCAGCTTTAGTCTGTTCAGTAAAACTGCCCGTTTCTGCCGCTGGGAAAAGAGGTCCTTCAGCCTGCCCGCAGGTTAACAAGCCTATAAACGCAGTTGCTATGTTACATTTTATTACAACTTTTGTACAACTGAATAAACCCATCATGAACCACATAAGGATGCCACATAACCAACGCACTGAATGACAGACAGACAGACAGGCTGAACTGAACTGTTCCTATATTTTTATGATGTTGAACCGCCTGAGTGATAACGCGCCACATCAGGAGAAAACTATTTGATGGCTTTGATGTAGTTGTACAGTGCATAAACAACAGGACTTGGACATTTCCAGAAGCAGCAGGATTTCAGCTTTTTCAAACTTCATACATAAAGCTTTAGTTTTCAGAGAAGTTGCCCTCACAAAGTCTGTGATCCTTACGAATGGAGATTATGACAGCGGTCATAAATCATTAAATGCTCTACAAAACCAAAGCCATCATCTTCCAGTACACTGAGCTTCTCTTTACAGCACGATGTGCTTAGAAGATATGAACAGCATCTAAACTGAGTACTGCTATATAAAAACGAGCATGAAAAAGCATACAAGATGGGCAAGGGTTACAGTGTCGATAGTAGCCGATGTCATGATCTGATCACCTTGGTGGATTTTTGAAGGTTTTTTGGTTGCAAGGGATGTTGTGCTTTTTCTTAGAGAAAAAGTGCTCACCGCCTAACACTGTACCTGACACCGGCTGGCTGCTGCTTTTGCACTTACATTTATCAGGTGCCAGCTGACACACAGCTGAGATCCTTCTGCTGCCACCTGCAAAAGGCTGCTCAACTGACTCTGTACCAAGACAACAGATGGCTCCGTTCACCTTGCCTCAGCTGAGAAATAAACAGCAAAAGCAAACAATGCGAAAGAATAAAAAACTAACAATATAGTGCATTTTACTGTAGATTTGAGAAGTAAAGTTCTTGATCTTCAAGAATTAGGAAATGTAAATGTATTATCTCTTACAGTATTAAAGACACAGCAGCAGCTGAGCCCCAATTAACTACTAGGATCTGGTTATCTTACCTTTTCTCCACAGAGTGAGAGAAGACTTCCCCCACTACAGTTTTTATAAACTCCCTAGCCCTAATGTTACACAATACCAGCCACTGACCGATGTAATGGTTTCCATGCCTTGCTGCTACACACGAAAATGCAATATTGCTAAACCACAAATCACCTGGCAATGTCTACTGCAGGTTCATCTTTGGAGAGAACTTCTAGGAAACACAAAGTTACAGATTTCTTTTCTAACTAGTGGGTGAAAACTGAGGCAGAAACAAAACTTGTAATCATTCTTCACTTTTCTGTTAACATCAAGGATGGAAATAAATTACTTCGAGTAACCTTTGAACCACACAAAGTAATGGGATGAAGTTCATGGAAGAAAACAGCATCAGAAAAAGCACCAAAGGCACAACCTGAACCGTAAACTGACTGCCTTAAAATCAAAATCCTGAGGCTGATGGGGCAGCAGAGCTTTGTGTGCACACACGTGCATGAAGACACTTTATTACCTGAACTCCCAAGTACCACCATGTACTTGGTGGACATTACATGGGTCTTGTAAACCCTTTAAGCCTGTACCTCCTGCAGCAATCAGACAGGCAAACAAAGGTCTTCTTTCCTCTCTCAGCTGGAGTGATTTGCATAGAAATCACTGCACATACCAAAGCACACACTGTGAATCCCACTCGGTGTTCACAAGCATGAATTCAAGGCTTTCAGGATGTCTTCTATCCATAAAACCTAAGGAACCACAAAAACTTTCGATGATTGTAACCATTACATCTTGTGAAGCTAGTACATTTGTTCTGACTTCTCTCCCATCTTAGTGCCGTTTGCAGTGCACTACGGAAAATCTAGGATCGCTGAAAAATGCCTTTACAGGAGGATTTACTGGGCCACTACTGGCAGATGCTGGTTTAACGTTTCATTAAAGGTGTGTAAAGTAGGAATCCTTTCAGCTTCTTTGGGCAATACGTTCTAGCCCTTCACCAGCCCACCCTGACAGAGCATCCTCCCTATTTTGTACTGTTCGCAAATTTGTATGTTCACAGTATTTTCCATCAGCTGCAACGTGAACACAACCACTGAACAGAACACACCCAGGACACGCTCCTGCAGAACACGACTCTTCTCAGCCTGGCAGTGAGCCGCTGCTGCTTTCTGCCTTTCAGGTAGTTCTTCGTCTAGTCTACCACAGATTTTATTGTTCAAATAGATACTTTTAAGCCTTGCCACCACTACTTGCTTACCACCAATAAGAGCCCTTCCAAAATAGATACATATATTTTACTGTTTCTTTCCTATCCACTCAGGTTATTACTTTTGAGAAATAAACTCAGTTTATTTTAACAGAATTACAGATAAATTCATACTCACTGCAACTCATTCCTTTATAGTCCAGTCTCGCAGCTGTTACTGCTAGGCACTTGTAGTACTACAGATAAACAAACAGCAGAATCCTCTTACTTGCACAGGTAACAACTTTTATGCATCTTTAAAGAGCTGAAATGAAGAATTAACTATCCTGTTCCAAGTAAATCATCACCTTGTATTCAGAAACAAGTTCCAAACACACTCAAGTGTGAATGTGTTGGAATTTTGCATAATCAAGTAAATCAGCTGGGTTAGTACACAGGTAGTGAAGAAAACTGTACCTTAAAACCCCAAAACTTAATGACATTTTTAAAGTCATGTTATTTTGCCTTGTTTCATAGATACTATACTAAAAAAAAAAAATTATTTGCCTGTTTTGTTCTATTACAAAAACTCTACCCATGCCAATTTATCTTTTTTCTGTTACCTACCTGACTTCAGTAACTTACTATTTTACCTCAACCACTGCTGACAAGAGCATGTTGAATCTGATACACTGCACCTTCCTTCCTTTTACAGTATCTTTCTGTCTGTAAATTGAACCAATGAAGTAGTTTCAGCTTCCCTTCACAAAACAACAAAAACATGCAGTGTTCTTCAATTCTCATCAAGAAACTGAGAAAACAATTCAGAATTTGTGGAGCTGTAGTCACATTAAAGTTTCATTGCTGAATTTACAGAGCATATTCTGTCCATAATAACTAAACATAATTTGCCCTAGAAAAACATCTGGATTAAATAATGTGATCATAAATTCAAAAAGAAAACCCTGCCACCAGCTTTCCAAAACCAAAACCAACCATTGGAGAGCCTGGAGTAAGCCTCAGCAGTTCCAATGCCTTCTCCAACTACTCTTAAAATATTGGCTTTACCTGATTGCTGCCAGAGTAGAGTATCACACACCCTGTGCTTCAGTTGTTGTGTAAATACCAGGGAGGTTCTGACACTCAGCAGACACATTAAGATAAGTACATACACCCTAATGTCCCGTGAACTGAAGGTCATTCCTTTTCTAATTTCTATCCTATTAGAAAATTTTCCCCCTCCCATTTACAAGTACAAATAAAACACCAGCTGTTTTTCCCTTCCTCTATTTTTACGTGAGAAAGATGTCATTATCTTTCTAGCCAGAACGTTGCTCTTCAACAGTTCAGAAGAGAGAGCTTCCTAACATTTTTCACCATGAAAAATTCATGCTACTATATTGGCACATTGCATCAGGAGTTCCAAGAGCTTTTCCTCTGGGACTACAAAGCCTTGGCTGGTCAGGCACAGCTCTTCCATTAAGGAGAGCTCTGAGCTCTCATCCTACTCTGCAAATCTAATTTAAATCAATATGGTAAAAATTCTACAGTGTCAATCACCTTGAATCTAGAAAAGCAGATGCCCTTTGAAGGCTTCTTTACCTTTAAAAATGTGGTTTCCCAGTGAGCGAGATCTCCAGATTTTTTTTAGCTCATAATTTTTTCCTGTACTACATAAATTTTGACAAATCTATATGAACACGCATTCAGATACAAATCATATAAAGATATCATATTGTAGTATTTAAAAGTGGTTTCACATATCAAATATTTTGGTTTGGTAAATTTAAAGTTAAACTGAGACTTCAAAAGGTAGGTAGCACAGAGCACCACAATCCCTGGAGTGCTTCAGTACTCACTGCCTTCTTCCTCAGCTAGAAATGGGCACCCTGAAGATGCTGTCTGTCTTCAAAACCTAATGTTATCTGGTAATCCTTCTTGATGAGACACCAGTGGAAGGCAGCCTGAATTTTGGACTCAAAAAGGAGATCAAAAAACTCATTCCTCAAACAGAAAAAGAAGAGCTGGCTGCATATTAGAGAAATCACCGATTCTGTTCGGGCTCTGAAACCCTGCTAAAAACTTCGGCTCCTGAAAGCTGTGACAAAAGCTAATTCAATATACTCAAGCTAGTCTTCTTCAGAGGCCAACGAAATTCTTTAGAATATCCTTCAGAAGGGAGTCTTTGATTTTCTTGTGTGATCTTTTGGATAGAGTAACATGCCCAGTATTTACAAGTTTATGAAGAGTCTCTTATCAGCTGTGCTTGAAAAAACCCCGTAATGCAAAAAAGATCTTTGTCTTATTAAAAAATGTGCACTATTCAGACAAGTCTAGTGCAAAACCTTTAGCAAACCTGCAGATCTGTTCAACAGCTTTATTTGTCACAGGGGCAAAACTAACTGCACCGTAACCAAGAACCAAGTAGGGAAAAAAAATACAGGTATTTGAAAACTATATACACTAGGGGCATGAAGTGTCATCTCATCCTTCCTATTAACTCCCACAAGATGCAAAGATCTTGCAGGTCAGTAGCACAACCCAGCACCCGCGCAGCTATCAAAAAGGACTGTTTTCTTATTTATATTCCACTTGCAGCATGCTTGCAATTACTCAGAAAAAAAATTAATTGCATTTAAGGAGGACAGCAGTGAGATCTCTTTTACAGCACATCTAGTAACGGCAGAATTCAAAGAAGAGCAAGTGCAAGTAAACAGACCAGTGCTCTGCTTAAAATTAAGTAACCAGTTAAGTAGCAAGGTTAGAATGGAAAGTATCCACTCTGAGATACCGCTAAGCTACAATTAAAATTTGCAACTTAGAATGATCCTTACCATTTGCTTAAGCATTGGTCAAAGCAGAACACGTGCATTACTGCAAGCAATAAATACCAACCCTAACAAACATTAACCTTTATTATTAGTGACTAATGATGATAAAAGGTGTATTTATATACTGTGCCCTTGTTATTTCCTGAATTAAAGTTGAAAATTACTTTTTACGATTTAATTGGTAAGTAGCATTCGAAAAGGTTCAAACTACACTGTTTAGACAGGACCAGCCCACAGAGTGTTTGCTTCTGGAGCCCCTTGGAATTTGAACTCCTTGATCTCTTCATCTATGTATATATTTGAGAGCGAAGGAGTCTTTTCCCATGGCTGTAAAATGCCATTTCCCTTGTCCATCAAGAAAATAACAGTAGAATCCTTGAACTCAGCGTTTATTTTTTCCTTCAGTGGCTGAGGAAAAGGATTGCTGCTAAAATTGCAAATCCTTTAACAAGTTTATAACATGCCTAAAACAAAACTAAATAATATATGAAGGTATTTTTCCAGGCTAGTTAAGGTCAGGTCACCGGCAGAGATTTAAGACACCTATTGAACAGATGGGAACCCTCCAAATACACATTTGAGGTCAACCAAAGAAACTGGATGTTCAGGCAAAAACTCAAGACAATGTATTTTCAATATTGCCTTTATCGTACCTGAAGGAACAAAGTAGATTACAGTTCTCATCCAGAAAGGAAAGACATCGGAAGACATCATGAGATGTGTAGAATACATCTGCACAAAAAAATTCAAGTATTATCTACACAAAATCTAAAAAAAATTCCTAAGCTAAGCTTTACTTCATATGGAATTAAAGATGATATACTCTATTGTTTTTTCCTCAAAATTATGTAAATTTCCCCCCCTCCCTTTTTTTTTTTTTTCTGTTGGTCTGGAAATCCCAGGGTAGAGATGATGTGAAAGGTGTGTCTATTTCATTTTGAGGGACGAGTTAGCCCCATAATATAACTCCCTCCTTTTTTCTTTTCACATTAGCTATTTCAATAGTCTCTGTGGCATTTCAGGAAACACACAGGAATGATAAAAAGATTATCAATCTTAATTTCAAAATTATCAGTTATAGAGAACACAGAAGCACGTTATGTAACACATGATCCCAGATGAGGCATCTGCGATTCATGGATACAAAAACTTTAGTTTACTGAATCCTACATTACAATTACCATAAAAAGTATTTTGAAGTCCTTGTAAAAGACGCAAAAAAAGGAATAAGTTGTTCATATCTGGCTTTTCATATGCTTGTAGTTAAGACTCTAATTTTAAAACTCTTTTTTCTCTTTACCTGTAGAAAAAAAGAATTTTTGTCCAACCATTGTTCAGACGGTAGTTTTTGAGCAAGAAGTTAGTTAACATGGAAGAGCTTCTCTTGAAGCTTATCCCTGTTTCTCTGAAAATTAAACAAGAACAAAAAGAGGAAATAGTAAAAAAGCGAGTAAAAAAAATAAAATACAGCTTTGGTTTTGTTTTCAGTACTGACATTACTTTGCAATCTTGGGGAAAGACACTGACAGCACAGAGTCTGGCTCAACCACCACAAAACACAGCAAACCTAAACCAGTGTAAGTCTGTTTCACATTTTCTTACAGTCCATTTTTAGTCATGGATTTACATCATCATTACAAGAGACAGGAATTCCTGTTGATCAAGCCTGCTTGCTTAAACAAAAGGTTAAAAAAACCTAAACCAAACCAAACCCAACTGTCAAACCATGCCAGAACACAGTTTTGTTGATACTTAGGTCTAACAATTTGGTTTTATTTCCAATTCTGTACTACTATTGTTCATAAAGTATTATCATATCATCGGTAATAAGTCTTAACATCGGTGACTAATACCAGTACATCTTTTAGCTTTAGATTAGGTTGTTAGATTGGGTTGATCAGAATTTAGGGTCTGATGTCCTGCAGGAAATGAACTGTACAACTGCATTGCCAAAACCAATGAACTGAAACATAATTACAGGGGTTTTTGCTAGTATTTTAGGGATAACTAGCTGGAATGAAAGAAGCTACTTTATCTTGAATGCTGAAATAAAGTATCTTTTTTCCCGGACATACAACTGCATAGAAATAGAGAATGGCATTTTTCACTAAAGCAAGATTTTAAAACATTCACAAAAATGAAAAATTAATTTGAACTGCAAGTGAAGGGAACACAAGCTGCCCACTTAATTACCTTCACGTTAATGAAAAGCAAAAGGAAAAATTTCTGTTCACACATCTCTACCTTTCAAGATAAAAACATCAACTATTTTAATAGGATGCAGCTAACACCTGGACAGATGTTTTTAATGCACCCTTAATATGACAATTACTTCAAGGTTATCTTTCCAAAGCATTTCTAAATTAGAAATTGCTTGACATAAAATCATCAAAATAGACTTTTCAAATTATGGTTCACTCTCACTATGTAATATATTAGTTAGGTACTAGACAAACATTCTTATGAACGGAACAAAGACTTTTTTTTTTTTTAAAGATAAACTAATCGGACTATTGGTTTACCTGTGGTTCCTATCTCAAAGCTTCTTGGCTGAGAATAGGTTTAATGATTACCTTTTATAACCTCTGTACTTAAGCTGCTGCTTCTGCGTATTCTGGCTTCAGACATGGACATGTCTTGTTGTCTAACTGGCTGGTAAATCTAACGGGAGAAATAAAGAAATACATATACAAAGATTCCCGGACCCGATTAACACCAAACAAATATAAATAAAAAAGGTAAGTGAAAGTATGAATTGCTAAAAGACAATTGATTAAAACGTTCTAAGTACATGACTTTAAAGACAGAAGTTGGGTACAAAACTGTAATAAAATTCAGTGACCCAAGCCCTGCATTCCTTACGTGGGCAATTTTCTATTTTAAGTTTAATCTTAGAAGTTGGATTCATGATGATTTCTTTTCTAAAAAAAAATAATCTTTAATTCAAAACAAACTGGATGTCTTTACAGCCCAAATGTTTCTGAAGACCAGCAGTACTGAGATAAGTGTTCTGTTAATTTAAAATGCCACAGGTTTTGTAGCCAAGAATTACCGGATACTAGTTAAGTTGCCTAAACATGACGCATTCCTGAATTACTGCCTGTACAACTGCAAAACGATCGTCAACATTCAGACTCCAGTAATTACAGCCAGAGGTCTGAGGAGAGAAGAGACTTCTGATTGAATCAACTTTTGAGAATCAGGACCAAACCTGTCCAATTTCCTTCACAATCTCAGCTTGTATTTGATTCCAATACTAAGGCAAACAGGAGAACCCCACAAAAACACAAGTCTAAGTTTAAACTTGAAAAAAAACCCCACCCAACTGTTTACATTCTAATTCTAAACAGAACAAAATGTGCAGCAGTATTCACCCTGAGTCAACACAGAGGATTCTGGTGACTCTTTTTGAGTCAAAGAGCTGCTAATTACACAATTACAGCAGACAGCACTTGGTTCAGCAGATACTTGCATCTTCAAGGAACTGAGACAAGGCCTAATTTAATGAAGATCAGAAAGAAGGTCTCCTAGATAAGAGAACAGACTAGCTTTTGGGAGAAAAGATTTAATCTGTCTGGACGTCTGGAGGAATTCAAAGGAGGGACCAGCTGTAAAACCTAGATTGTTCCAGGGAAGACATCCTCTCCACTGAATGTGACCCCAGGCGGAAGATACAAAGACATTCACTGCCAGGTGGGCATGAGGAAACTCCAGAGCAAGTCAGATGGATAAGGTGAAGTAAACGTAATGCCTCTGATTTAATCTCTGAGCTGATAGTCAGATGGAAGGAAGTCCTTTGCCTGTGAGCAAGTGTGTTTGCACGTCTGTTTTTTGGCAATATTTACCTACAGTATTTGGGACGCCTCTGTATCAGCAAAAGCCAAGCTAACATCGATACGCGAGACTGATAATTGTTTTTATTTCCTTAGAGATTTCAACAATTGAGCCAAATGGGTGAAGAAAGCTTGAGGAAAAGAAAAGGAAAGGCCAACGGAAAAGAGGATGGAGAATCCATTCAGAGCCACCAACCCGAAACGACGAACCTACAAAAGCAGGCAAAACTTTGTGTTTTCAGCCCGTGTGTGTGCGAGGGGCTGGCGGGGGGGGGGGGGGGGGGGGGGGCTCTTTGCATGTGCATCTCTGTACAAAAACTGCAACTGTGTCCCAATGTGACAGCCATGTACTAATATCTTGACCGTGTCGTTGGTTTACATTTTAGGAAACTACTGCTAGTTAAATAGCTCTGATACTTAAAAAAAAAGCCATATTATTTTAAATTATATTTGAAATATTTTTTCTGATAACTTCGAAGTTGATCAAGTGAGACACTCTCTAAACTTCACCGTTTCTTTCTCCATGTACCTCTCAGAGGATGAAGTGGGTTGTTCACCTCGTTGCTTCTGAAAGTTTGTTGGTGTTTATAGCCATAAAATAGCCGCTGGTAGAGAAAGAGAAGTGAAAATTTGTCTCCTCCAGAAAATTCCAAATGCTTTAGAAAACAGATGTGTCACTTGCTCTCAGGAGGGAGTGCAATCCCTCTTAAAATTTAAATAACCTGGAGAAAGATTCTCTATGTAATTTTAGTTTGGTGTCAAGACTGGAAGAATATTGATGTTATTGGACAGCTGTAACTAGCAGGACAATTTAAGCAGCCCATGCTACTGTTTTTTTAGCAGGAAATACCTTGAGTTTTACTAGTTTCCTGTAACATGTAGGTCACTACAAAGTCAGAACATGATCTTTTCACCACCTAGCAGCATCAAGATAATGCCTGTGCAGAAATACCTGAATCAAGGAGAGGAAAGCTGAACAACAACTACGCTCCATCCAAAAAAGCAAATTTTTGAAGCTTAGAAAATTCAGAATTCCTCAAGTGCTCAGAAAAGAATTTCAGTGTTTAATCAGGGTGGAGAGGGGGTGTTCACCTGTGTAAGGTTTGATTTGAGACCCGCATAACCTAAAGGACAGTTTGATACAACAAATACACAGGCAAAGTCCAAATAACTGCACTTTTGGAAATGGCAGAGTATGCCACAAGGTGCATATGCGTCTTGTAAAGAAAAGAGAAACCTTCACATGGCTTAATATTTGTGGAAGCTGTATGTTGAAAGCTGAAAAAAAAAGTCAGTAATAACAATTACTCTAATTGTATTACACCGAGAAGTAATTATGGAATTATTAGAAATATACTTTACCAAGATGTCTCATTTTATTTCAAGGTTGGCCTCATCAGTGGAATCTGTATGATTGTTGGTACAATTATTGGCTCAGGTATCTTTGTTTCTCCAAAATCAGTACTTGCCAATGTTGGAGCAGTGGGTCCTTGTTTAACCATCTGGGCAGCCTGTGGAATTCTTGCGACATTAGGTAAATTGATCAATAAAGAATTTCAATCTTTGCTTAAATCTTTGTTTCTACTGTTTCTGCATACTACTCTCATTTCACCAATTAATAACAGCTCCTAGACCAAGGTCAGTCATATCCTGATGAGTGTAGCACAACTCAGGCAAACACTTAGAGTATGTGCTGTTTATAAATTTTTAAAGTTGTAAAGTACACTTGTAGTTCATTTTGGAAGTAGGTTTTACTTTTGCTGACTTCATCCACTAATAACAAAGAGAATACTTTTCTACTTAAATCACAACCAAAACGTGAAAATTACTAGCAGTGAACTAAGTACTTCTGCTATTTTTCCACTTGTGTAATTGTATGAATTTAATTCTATGATCTCAAACATTAGCACCAAGCACCTAAAAATATTTCTAGCAGTAAACCAAAGAGGAATTCTTCGGGCACTGTGTCAGATACAGAGCACAGGCAAAAAGCCTTTGATACCAGCTATAGCAATAAATCTAGAAATATCGCTGCGCTTTAAAACTGAGCTTTATAGACATTTTACTTCAAAATTGTGCATGAAATACTTTTTTTTAAGTCTCCAAAAGGTAGGTCAGCCAGTGCAGCTGTCACTTAGATGCTTCTTACAGTGTTGGTTTCTTAAACAGTAATCTAGTATGAAATCAGAGTATTTGTAATTTCTTTGCTGAAGCCTTAAACACCAATAGTCGTAAATTCTGGACTAACAGTCCAGAATGCTGAAGCTATTAAGTTTCTGTATATTTTTTCAGTTGCTCATAAGTAATTACATTTTTGGTTTGCGTCTACAGTAGAACGTACAGAAATATGAAAAAAGTAACGATGCATTGTATACATCCATTTCATTAACTTTTCTACCAGTTGAAAAGTGATAATCTGTTAGTCATAGCTTAGTATGAACTAAACCAGTAATAAATGCTTTTCTTGCTGTTCAGGTGCACTTTGTTTTGCTGAGCTTGGCACAATGATCACAAAATCCGGGGGAGAATATCCTTACCTTATGGAGGCGTTTGGCCCGATTCCAGCATTTCTGTTTTCTTGGACAAGCTTACTCGTCACAAAACCCAGTTCATTTGCAATTATTTGTCTCAGCTTTGCAGAATATGCATCGGCTCCTTTTTATCCAGGTTGCGATCCTCCCCCAGCTGTTATCAAGTGTCTTGCAGCAGCTGCCATTGGTAAGATTCATACTTTTTTTAAAAAAGAGGCAAGATCCATAACTGCATAGCAATTTCCATTTGGCCCCATCACGAGACTTCAGGAGTCCTTCCCACAGGAGCTAATTCAACAATACATAAAAAGTATAGGTTTAAAAATGGTTTGTTCCCCGTCTAAGTTTCTTTTATCTTTATTTAGATACAACTGTGTAATGAATGCTTATGTCTAGCAAAAAAAGGAAGAAAAATTGTGTAGAGGTATTATTTCTGTATTTATCAGAATATGGTGTAACTTCAATGTATTTTTTTGTTAAAGGTATATCAAAATCTAATTCTTAAAATAACAAGGAAAAAGTTTCCCAAGTTATCCAAACATAGCACGTTAAAAAACTGTATCAATAATACAGACAAACAGTAGAAGGAAAAAGCAGTACAGTAAAGGGGGTGGGGGAGGTTTAAAATGCAACTTTCAATTCTGACAAATTTAATGCAGAAATTCATAAACTTCTTTCTTTTAGTGATCATTACAATAGTGAATTCACTGAGTGTGAAGCTGGGAAGCTATCTCCAGAATTTTCTCACAGCTACTAAAATGATCATTGTCACAATCATTATTGTAAGTGGAATTGTTCTCCTTGCACAAGGTAATTAAATATACTTTACTTGCAAAAATTATTTTAGCTTCCGCTGTGACCATTAAAAAATTTCCCACTGACCAAAGTGGCACAACAATAAGGCTCTCTTCATTCAATGTTTTAGTTCCAGATCTCTTGGGAACTATGACACTTTCTTTCAGAGAAGGGAGGTGGGTGGGAAATGCAACATGACAGATGTGCTAATAAGAATAGGTATTAATTGATTTTAACAGTGAGAAGTTTCAAAACATTAAACAGATGTTGGAATGCTTCTTCATCTGGTGGGATTTTAAAGGAATTAATTTCAACATTGATCCGTAATTATGTCTTATTTGCAGGAAAAACTGAAAACTTTCAAGATTCTTTTAAGGACAGTAAAATTTCTGTTGGCTCCATCAGTTTGGCATTTTACAATGGACTCTGGGCATATGATGGATGGTAAGGTATCTTTACTAGCATTAATAGTTACAGTTTAACAGCCTTTAACTGGTTTACTCTCTCCCTGTAGAGCTCAAAGATGTGATCTGAAAAAGTTAACATCTGACTTGTTATTAAGAATCTCTTAATGAATTCTGGAAAAAGAACACCAGTTTGGTTAAAAAACCCCAAACAACTAAATAAAACCAAAAAGCCCTGGCCCACCCCCTACCCCTTAATCCTCAAGTTACTGTTTATTAGGGAAAGAACCCCTATACTAGATCCCGAAAGGGCTACTGCTTTGCTGCTGAAGGTGCTTAAATACTGTGGTAACGAGAATATAACACAGTTTAACTCCATTATGTTAGGCAAAATAGCCTTCCCAGAGCCCCTACAGGTACCCCATCAAATTCCACTTCTTGTGAAGTATGCAGTGGTGTTTGATTAGTACAGGATGATATAATAAAAAAAAAAAAAACCAACAAATCAAAACAAAAAGTGTCAGAATTCATAAGGCTCAACTTTTATATTTTTCTTATTCTAGTTTCATTTTTGAATTAATAGAAAAAACAATGACATTTTCTTCCCTGAGGAACTTTCAATTAAAAATCTCCACATTTGTTTAGCCATTACCATGTTAGATTTAAGAAAACACATTTGGAAATAATCACAGATATGGATGGCTTTAGGTTTACACCCATGTTCTATATACAGCATTTATATTTAATAATCAGAATTCCGAGTGCTTTCCAGAATTATTTTTGTAAGACTAAATTTATTTACTGGCAGGAATATTTAATTTAATCTCTGCCACAGTCTGGAAAATAGTTTACATTTTTCATTTCCTGAAACTAAAGGGAATGTCAGGTGGTCTAGGGCTCTGTTGGCACAAATCTCCTATCAAGGTCTGATCCATTAATGCTATTTTTACATGTTCAAACTGTAAAAGTTTGCATACACATCTGTATTTTGGAAGGTAATAATATAATAAATCTTAAAACTTACAACAAAGCAAGTTCCATTTAGATGCTTAAAACTGAGTTTATTTTTAAAATGGATTACTTCTTCAGGCTTTATTTCCAAGCTTGAGTGTCTTCGCCCAGTCATGCAAGTCTGTCAATTCAGACGTTCACCTCGATTTCTCAGGTGAGCAAGGAAGCTGGTGCCTAAACAATTATTTCAGTATGTAATCACCACGCAGCACCGTTTGAAAATCACCCTGTTAAAATGTAAATACAAACTCCTCACGTTTTCAGAAGCGACAAGTAGAAATTTTGTTTCAATCTGGTCTACGTGCTCCAGCAAAAATGAGTATTTGGAAATTGTAATTCTGATAGGTGTAAACCTTAAAAACGTTTTCATGCCAGTTTTCTGGACAACATGACTTACAGAACAATTGTGAAACATCAGCAGACTTGCTTCAGTCCTTGCAATGGGCACACTTGTGCTTTTATTTGAAAAGACCCAGATAGTGCAAAGCTTGAAGCTGAAAGGCAATCTTGTAAATCTGAGATAAACATCTGTCAATTTTTTGTGCTGTTATTCTGGGATATTTTATCCAAGAACTTAGACAATATCATTCCAAAATCTCAAAGATAGTTCTAAAACTGTGAGAAGGAAAAAATAATGGAGGAAAAGATGGTGAACGAAGAGGCTGACATTTGGATAAGCAGCTCACTTAAGTGGTAAAAATGCAGGGCAAAAACCTAAAACATTGTTTGTAGCTGTTGTTTTTTTAAAAAAAAAAACTGAAAAGGTAAAAACCAGTAACACAAGAAATATGTTACCTGACTTGGTAACATACTAGTATTTCAATACCTGACTGCTAATAACATTCCATGAATGTTTTTTCTTCCAGGAATCAACTCAATTACATCACAGAAGAACTTAAAAATCCTTACAGGTAAAAATATGTAGGAAAGCAGTGTTTCTAATAACAAAAATCAAACACTTAATATTTTAGTTTGTTTTTAAAAGCAATGGTTATTCAAAGTTTAAGCAGTAACAAAGCTAATTAGCACCTATTACAGGCTTCATAAATTTGCATAAATTTGTATTTTTCCTTTTTAAAAATCTTGATTTCCATGGCTCTACAATAAAAAAACGTAAATATAACTGAAAAGCATATGAGGAAAAGTAAGAGTCCACAGTTTACTATGACAACTCTACCAGTGATATAGCAATGCTGACGGAGTCTTACTTTTGCATTCTTTAGAAATCTACCGCTATCTATAATTATTGGGATCCCCTTGGTTACAGTTTGTTACGTTCTGATAAACATTTCGTATTTCACCGTAATGACTTCAACAGAACTCCTGCAGTCCCAGGCAGTTGCTGTGGTAAGCCACTTTATTTTGTAATAGAGTATCTGAAGAAGACTGTGTGCATTGAAGTCCTGAGCAAAAAGGAACCTATACTTTTTCTTAAAATACAATTGATTTCTGTCTATGCTGTCAGTGCCACTTTATCGCTCATTATCTGTCATTTCTTAATCTAAAATTTATATTTCAGTAATGCTTAAACAGTAGTTCTGTCATATCCCAAGAAAATCATTTTTTAAAAAGGTATAAAAAGTAACGCAGTCCTCAGCTAACATTTTGTAAACACTGCAGCTCCGAGCTTGACTCTTCCATTAGCACCAAAAAGATGGAAGGAAAAACATCCGACTGCTGCTTTGCCCTCTACAGTGCTTCCAGTATTTCTGAGAAACAAGCACATGCAAAATGACAGTAGATCAAAGTTTGTCGTTCTCGAGATAACAGCAAGCAGTCCATAATTCACTCGTTCTTGTTTTCTTAATAAAACTAAGAAATATCCTTTTTACAGTACTGCAAGATATACTATTACAGATAAAATGAAAGACTGTATAATTTTGAAAACCTAAGCAAGCACATCTGTCCTTTCAGTTCTACTTGTAAATTTGCTGTGGGACATGTCTCTGAAACAATAGTTGAGGTCATGCAGCAACTTTTCCTGGTACTAATTTTTGGGGAAAACAAACAGCACATGACGTGTTTGCAAAATACACTGCAGTACAGTAAAGAAGCGCACTGATGCTGAAATACTTCAAAATCTTAAAAAATAAAACCTTTTAAACTGTAGAGCTTCAGTACATTTCAGCATCTTGTTTGCATCAAGAGGTACACTAATTTATATATCGTTATGTCTTGTTTAACTAGCCCTCTTCAAAAAACCACTAAACTTACAATCTCAGCAACACACTAAACCAGCTAGCACTAAACTCAGACTAAATTAACAAAATCTCAGAACTGCCACTGAGCAGTACAATGGAAGCACAGCAAACAGCAAAAGGAGTGCACTGTATGAGAAGGTCAATACATCTGTAAGTAGACTTCTTGCTTAGCACTGATGAGCGTCCTACTACTGGACAAAGAAACAGCACAGATATTACACTTGTGCAAAACCAGAACTCTTTTATGTTTGGTTTACTCAAAAAAGTTAGCAACCCCCCAACTAAAACCCCCAAACCCACCTGTCAAAAAAAGTTTTAATTCAAATTAATTTACAGTAGATCGATGTACCTACATTAGATTTAATCCATCCTGCAGTGACAACCAGCATACCATGGCACAAGTAAAAACCAAAATGTAGTGAAAGCCCTTAGCAAGTTTGTCCTTTACTCATTCACCCATAAGGCTTAGGCTGTCATGCTGTTGCCACCAGCGTTACTCTTTTTACATAGGTTGAAACACCAGCTTCCGTATGCATGGTGCTCTGCTGCAATGCCATCTGCTTTGTTATTTTGCAGACACGCTCCCAAACCAGGACTCTCTAACAGAATTTGATTTCTGTTTATCTTTTACATCTGCCTCCCAATGTTTCCTACAGATGCTGCATCTGAAACACCATGACAACAACATTCCACTCTGTGAAGAGTAGTTCATGAATTAATCCAGGTCTTCATTTGGCAAAGCATTCTCTAATAACTACACAAAATATACAACATATGTTTTTATTGGTAACATACCTTAGATACCCATTTACTGTTCTTTTAAAGAAGCTCCAGCATAACTGAATAAACCAGTAATATCTTTACGGTAAATCGTAGTTAAAATGACAAAAATTATTCATTTTAATCCCATATTCCAGACATTTGGAGATAGAGTCCTTTATCCAGCCTCTTGGATAGTTCCTCTCTTTGTGGCCTTTTCTACAATTGGATCTGCCAATGGGACCTGTTTTACTGCAGGCAGGTAAGCTCCCATTCCAAGTATCTTAAAAAAAAATAAATTTAAAGGATGGAAAAATTTACATATACAGCTATGTATCTACACACACAAAGATACAGACATTAAAAAGTACCAGCAAATCTAGCTGTGTTGTTTAATTTTCAAAAGAAACAGTGGCTATGCAGGTTTGATAAATTAGAAAATACGGTCTTATATTAATTCAAAGTGGATAGGGCACAAAAGGTTGGGGTTTTTTTCGTCCCACCTCTCATCAAGTTTAAAGCTAAACTGCCACCAGTACAAACATGACTACAACAGTAATGATCAAGATAAGAATTGGAAAGAAGCTATTCCTTTCTATCAGTTGTTCAACACTTCCATTTACTATTCAAAAATATTTTAAATTTCCAATTCATCTGAATACGACAGGGCTGCAAAGACCAATTTCTAGACAGAAGGCTGTCAATGTAGCTTTTTGGTATGAAGCAAATTTAAAAGGAAATATTTAATTGAAAGGGCCACAGTTGCTACCATTTTTCCAAGATTAATTTTAAATTAAATGTGCAAACTAATGATTCTGAAATTGATTTCACATTCACTACTTTAATACTGGTTCAGAATTAGTTTCAAGTTCACTGCTTTACTACTGGTATTTCCCATATTTAGTCTACAATACTCCTTAAATCTCACTGCATATTCAAAGGAAATACAGATGAAATTATAGTTAGATGTAGCCACACAATAAAACAAACTTGAAAATGAATGGTCCTTGGTTTTATTTATTTTCTTTTTTAGTAATGCCACTTAAAGTGTAGGTGCCACACTAACAAGATTGCCTTGTTTTTGTTTTGTCAGACTTGTTTATGTTGCAGGTCGTGAAGGGCACATGCTAAAGGTGCTATCCTACATTAGTGTTAAGCGTTTAACGCCAGCACCTGCTATCATATTTTATGTAAGTATATATTCTAAGTACAGAAAAATTAGCAACAAAAATTCTCCAGTAATACATGCTTTCACAATTTCTTACTATCATTCTCAACACTGACTATCTAGACAAGAGAACTACTGAACACATTATAGGAAAAAGGACTATATAAACCCCCTCCAACTTCTCAATTTGAAGTTTTATTCCAGAACTGGATTTTAAAATCAAAATGTTTAAGGAGTCACAGAATGAAAACAAATTAAAAACTAAATTATTAGTATTAGGGAAATCCCTCATTCCACAAGATGCTTGAACACAAGCTACTACTACCCTATTTTCTCCAAGAACGAATTTACATGTCACTAAAAAAAAAATTCTATTCAGTAAATACATTTTAAAATAAGTCTAGAATATCTTGTTAGTTTTATTCTACCCATTTCTCTTCAAGGTAAAACAAGATAAAAGTTCAGTTCTGTTGACTCCCAGTAACTTTAATAACCTAAAAATATATTTAGTATCTTCATTTACTCCAAAACACGCAGTCAACAACAGAACAGATTAACAGATACAAATTTTAATTCTTTTGACTTAAAATGGAATTAAAATTGCACACAAAAACCCCCACGTTGGCAGGATGTGGACACTATCTTTAAAGGTGCTGCAATACACTTACACCCAAATATTTAAGCAAGCGCATTCACAGATCCTGCTCTAGAACACCAAACATCCCCTTACTGACACATCAGTAAAATTCAGGCTTCTTTTATAGTAGACTATACTAATTTTTGGTTTTGTTTTTAGGGGGCCATTGCTATTATTTATATTATCCCTGGTGACATTGACACACTCATAAATTATTTTAGTTTTGCAGTCTGGATATTTTATGGTTTAACTGTACTTGCGCTCATTGTTATGAGGTTCACAAGAAAGGAACTCAAGAGACCAATCAGGGTAAGTTCAGCATTCAGTATGGCTTTTCCTCCATTCCCACAAATACTGAAACATGAACTCATCCTAAATATTTGCACGTTTAAACAACATCCTCAGGCAGACTCATAGTTTGTTTGTTTTTTCCTTACCTAAAACATAGCCATTTATTTGTAGTTCTTCACTTTGTTCCAGTTTTGCACTGGGACAAAGCTCGTAAGCACTGGGAAAAAATTCCAGGGTGTTTACTACAAGCCAGATGGTCAGGGATGGGAAGCTGCAGTCAGCAGACTACCACTGAGTACTCAAGAGTAAGACTCCAGCTCATGGCACTGGAGTTGGGTCCCAAATTCATGAGAATGCAAATTTTTACACCGTAATTTGCAATACAGACAAAGAGATCTTGGTCAATGATTTAGCAGAAGGGGTTTCCCTATCCATATTCTTGTTACTCTTTCAATTACCCCATCTAATTCCAGAAATTTTAAAAGGAAAAAATTCGTAAGGCAATGAATATATTCTTTCATATATGCAACCGCCGTAAGAACAACAAAACAAGTTATTTTGTGCTTTGTTTGTGTCTTGCAGGTACCCATCATAATTCCAGTCATAGTGACATTAGTCTCCATTTTACTGGTATTGGCACCAATCATCAGTGCACCTGAATTGCCCTATTTGTACTGTGTTTTATTTATACTTAGTGGACTTATAGTTTATGTACTTTTTGTTCATTTTAAATTCAACTGGCCCCAAAAAATATCAAGTAAGTATACCTCAGATAGCTGGCTCCAAATTCAACAGAACATTTCGAAGTTTTAGATTAATTACTGTAATGAAGCTCATTATATACGGTCCATCACATGAGCTGTGATGTGGAAGGAGGCAATTTTCCAGACATAGAGTGGCCCATGGTGAGCTTTACTAAAGACTGTATTTTACTTCTTCCTGTGAGAGGAAAAAAACAAACAAAAGCACCATTGTCTGACTTCAGGAAAAACAAAACTTAGTTCACAAAAAAAAAAACCAAAACCCAAACCCAAAAAGCAGTAGTAGCACAAA
Source organism: Falco naumanni (assembly GCF_017639655.2). Classification (NCBI taxonomy): domain Eukaryota; kingdom Metazoa; phylum Chordata; class Aves; order Falconiformes; family Falconidae; genus Falco; species Falco naumanni. The sequence continues at coordinate 12,078,869 of NC_054068.1, forward strand.
GAAACTGATTTTAAAGTTACCAGAGCTATTTTATCTGTAAAGCTAGTTTTTCAATTTCAAAACATTGCTTCAGCCATTAACTAAAGGTTAGCAGACATTACATTCCTATGCCACAACATACTATGGTTTTAGCTCAGGTTATGAATTTTACTATACTTACTAAAGAAAACATTAACAGGATCAAGACGAAAAAATTATCACAGTACTGCTCAGTAAAGTGAAAGCTGCAAAAAACCACTGAAACCATTTATAAAATAATTTTGCGTAGTCTCAAGAGCAACCCTGCAATTATCTCAGGGAAACCAGACACACAGCTATTTCTAAAAAGGAAAGTGAACAAGCTTAAGAAAGAATTAGTAGTTCTACAGACACCGACATTAAAAAATTTCCATAGTCTCTCCTGCCCCTTGGGATTAATTAAATATTATGTAATTAGAAGCATTGTATTCTATTAAGAGCAAGTTTAGAACCCTGGAATGCTGCAGCTTGAATCTTAAGACACTTTTTATTGCCTACACATTATTTTTCAAGTTTGATGAGATATGAATACAGAAAAATACATACTCACAAGGATAATTTTGTCACTTAGGAATAAGTATGAATAGAAATAATGTTCTTTCATAAAACCTCTAACAATAATGTTTTTTCCTCAGAGCCCATCACTATGCACCTTCAGATGCTTTTGGAAGTTGTTCCAGCAGAGGCAGTTGCTGAATAAAATATTTTATATGTACCAGGTTGTTTCTAAGTGCTATACTGGTTGAAGGAGATTCAATTTAGGTTGGCATACATTTATACTTTCTAAATTGTTATGTTCATACTGGTGTATTATTTTTGCAACACTTTAGTACATGAAAAATGTTAAATATAATAATAAAAGATTTCTGAGCCAGACTGCAATGTCCAGCAGAGCCGTCTTCGTTGTTTACCAATATATTATGGTAACTTATTTTGAGCATTTTCAACGCAGAAAACAAGAGGAACGTCTTAATTATGAAGACTGCAAAACTTACCAGCAATACTGTCCAGATGCTTTTCATCACGCTACCAAAAGAAGGAAGTAGCTATCATTTACAGCATCACATTCAACACAAAGACAGAAATAATGTAAAACCAGACTAACTCCATTCTCAGTTTCAGACCAAATGCCAGCTATCAAAAAATTAAAGACTGAGGAAGTAGGAATCAAGTAAAAATGGAAAGAACAGTTGACAGGAAGAGGTTGTTTTGGTTTTTTCCTAACTGAAACAAGATAATAAATTAAAGCTAAATTTCTCGGGTATCCCTCTTCTCCAATAGCATCCAAGTTATAGAACAGCACATAAGTGGCACAGAAATTATTCTCATCAGGAACGTGACTTCACAGAGCTAACTGCATCATCCTAGAAAGACTCCATTTGGTAGCTGATGAAAATAAAATACAAAAAATAGATACTACTACATTAACAGATGTAAGCAGCTTTTACTTTCCTCAGCCAATAAATTTAGGGATTCCAGGTAACATTCTTTACTACTGTTTTCCCTTGCTGCAAATGGATAAAGAGATTTTATCAAGTCACTTGCCAATACTTTAGCGATGAATTTGAGAGACTGTTTATACTGAAAACGTAAGTCCCCTCTCAACAGCTAAGCACATTCATTCTAAATACGTAACACAAGAATATTAAGCAACTGGCTTAAGATCATAATTATGTCCATACTAACTAGCCTAGCAAATTCAACTAAAGCAGCTATTTCCATCACCCTGCAGCTACAAAGAAGTCAGTCTTAAGTTCCTCTATATTTCATTTTGTGTCTATACCTACACTGAAAAGCAATTCCAAAGGTACATGGAAAAATGATGGGTTCCGACTCACCTGAGGGAGATTCTGCGACTGTAGTCAGATCCACAAAAACACCAGCTCCATGTACAGTCAGGGTAGGACAAAAGTAAAAAGGTTACGAATGATTAAGGAAGGTAATGGAGAACAAAAGCATAATTAAGGCATTACATATAAAGTAACTACTTGTCACAGGGTTTTGTCCCAGTCACTTAAAACTGCTGTTCCTCTACCTAGTTGGTAAAAACACTACTTCAAACAGAACTATGAAGCTCAGGGAAAGAACAAAGGAATACTCATTCTTTATATAATGCATTCTATCTACTACAGTTTTGAAGGCTGAAATAGATACCTGCCTGGGGGCAGAGAGGAAAAATGATGATGATGATAGGTTCGTAAGCTGTGTTTAAGTGACAAGAAAATGAGAAAAGCAAGCTATCTATTCCCATTACATCTTGAGGGTACAGGATTTCAAGCAGAAAGAGTATGGATGGCTTCAAAATGCAGAAAAAAAAATATTTATTTCTTCACACAATACATTGCTCAACTACTGAATTCCTTTATGCAGGAGAAACGTTAGAAGTTGACAAAAGGTTCCAAAATGCAACTGAAATAATTCAAGTAAGAAGTCCACAGAAAACCTCTACTTTATGAAGACCCTGATCAAAAACTGCTTGAGGCCAAAAGAGTATTTTTGGAATGTATTGCTACATTTTTTACATTGTTCTTTATAGATCAGCCCTTGGCAGCTGCTAAGAATGTATGGCTAAAATCAGCTTTTGCTTCTACTTCATATAAGGGGTCTTTTATTTTTCACAGAAAAATTAGGTAATTTATGTGTATTAAATAACCCACTAGATTCATCTACTAGCAGAAAACTTACCTTACACTATATTTAGGTATCAGACAAATCAAAGAAGAACAAAAAATGTGAAGGAAAACATCCTGCCCCATGACATGATTTTTTTTCCCTATTAGATGGTTTGACAGTCTTTTGTTTGTATCCCAATGCATAGCAAGACCAAAATTCAGTTACATTAGCTATTTCCTTAAGTACTTCTACAACAGTTGCAGCTTTGCACATACCTGTAGTCAGGTGAAGGTTATAATTAAGCTCAGTTGTAGGGAGGTTCCCAACCGCACCGATTTTTGTAAACATGCATTAACAATTACAACTGTTCCTGTCGCATGGCAGTTTTACACTTTTTTAAAAGCAGCAGCTTTATCATACACTGAAACTAGAAAAACTGAAACTGTCAGTGTAAATGCATTAATACAGTCCTCTCACTCTTTAAGTAAAGGCATCCCAACATGTCTTGAAAGAATAGTCCCCAACAAGCAAATATACTCTCCCTAGTCAAGAATACAACAAAGTCTTTTAGGCTTAAAATAGATCTGTAGAGCTATGTCTCTATTCTAAATCACCATGTAGTTATGTCAGGGAAACTAAAGTGCTTTAAAATCTACAGATGCAGAGACTGATAACAGATTCATTTATTATAAATATAATTTACATTACTACTTCACTGCAAGATGTTCTGGATGTGCACAACAGTGAAAAATTATTTACTGAAAGACGGTATATTAAAAGGCAACACCTTAGGGCTAAACAGACAAAATTTTATTGTTTATTTGCAAAGGAGAAAAGAGTTTTAGACAGAGGGAATGAAATCATAGTATTCATGAAAAGCGAAAATGTCAAACTGAAAACAAACACCAAATCTGCTATTTGTCACAGCATTTGTTCCACAAAAGCTTTTACAGCAGTTACCTGTTACAGTGAGCTGCACCGTACAGTATTTCATACCCAGTCAACATACTTCCGATCAAGAAACAAAAATTGCCATTGGATTTGAGGCATCATTTCTTGATGCAGAACTGAAAAATACAATGACTGCCATCAAACTGATACTGTATGAAGATAAGGGATATGGCAGAAACAACCAACAGATCATCAGTATTTGCAAAACTTCAAAGATCAGATAAACTAAAAGATCCATAATGACTAATAAATTCAACCGTTTCACAAGCCAGGTTTAATCTTCAGCTTTCGCTGTTCAGACGGCACACATACGTATGTGCGCATCATCATTAAAGCCAACAATTTTAAAGTGAAGGCACTGGAAAACAACGTTCTTCTGTGTAGTATTTCCTTCAGATTCTCAGAGCCCAAGGGTACGGAGTTTGTTCACTCTTTTCCTCCTCAAATTAAGGACAATTCTGCAACCTGTATGTTTAGTTTTACCAGTTTTAGTGGAAATACTCATGCAAGAGCCACTATTTTGAAGCATAACTCGTATCAGAGGCAGAAGATCTGTCTCCAAATTACTCATCACTTTCTGTTCCACTGTCTTCTGAGGAGTCAACCAATTCTTCAGTTACTGCAGCACTGCAATGCAGTTTTTTAGTACCTAGAAGTAATTAACAAAAGTGTAACATTCATAAAGAACAAAAGCTTCAGAACAAGTACGTACTAGTAGTAAAAAAAACCCCACCCTAACACATAGCCAAAGTGAAACAACAGAATACCAAACTTTAGACTACAAACAAGACAGAAACACCAAAAAATACTTCAACTGCTTTTTGTCTGTCCTATTCTGATAGAAAAATACCCTGCTGTCTACATGGTTTGCTATTACAGGTCCTCTCATCTGTTTTCAGAGTATTTGAGCAAGCCAGTTAAATGTCATTTTATATATATATATACACACTATATATATTATTATTTATTTCAGATATAGCATATGCAAGAATGAGGATGCTAATCATTTTATGCACTTGAACACCAGCCTGTTCATTCCTTACCAACTGGAAAAGGGCTTTTATCTTCAAAATCTTCCCAGTGTTCAAAATCAAGAGACACGTGAGGATTCTGTCGACAAAAATATTGTTTGAAATACCTGACACACAGTGAATGGGTTCAGAACATTAAATAATTCTCAAATTAATTGCCACTTTACCTTGTTCTTCAGTAATTGGCACCACGCTCCTTTTTTCTCTTTCATGAGAACAATAATAACCTCTTTATCCTTAATCACACACGTAGACTTTTCTCCAAGTATATATCGATGCAGCTCCATGTCAGCTAAATAAAGCTTTTCACCTGAACTAGCACTACATTATAAAGAAAATTTAAAAAATTAAAAAATTAAATGCAAGCTGACAGAGAAACTTTTTGTTTATTATATTTAAACTTCTTAAACCTACCTGAACACCACCTTCTCTTTGAAGAACTCACATTTACAGTCAGCTACATTTGCTACTTTTACCTTCACTGTAACAGTCTCTTCATTTTGAAACCACTTTATTTCTGGATAAAAGCTAAAATAAATAAAGTTCAATTGAATATTTTTCCAAAATAGAAACCAACTGAGTTTTAAACAAGCTGTCTCAGAGTCAGAACTTTCCCATTAGGTTACAACCAAGCTGCCGATTTTCAGCTTCTGTAGGTGGCCTCAACGGTAACTTGACACTGAATAGCAGTGCCAGCGAAGCACACGGCAGGACCTCAGCCAACCTTGCCACAAAAGCACTGCAACTGTAAGCCTTTGGAGAAGCACATCTGTCGCGACGGAGGGAAGACACAGTCACTCAATATGAGTGATCAGCAGACTTCATTTATTGTGCCTTACAGTCACCTTTTAGGCCTTGTTATAATTAGCTCATACATATTACAAAGTTAAGCTCATTATTGGTTAGTTGCCTAAATACCAAGCCCTCCCCTAGTTTCTCTTCTGTAGTTATCTGTTCCCACCTGCAACATTCTTTTCCCACCGCGATCTTCCTGTTACTGTGTAACAAGAACAGCCAGGGATAGTGTATTTTTGCTTTACTTCAGATAAGCTGAGAGACATGTGCATTTTTGTCCAGCCAGCTGGACTATGTCTATGTGACCCTTTTCAGCTAGCCAGTTATCCACACACATCTACTAGTTCAAGTGGGTAGACACACTCCCTTAACTTTGATATCCAAAGGATTCAAACTTACTGCCTCATTTAAGGATGCTATCAGAGGTCTATTCTTGGAATGACAAAGGAAAAGGTAACAGTAGCAAGACCAACCTCTGAAACACTAAGTATTTTTCAACTGGACATAGACACAATACACATTTCTCATCAAGATTATCAACCACTTATTCTACAGCTGTTATGCCTCAAACGTCCCCCAAAAGCATTTGTTTTCATTCACTTCCTAGTACTGTGGTGTCTAATCAAAGATCACGTAATTTCAACAAAGTTAGCTTCCAGGAGTAAGCAAAAGAGCAGTTTAAATTACTTAAGGGATTCATAAGATGATGTGTGTGTATATAAATAGATATGTTCTAACAGCAACAGTAATCTCTCCAGGTCAACACGGACGTAACAGGATACTTCTGCCTGTGTTATACCTATTTATTCACTAAACAGATAATCTCAGTAAGGATGGCCATCCTGTTTGGCCGTTCACATTAAAAAGCAAGCATGGGAACAAATCACTTTCAATTTCTGTACCATTTACGTTGATGCAAGGTGGAGTCTTCTGCTTCCTTACTCTCAGCTACACCATCTGAAAGAAATAAATCCAGAAAAATATTTTATACTTACCTATACTACAGGTACTGACAGAATACCCCAGCACCATTGTAAGAAGAACTTGTTAGCAATCAAATTACTACTGCAAGACTATATTTGGCATTTATATTTGTTACTTCCTGTTTGGAAAGATTTAATAAGAGTTAATTCAACCGAGTTTTTTAATTAAAAGGAGTATTAGAGTCAGTATAGGAATTAAAAAACCACCAAAAATGCAGTTTTCCAGGTCAGGTAAACGTTTTTCCAGTTTCAAGACATTTATTTGAAACCTAAACCAGGGCATTATAGAAATTGACTAAGAGTTTCAGGGATGAAACAACTAACACTGAAGTTACCATCACAGCTTGAAACATGGCATGACAGTCACTCCAGTATACCAGGCTAAAAAAGCCTTCTATGATAATCACTCTAGGATTTTATTTGACTTGTCTGTTTCAGCTTTTCAATCACTCAGCTTTCACTGCTCCAAACTCACCTGACAACTGCTGCCAGATCATCCTCTGTCCCCCTTCTATGACTGACAAAGCCATGCGCTTTTAAGCCTCTACTAACTGAATACCACATCCCTGAGCAGTAGGTTAAAAAGGGGGGGGAAGGTGAAAAGCAAGCCATTTTCTACCATCCTGTATCTTGGAAAAACCCTCTCTGAGAACAATGCTGCTATTAATCTCATATTTCAACAGATTTCAGCTTCCTTAAACCCTATGGCCTTTCACAGCAAAATGCTTATCCTCTCTACAGGAAGGATTTTCCGCTCACATATTCCATTCAAAGCCAAACAATTCTGAATCTCTCAGGGACAGGATATTTCCCAAATAATACAGCTATATTAACATGGCTTACTCTCACAGCATCTCTAGGCTGCTAACTATAAGGTATTTGTGACTTACTGTAAACATTAGCTGTATGTACTATTCTGTATATTCAGAGAGGTCTGCATTTGGCAAAACGACTTTTAGGTTGACATTTAAGCACCAGACTTTAAGTTCAAAAATTTTTGGAAATTATGAAATTACCACATTGATGATTCCAGAAAGTATTTTTAGAAGAATTACAATTTTCAGTGGAACTGTCTTGTCTTGACATATTCTGTGGATTGGATGCTTTCTGTGGACCAGGTGTATCCTCCTTTATGCTTCTGAATACAGAAAAAGACAGATGAAAAGAAAGGGTTTAAATATGTTGCAGAATTCCTAATCATAGTTGGAAATCCTTTGAAGTTAAGTTCTTCATTCTAATATATAAAAAAATACAATAAAATGCACTTATAGCAAACCATAAATCTCACCACAGGGTCGCTGAACTGCAGTAACTCTGCAAGAAGCATTTATAAGAAAACCAAGTTAGAAGAACATTTAAAATTCTGATAGTAACAGCATTTCCCCTGAATCATAAAGATCTGTTTGCCTTACTGTGTGTGACAGACCTAGATAGGATAATTATTCCCTTCCATAAAGAATTCCAGTAGGTTTGGGGGCTTGTTGGCCATTCATTCTGACTTGGAAAAAGTATTTCAGAATACTCAAGAGTTCTTCACTTACTAGTAAGAGACCTCTTGGCTTTCCAGCTGTACAGATAGGGGCTTCACTAGCTAGACTCAAGATTCAGGAAACACTGTAACAGAGTCAATCTACTTGAGAGCTCCGATAGGCACCACGACACTGTTCTGCAACAGGCCCAGAAGTCTCCATTAGAACATTACCAAGATGCAGCATCATTTCTGAAACACTGACTCATCTGTCCAACTGAAAAATGCTTTCTTCCATTACCTCCAAACACCTAGTGACCTAAGAGGACTGAAACTAGTCTAGCAAGTCATCACCTAAAGTTTCAGTCTGCATAAATAAATATTGGCTTTTAAATTAATCCATATTGAATAGTTAGTATTAAATACCTGTGCAGCCATCTTTATTCAGAACTGACACAGCTTACCTTAATTACTCTTTTGGTAAGATTAAAGTAATTTTAATCTTAAATGAGAGACACCTTTAAAAAAATGCACATCAGCTTTTCTGAATAATTCCAACTGAGCAATATTTTCAGCTACGTAAAAATACTGCATAGAAAACTCAATTTATAGTATTTTTTAGAAACCATTTCTGAGTTACTTACTTGAAGGAATCAAACACTTGAAAAAAAGTAAAGTCTCCAATGATGTACTAATAGCTTTGGAAAGCCAAGATCTGACAGAATCTGATCTTACTTTAAAGCAACCAAAGTTCTACAGAAATGTTTGATTATTCACATGCTACACTAAAAACAGCCACCAAGGAAGAAGGTGCCTCAAGCTGAAGAAGGACTTGAAACGGAGGGTTGAAAACTGGGCAAATAAGAGTATGAGGTTAGACAAAAGCTTCGTACATGAAGTCTGCAATGAAGCACCTAAAACAGACACAACCAACACAACTGCGCATTCTGCAACAAGAAGATAATCCTGCAGAAACCCCACTTTTCAACCTAGGCCTAATACCTCTTCAACTGTGAAAAGACTTGCGCAATGAAGGACAGCCTGTTTTGCTCAAATGCCATTAATCAGGAATGCATGGAGTATTTGCCAAGTCTTCATGGGATGACATCCAAAAATCACGTAAAGAAACTGAAGGATCTAGCGCTTTGACTGTGCATCTATTGAACAGGCCTGCAAGGTAGTAAATTGTCATCAAAAAGGTTTGGACAGAAGGCCCAGAGACAGACTGACTTTTTTAATAACCAACGAATTGTCTCAAAGCAAGGATACTGCTTCTGTCCATAGACCACATCATCTCGGTGATGAAGGTATCAGTCACTTTCTTTGCACAACAAAAACGTTTGTTAAGGCAATTAAGACTGAACTTGCTGATAAGTGTTTACAATGTGCAACATTCTGGCTATGCCGAGCTTGCCTGAAAGGCTGTGCAGCCTTAATATACTAAGGTCCACTCTTAGAATACTACTGTTAGTATCTGTGGGAGGAGTAGAACAACACTTTCATTCTGGTCACAGAGATAAGATCCTTGCACTGCATATGACAAATCGCAAGCATTTAACTAAAGAATCTTGCTGGCTGTTGAACTGAACAAGGAGATTGATGAACAATCACAAAAAGACCAGCACTCTGCATCAAGGACATGTAATTGAAGTGAATTGCTGAGGCAAAAGAATAGAAAACTTAACCACTACACTGAGTGCTACTTGATGTACCAACAGGAGGTGTTTTGGGCTGCTGATACCAGGCAGGAGTTCTGTCATGCCAGCAACGTGCCAAGTAGTTCACAGAAAAACGACTGTTTTCAAAATAGTATGGAAAGTATCCTATATCTTTGTGTTCTTTCATAAAATTTTTTTACCAGGCAGAAGCATTCTTTGATGCAATTATCACGACCAGAGAAAAACAGGATGATACAAGTTATTACGGGTACTTGTCAAGTATTGAGCCATACTCATAGCCATGAAGGACAACAGGTAAGCGACTACCACATCGCGCACACAAATCTTAGACAAGAAGAATAGCTAAAGGAAAGCAGACGCATCACAAACACCATTGTCTCTGTGTTTAAATGTAAATCACATTCAGTAATATTAATTATGAAAATACCCAAGTAAATTAATACAATTTTTTCCCAAGTATATGCTGAAAAAGATTTGTAAACACTTACAAAGGCCTCAAGTTCTTTGCATGATCTAATATTTTCACGTGTCCACACAGCTTCTGAAGTTGTGTTAGATGTTCTGGATTGTCAGTTCCCAGACCCGTAGACAAAATCTCAGATCGAACATTGTATTCATTGACCGACACCTTCAAATCTGAAAGCCTGGTGACGCGGACCTTGAATTACAAAACATACTAAGTGGAAATCACAGTTCATAAACGGTCTCTCTCCAACTCTAAGCTGTTCTTTAAGTAAAACTTCAAACATACTCCCATTCATTCATACGTGTAAGCATTTTGTTTTCTGTGATATTCAAACAGGAACCTACTCATGTCTGTTTTCAAGGTATCACCATCTTTTTCGCTGTGATAATGGCTCTAGTAACTATTAGCTAGTTTCACCCAACAGAACCAAGTAAACAATCCTAGCCCTGATTATACAGATTACAGCCAAAATACACACCCCACAGAATAACTTCTGTTAACTTTGAGGAATAGTCTGGATGACATTTATAATATAATACATATTGAGCTCTCCAGACTTAAAGTTCAAGTTTTAATCAGTCATGTATTTCACCTATATACAGGCATACATATTTATCACAGAATGGTTGAGGTTGCGAGGGACCTTTAGAGGTCATCTTGTCCAACCTGCTTGCTTAAGTAGGATCACCCAGTCAGCAGCTCAGAACCATGTCCCAATTGCTTCTGAGCTATCTCCAAGGATGAAAACTCTACAACCACTGAGTAACCTGTTCCAGTGCTCATGCACCGTCACAGTAAGCTAACCAACAGTATTACATGAATACCACATAGAATAAAATTAACATAGGAAGGGACAGAACAAAAAAGAATAGATGCTTTTGTTATAAAGGAGTTTAGATACAAATATTTCATAATATTACAGTTCTATACCTACCATTGGGTCCACCCAAGCTGTATTTCCCAAGGTATGTACTATTTTTGCTTCATGTAGTCTTCCTTTTATTTTGTGATTAATATAATGAGTTACCTAGGAAGAACAAGTTTTCACTGCACTTGATGTATACCAACATAACTTTACAGTTATTCTAATTATAACAGACCAACCTTCTGAGCTTAACAATGAAACGAGTATTCAATCAATAAAACCAGTTTTGAGTAAACTAGTGAAATACTCCAACTTTACTGTAGGTTAAAACAGTATTAGCCTTTAAAGGAGGTTCCTTAATGGAAGACTACTCAAACACAGGCCAATTTATGGAGGCTACTCTTCCCCCATTACTGCCCACAGATTCAAAAGCGGCAGTATCTTGTCCTGGAAGAAGCCATTTAAATCACAAGAGAGGAAAATACCATAAATTTAACTTCATTACTTTGTAGGAAAACAAACAAGAAAACTGACTTCTCAGAATCTGTCCCAACAGCATGTATTTATTGGTAATGCTAATAAGTAACAGAATTTGATAACGAAGTTTGCAGTTCATAACTGGTTTAGTGTAGAAAATAACGCACAGACAAAAATTAAAGAACATAAAGGAAACACCATGCAAAACCTGATAAATATTACCTTTGGGTTCCATTCAGTTTCATTATCAATGGGTTTCACTCTACAAACTACAAATTCCACAGCCTGAGGCGGCAGACTCTGAAACCTTGCAGGTAAGTGAAGCAGCTGATAGCTCGGAACTTGACTTGTTCTGCCTTCATCTATATACTTAATTCTGACGCTAAAGAACACATTTTCCTCCTCTTTTGGGGGAATCTCTATCACCTGAACCCTTCATACAGTAAGAAAGGAAACAGAGAATTATCATTCATGTAATTCCAACAAATCAGTTGTAAATATTTTTTAATCTACTCATTTAAAAAAACCAGTATTTTCATAGCAAAATACCTAACCGTGTGTGTGTGCATGGACAGTCATTTTGTTTTCCAAAAATGATTTGAATAGCAGTGATTTTTTGCTGGTTTTGGGGGTGAGCTGGCTTCTTAAACTAAATAGTTAAAGTTTTAAATTACTTTATATAAAAAAGCACACATGAATAATTTAAAACCCCAACATTTTTACCTGTGAAAGAGTGTTTTCTCACATAATCCATAAAATGCTAACTTCTCCACGTTTTTAACAGAAATTTTGTTATTAGGTTGCTTAAAATACTCATTAATTTCTTCAGCAAGCATTGTATATTGGTCCTTTTTTTTATCTACTATTCGACCAAAGTAGTTTGTTGCATTTACAATGTGGAGAGGGAGTATCTGAAAGCATAAAACACATTAGAAAAAAAAAGGACTGAAAGATTCATTGAACTAAAAAACTCACAAGTATTCATATTCAAGATCACCTACCTCTTTCCAGCAAAAAGAGGTGACAGAGATGCCGCTGCATACACATATTTCAGCAGTATTAACTGCCCTTAGCCCAGTCAATAGTGGACAAAATAAATTTACAGAGCAAGAACTACTAAGATCACAAACATCAATGAACTACACTATTACTTGTCAGGCTGCTAAACACTAAGGCTTCCCACACCATTCAAAGCTTAATTTTAAGTGTTCTCCAACTGTACAATGAGTTTTAGAGGAAATGACGGGAAGTGAGGCCTTCACTCTTTTCACATTAAAATCACTTAAATGAAAAACTATGAATACACTACTATCAGCATCAATGCATAAAATGCTGGGTACATCCATCCAAAGGGTCACGCCAGGCATAAGTACTGACGTATAGCTGGGTGTATGAGGCCAGACAGGATAGTAAGAGGATCAGAAAGGTAATTTCCCCCTAATAAAAATCCTAAAAATTCACAATGCAACTGAGGTTCTTAAAGGAAGGAAATATTATACTGGGTTCCAAACAAAAAAGAAAGTGAATACTTATCAAAGAGGTAACTGGTTTGTAAGACAGAAACCCAGGCTCTACAGTCAGAAGAACAGAATTACATGAGGAAATGGAAGAGGTCTTGAGTGCACCACAGGTTAAGTGCAAGTTTCTAACAGGAGTGTCATGAAACCTGTCCCACTCTCAGGCACCAAAACTGGATACATGTAGGTTCTCAAAGGGTTTGAACTCATACCTACCAAGAAACGCTTATTTATTAGACAGAAATGGAGTGACACCAAAGAATCCACCCCAGTTCTCCTCGTTTTCTATTCTCACAACCTATGGCTTTTGAGAATGCATAATACCCATTAACTGCATGACCTGAGGGCACCTGAATTCTGCAAAAGGCACGACAGGAAAGAAGGCAGAAGCAGCTCATCCAAACAGAAGGCATCTAGTGCTTCTTCGAGCCAAGTGCTAACTTTGCAATGGAGTACCAATGTCTACACGATTGCCCTCAGCAATCATCATCCAATAAAGGGACAAGAGATAGACTGTTAATACTGCTGTATGGGAACACTCCAGTATAGAAGGAACTGAAAAGCCAGATGGAGGGAGCTGGAGATACAAACTGTTACTGGGACGTGAAGAGCCATCACAGCAAAGTCAACCCAGTAACCATGAAGGTTTCATGACTGAAACAATTAAAAAAACCCAAAAAACAAGTCGTCACATTAGAACTGCACTCTGTATCAAAACGGTTTTCAAAAAGCATTAACATCCTAGTAGGAAATAACCATTTCCATCTAGAAGATAAAGGAGGAGCTGTACCCCATTTTCTGTGGATATTGTATTTGAAACTAGTATTTTCATTTACAAGGCCACAATATGCTCATTTTTCAGCAAGTCTGCATGAACATATCAGCTAAGGAAAAAATCTTCAATTCCAACAAAACATGCATTACCTTCCACTTCAACTTCTCTTCACTCCAAAAGATTAATCTGCGTTTCCTTTACAATAAATATAATTTAAGCTTATAGGAACTTTAATCTTTGTTATTTTTGGTATATGGTCTCAATTTACAGAAGGAAGGAATAAACAGAACATAAACCCTCTTTCCATAGAACGGGAATCTTCAACACAAAGAAATATCTGAGGTAAACTCATCATCACCTGCAAAACAATTCCAATTCAAGCTAACGATTAACGGAAAATCTGGCACACTTACTTATGCAAGGGAGAGAGGGAAAGCCTAAAAAATAACACATATTCCATATAGTATACATACTACATTAATATTATGTAATATGAAAAGGTAAGTATTATGCTAAGTAGCTACTTAAGACCTGTCCTCTTGGTACCCCAAAATCAAGGAAAATAATAACTTACTGTCACATATCCAGGCGTTAGTCTAAAGTTTTCTGGTATATTCTGGGTCATGTCTATTTGTAAATTAATTTGATGACGATCTGGACACACTGTTCTATTCCTACATATTAAAAAAAAAATTTTTAGAAAAAAGCCCTTTGTTTCCAGCTGTAGACTGTTTTGACATGATTTACAACAGCTTTAAATACTAAAATTTAATCAGCCCTCAATATGCAATTTCTGTCTCAAATAGCACCAATGACTCTGGGGGTTAGACAGAAATGATCAAACAGGTCTTGGTGGAAAAGTCTGTACAACAAAACAAAAACCACCAGAAAACTTGTTTGAGTGTAAAGCAAACAGTAACTTGCAACAAGAGTTATCTAAACTAGAAGTCGTATTTGAGAACACTTTAGCTTCCTCCTTCAGGCAATAATTATAATCCAATTTCACACAGCTCACCGAAGTCATCATCTACTTACCCATACTGGAGGGACAGGAGACAACAGAGGAGAGAGTAAAGCACAAAGCTTGTGCAATTATGGTTAGAATACTAATAAAAACAATGGCTTAAAGTTCCCTCAAGTACACCTCAGTAGCATAATTCATTATAACTGCTGCCCTATCAGACCATGTATGATTGGTCTCCATACAAAAATTAATTTTGTTTTCTTAAATGTACCTCAGGAGAGTGAAACAGATGCAACAGTCAACAGAAAACAAACAAACAATGAGCAAAAACTGGTTTAGATCAAAGTATCCAACAGGAAAATTCATCAATGAAATACAAGGAGTCATCATCCAGAGTATACAATGCCTTCCTGCATCAGTATGTGTGTCAAGAAAACTTGGTATTTTCTTACTTGCAAGTCCCAAGTATTTTCACACAGGCACACAGTGGCCTTGAAGCTTTCTTATCTTCTTTAGCTTCTAGCATCTTGGCAGCAAAATCATGCAGTTCTGGTGGAATTTCAGCTTCTGCACGCTGCAAATAGTGCAGGAACCCAAGTGCATGACATGCACTGTCTTCTGTTAGCAGAACGACTGACCTTGCCTTTGTACATTCCTGATCTACAGAGGAATCCTAAAAAAAGTAATTTTAAAAAAAGTAGTTTTGAAAGCTTTTATGTATCCACCACTTAATAACCAAATTTAGTATTACCCTGTTAAAAGATTTACTCCAACCTTTATCACATCACAGAAGTTGTCAGACATGCTGTGTAGACGCTGACCAAAGATTCTTGGAGAAGGAAAACTGAAATGTATCACGCAAGTTGCATCTGTAATTCCCAAAGGCTGCATGCAGTCATCTGTTAAAACTAAGCACATGTTTTATAGACACGTAAGATAACTGTTAATACTTCAAGCGTATGAAGTATTACATCACATTAGCAATGGCTGTTTCCTTCTCCCTATTCAATGACTTAAGAAAAAGCTCTTTTCCTAATACACTTACATAAGGAATTTCTTCAGTCAACGCATTTCATAAGCATATGGCAGACACTGTGTTTCATGTTAGTCTCTAATAATCTAGAATAAGTCTTTGTTTCATATCAGTGTCACAGAATAAATAGAACTGCCTACAGCCAAGTACTTCACAGGAGTAAGATAGAAAGTGCTTGAAGTAATGCAGGAATGGTAACACCTTTGTATGAACCTACAAAGCAGATGCAAGTCAATCTTCTTTTTTTAGTCTGCTTTTGATGTATAAAATGGAAAAAAATAGGTTTGAAACTGGGTAAGAGTCTTTGCTACTGCTAACAACTTGAAAAATAAAAGTCTACCAGAACTTATGGGAAATTACTATAGTAAGTTTTCAGAGTTTCTAAATTATTTCAAACTGAAAGCATCTGCTGTAGTAGGTGACAATTGTGAAATCATGAAATTTCTTTGAAAGTACTAGTAGTTTGTTTGTTTTTTAACTAAAGCATAAAAAAATCCCTCCTTTATGTTCCCTCCAATAAGTGAGGTTTTCCCTCAAAGCAGTTACCCTGGGACCCAGGAACAACAATAAAAGAAAAAACAAAAAAAAGGGAAAGAAAAAAAAGACTAGCTGTAGTACTAATAAGCAAAGCGATAACTAAGTAATTGATAGAGAACTGACCCTGTGGAACTGATGAGATAACTTAGTACAAGTATTTAACATAGAATGTTAGTCACCATGTAGATGTAATCACACCTAAACAAAAAGAAAATACTCACCTAACACAACAGGAGTGCCAGAACTGTAATTTTTTGTCCACTGCTCTAAGACATACTTGACATTAAACTCACTTTCTTTATGTATTTTTAAGGAACATATAGAGTTGCTCTTCAGCGCCTGGGTGACAAAGTAGTAGGTTATACATTCTTCCAATACAGCAATGATTGCTCTAATAAACTAACAAATAGTATATCTTATTAGTATGTAGCATACCTTAGCTACTGGAGAGAGATAAGGGAAAGAGTTAATGACATTTATGTTGCTTATTTGAAAAAAAATACATTTGAGATTATGGAGATTAAACTTACTAAATTCCTGAATAAAAAGAAAACTAATAAAACTCAGGTTCCTCTGGATTAACACATTAAACAGATGTTTAAGAAAGTAGAAATTCCATTTGACGCTTTTCCCACCATTAAGGTGTCCTATCTACTCTAAGTGGATTCTATCATTTAACATGCAGGCTCACGTTTCAGACTCTCAGAAAAAGCATTAAACCCCCCTCACTGATCATACCCATACTTAAATTTGCAGGAATGTAGCATACTTAAAAAGCTTTATTTGTCAAGTTCGAGGTTCAAAAATTAATCACTACAAAAGCCTTCATTATTTGGTAAACTGGCTAATGAACTAAGTTAACACTTAAAATATTTACGGTATTTGAAGTTTGTGTACACAAGAATTACTATAAACAGCTTCAATTCTTCTCTAGCATCAAACAACACTTTAAGGTGGTGGTGGCGGAGCTGGTTTTGATATGCTTGAAGAAATTAACCCTCAAATATTCAAGGAAGATACGGTAGAAAGTCACAAGACAAAACCAGATTTGCTTCCCTTAACAATAATCAAAGATTAAACAGTCCAGATACACTAACATTTACCTCAGAAAAATCCTTTAAATATCACAGACTCTATTCCAGCTTCTGGAAGGGAATAGATTCCCACATTTCAGGACTGACATATTTCCTCCTGTGACATCTGAACCACCCAGCCATGTATCTTTTTGCTATCCCATCCTTGGAGCTATCACCAAAACTTTTAATTCTAATATCCTCATAGCTTGTCTCCTTTAGCAATATCGTCCCCACTATCTGCATGACCCCACCCAGGCTTAACAGAATTGTTTCCTATCTCTTGCCTCCCTGTCAAATCAGACTGCGCTCCTCTTACTTTGCATAGTTGAAGAACCAGCAAAGAGACAAAATACAGAAAAGATTTTTCTATTGCTGTGCTGTTATACATATTCATTGGAATAATAACCTGCATAAAGAACTATTGCAGGAGAAGTCTTTCTTAGTCTCCACCTCTGAAATGCCAAGTATACAATCCCACATAAAAGGTGCAGAACTGGACCATGTTCTATTTATTACTTGGAAGCCATTTTATGCCAGGTTTTAAGAAAATACATATTAAACATGCTATCTTCCTCCCATGCGCTATGACTTGAAGCTTTAACTGAATTCTGGTGGACTGTCACAGGATGACAGAAAATGCTTCTTTCCAGTTAGAGAAACAGCATTCTACCATTTCAGCTACTCCAGAGGAGAAACAAACAGAACAGAACTTCTTAACATGGTGCTTAAGTTTTCTCCTCCCATACTACTTGAAACAGTAACAAACAAAAAATTGACAGAACTTTTACTGGAAAAAAGCTAGTTTGATTTAACTCAAAGTTCCAACCTGACAAGAGAGAATGTAGTTAAAAATTTACTGATGAACATATTCTATGCCAGATGTTCCTGTCAGGCTTTCTTCTAGGTGTCAGAAGAGCGGGGTTGGGGCTATTTTTAGCAGAAATAACTAGCTTCCAAATTTACACTCCTACTTTATTCTCAGAAGCCAAGATAGTTTTGTTATACCTTAACAATTTAAAAAAGCACTTATCTACATTAATTTAAATACTTTCTTACCTTATGAATCATTTCTGCTTCATTTACTGAATTAGTGAATACCAGCACCTTCTGATGATTATTATGGGTAAAATCCAGTATTTTTAGTAATTCAGTAATTCTCTCTGTGTTCATGCAAGGCTGCACAACCTAGAAGTAGATACAAAACAGAGGGCTGATCATTCATGTAATTATACATATTTTACTATATTAATTCTTTCTTTTAATAAGTACTAACATTGTTATATAACACCAAAGAGAATCTAGCAAATGGTAGCTCCAGAAGTGGTAGGTCTTCTGCTTAACTTACAGAAGATACAACTCTCACAAAAGGTATGCATTTAGGACAGTCTCCACAAGTACAATTAAAATCCCTCCCATCATGAAAATCCCACATTAAGATTTTTCATTTGTTTAGTTCTGTGATTTATCAATCCAAGTTTAGCATTTTCAAGTACCACTAAAAAACTTCACACTCCAAAAACATTCTGCACTGCCCGAAACACTGCCCGAATTTTAATATTAAAAATAAAAAAACCCAACAAACTAAAGCATCAACACACTGACATTTTGTCCTGCCAAACCATTAGACTTGTTACAAAAAGTGGTGTTTTTTTCAGTTTCGTGTCATGCTCAGGATGTCTAGTCTTAAGAGATTTCCCAACACACTCAATTCCCAAATTATTACCTTTTGAGACAGAAGAATTCAGATCATACAACATTTTTTATTATTCTGAAGGGCTATACCACATTGACCGGAAATTAAATGAGAAGATGCCTAAGAACACATAACTTTCTTGAAATTTCAGGTCAAATGAATTTCTGTATTGTGTGGCACACAGCAGTAAAACAATTATTTTACTAGCTCTATCATCAGATAACTTACCTTGTAGTTCTGTCACTCAAAATTAACAATTGCAAAAACATTCTGATGAAATTCTGCCCACAAACTATACCATTTGCAAATACTTCACATAAAATTCAGACTCCTTCGCACTAACAATGAAACACTTGAGAGAATATCTTCACACCTCAGTCCTACAAAGCAAGGTAAAAGACCTTAGCTCCTTCAGTGACTAACTTGTGCAGGTCTTCTAAGAGTCAGTTCACACATGTCAGCGCAGCCTGAGGTCCAAGTCAGGATGTAGCATTACACACTTAACATAAACAATCAGCAGCCACACACGCTGACCTTGATCAATACAAACAACGAAGTTTTTGTACTTAGTAAATCTTAGTGAAAAAACAGCGACATCATCTCCAAATTTTTACCTGCTGCACATTTCCATAGATGGAAGCTTCTTCCATAGATGTTATCACAATGTAAGGATCGTTCATGAACTCCTTTATCAAGTGTGCTATATGTTTATTCCAATGAGTTCCAACAGCAATTATCTGATGCGGTGAATACTCCCACTCTTCAGTAACAAAGGCTTTCTTGTAACAATCTAATATAGTAAAAATCTATAAAGGAAGAAAAAAAAGTTTTCTTCCTTCCTCTTATCCTGTCCCAATGAGTATGTAACAGCAGTGAAAAGTACACCGTTTCAGCACACTGTTCTCTCCAGTCACAAAATCACCACCACAGCAAACCACAGATTTCACACCCCAAAACCAAAGTGTTTGGTTTGTCCACTTTTATCCTATTATTTGAATGCCTTCTGAAGCAAGAAGCAACAGGACAAGCACGCATGAATGCAGGATCATAATACAAGATTCTGCCCATAGAAGATGGCAATCTCATGAAAAGGATCCATTCAGATCTGAAACCTACTAATTCTATACAACAGTAGATCCAAAAAGTCAGAGAGTCAGCAAAACTAGGACGTAAGCAGAAGATAAGACCAACCTGCCAATACAGAAATAGCCAAAAAAAAAACCAACAAAAAACTTTTGCCATAAAATCATTTGTAAAAAACCAACAATCACAAAGGCAGGATGAATATATTCCTAATGACATTACCTTGCATAAGCGACAAACAGTCCAGTTGTGTTCCGATTTAAAAAAAAATAAAATCTACGACAGTGAAAAAAGGTAAGCAAGCCAATTTTTTGCATAGTGATGATGTAATATGCTGTAATACTAACAGAAAGCATCTGTCCTATGAAGCCTCAAAGCAGTAACAAAAAAATTACGGAACATTCTCAAAATTGAGTTATAAATCATCATTTTAAAACTGATACAATATACACATCCTTGTCAACATGACATTTCACACTGTTCCTCATCCAAGATTCTCTGAGTTACAATCAGCTTCTCCTTTTGCCTGCACTGACATCAAGGCCCAAGGAAAATTATGACGATTGCGTCCATGACTATCTGATCATCCACTTCTGCCTTGCATTCTACAGAGACCAAGGGGCTTACCAACAGACAGTTCTTGAATGGAAGCTGTTCAAACAGCACCAGTAAGAGGAAAAAAGGAGTTCCCAACAGACAGATCGTGCAAGTAAAAAGCAGATTAAAAATCCCTACACTGAAACTACTGCTACCCAGTTGAAACAAACACAAGTACCTGGGAAGCCACCCAAAGCAAAGGAAGACAGCATAATAGAGCAGAAGTGTAGAACAGGACAGGATAGAGCTCTTAAAAAAAAAATAATAAAAAAAAATAATAAAAGACGACAGGCAAAAAAGCAAGGAAAGTCAGATTTAATAATTACTGCTTCACTTTTCCAGTGTTTCATTCTGCCAGAAGTATACAGATGTGATTTCTTAAATTCCATTATCTTTCCAACTCTACCACGGGGGTTCAGAAAAGTTCTTTTTTTTTTTTTCAGTATGTGCCACTGTTTTCATGACGAGTGCACAACTAGAATGGCATTTTACCAACTGAACCTATAAGACATTTACCTGTTTAGCTGCGTCAGAGAACAGTACCTCAATCTCATCAAGAACAAGATGGCAAAGTCTACAAAATAATAAACACTGATGTTCCAACAGTCTCAGGAGACTATATGGTGTAGTCACGATTAGTTCACCTACAAGTAGGAAGAAAACCCATTAACATTAACTTACAACTTGAAAGAATATTAGTAAGACACCACAGGACATGGCAGTTCTATTAAAAAAAAAAAGTCACATTTGCATTTCAGATGCATCACCTTAAAGTTGGAGGGCTGGGGCTGGCTAGTTTTGGTGGGTGTTTTTTTTTTTTTTTTTAAATAGAGAACACCGACTTAATTTTCTGACTTTTCACCAACAGATATTTTTAGTTTGCTTTTATTTTTCTACCCCTACATGTCTTCAAGAGCTGAGTGAGTAAAACTCTTGATATTTTGAAAGAGTGAAAGGCCTGAACATTAAGTAGTTTATAAAGCAGGATGCCAATAGTTTTCCAATAAGGTAACGGAAGTATAGATAAGAACTTCAGAACTAGATAGACAGAAAGTAAATATTTAAATATGTGCAAGAGCAGCCTTTAGAGAAGTTCAGTTTTAAAAACAGAATAAGCCACACGTGGCTTAAGATATCTACACACATATAAACACATATGTGTGTGCACATATTTATACATACACATATATAAAAACCCCACACCAATCAATTTGTGCAAATATACCAACAGCTCAACTAAGAAAAGATCTGAATTCATTCATTGAATGATGGATGTAAGAATACTAGCTGCTGGAATAGAGTTTTACACAATCCTTCATAGTTTTATCCATATCTTGTTTCCTTGGCAAAAAGAGCCACTTTTAAAAATGCAGTTATCAATTAAGGCTTAAAAAAAAAAAGACCAAGTAAGAATAGTAAAACTAAGTATTTTAAGTAAATACATTTAAGCAGGACAAGTCTTACAACAGCTCTTTTACTACTTCTATTCTTCCTCTTCTCTATGGAGTATCCTCTGCATACTATTGAAGCTATAAACACAAATTACTTAGAACTTACTGCAATAAGCAAGTTAGAAACCACCACTTAAATTTTAGTTTGAAGTAATTTTTAAGTTGGATGTTTATGAAACTGTGTGCAGAGAACTACTACCTCCTTTTTAATCTTTGCCATATTTTTTAAATTAAGAGTAGAGAAAAATTGCATTAAGTGTATATAAGCAGTCAAGCAGCATCAGACAAGCCCTCCAAATATTTGTCAATTTAAAAAAATAAAAACTATGTACTTGAAATACTTGTGGCCAGCAGCTACAACGCACACAGCTGCTCACTCACTGCCCTACGCCCCCAGTGGTACCGGGCAGAGAACAGGAACTGTCGATGTGAGAAAACTCATGGGTCAAGAAAGAGAGAGCGTAGGAAGTGAAGGGGGGGGGGGTGAAGCGATGCAAAGGCAACCACTGCCAACACCCCACAAGCAGACACTCAGCAGACCATCCTGCCACCCCTCAAGTTTCTACTGCTGAGCATGACATTGCACACTATTGTATATCCCTTTGGTCAGCCTGGGTCAGCTGTCCAGGCTGCGTCCCCTTCCAGCTTCTTGTGCACCCCTGGCCGACTCACTGGGTGGCAGATTGGGAAAAACAGAATTCTTGATGCCCTGCCAAGTGTTGCTCAGCAAGGGCAAAACTACGAGTGTGTTATCCACACTGTCCCTGTCACAAATCCAAAACACACTGCTGTTCAGACTGTGAAAAGAATTAATGCCATCCCTGACAGACCCAGTAGCTCTGTCCAGCTTTTATCATGTTATCAAAAAAAGCTGTTATAAAACCTGGTTCCAGATGAAGGAAGTCCACAATTATTCCTAATCCAGCAAGATCTGCAGCAAATCCCTACCACTGATTTGGTTAAAAAATGATTGTTATGGAACTTACAAAAAAGATGTTGAACATGTAGGTGCTTGAACAGCTTTAATACCATTTACTGTTAGTCTCACATTATTACTACAGAGTTATAACATTAAAGAAATAGAATTATCATTTTATAGAACAAAAAACTTAAGAAAAAAAAATTGCTTCTTTCACAATTCCCTGCCATTAAGGCAGCCCACATTGTTTTCAAGCATAATTAAGAAAATAGAAAGTACTCTTACATCCTCGGATTTTCACATTTCCAGCTTCTCTGTTCTGCCCAAGTATTATCAACACTGGATGAAGCTGTCTGGAGCATCTCCCATATGTTTTCAGTAGCTCAAAAACAAGTTGTGCCTTCTTCCACCCAGGACATAAAATAAGCGCGAGTGGCTACATTCAAATGTATAAAATTTTACACCATAGTATTAGACAAGAGTTCAGAATCTTAAGAATTGTACTACTACAGCATTTAGGGCAAAAGCAACATCTGCAACACAAGGCCTTTAAGTACTTCAAAACTAACAGTTTTAGTACTGTATCACCTTCTAAATGCAGATGTTACAGACCCAAGGAACCATACACAAGGTTACCCGGAGACAAAAAGGATGCATGCAGAAAAATACAGTAAAAGGATAAAAAAATTTAGCAGAAGCAGGAGCATCTTGTCTTATTTGGGGTTGTACCAGGCAAGTTCCAGAGGTCCCTTACAACCTCAATAATTCTATGTTTCTGTAATCCAATACAAGCTCAAAAATGAATTACAGTATTTAAAACTGCTAATACAAATTTTAATTTAAAGACTACGTAGTATCCCCTCAAAAACAAGTTTCATCAAGTATCAAAGCAATATGACATTAAAACTTATTTATCAAGTAATATGTAAAAAGTGGTTAAACTCCCATGCATGTGCAGTCCATTTCTGTAAGCCTCTAAGCAGAGGGTTTATGTAAGCTGGCAAGCGTCATGAAGATACACTAATACCACATTAAATGTGTACATTCTAAACATTCACTATCTTTTGGATCATTATTCTACATCTGCACTTTAGAACAAAAAAAACTGTTACTGCTCTAATATATATACATACTCCATTCCTGTTTGGCAAGGCTTTGTAGCAACTTTCCAACTGCAAAAATGTAAGAACTGGTGGAATATATAAGAGAGGATCATTTCCCTCATTTGAGATGACAACAACATCACATCCTCGAGCTATTGGCGGCCAGCAGTAAGATTCTGTGAAGTTAGGGCCTAAAAAATTTTTCCTAGTAAGTTCCTACAGAAAGAGAAATTAAGAGATCCATATGAAAAAAAGTGTACTTGAACACTAACAAAACAAGACAAAACACAACACTAAGTGATTTAAAAGCTTTTGTCCGACTATATAATAAGTACACTTAACATGCAATATGAAAAAAGTTTCTCTGGGCTGAGAAGTTAAATTGTTTTATTAAAATTCAAATCCTATGACTTGTGGTAGTGGTTGATATACCAGAGCAAATGCATACAATTCTTCCAGCATCCCTCCCTCTGAAGCTTCATCTATTAAACCACATCAACAACCTCCTAGAGATTCCTCAATCAAAAGTAAGTATTACTGTACCTGAAGTTGGGGTACAATACTAGCCTTAAAAAGATATTAAGTGTAATATATTACATCAGCATTACCTTTTTCAGATCATCAAGAAGTGGTGCTGTTTCCAGAACTGATGATGGCTCAATTTTGTTGCTAAGAAACACAAGGTTTCTTTTTCCACTAAAACTTTGAAAACTCTGAAACCATATGACAAGCAGATGACAAAGGCAATACTTAATAAAAGGGTTTTAGCTTACATATGACCCAAAAGCATTTATGGTATTTAAAAAATGTTGTTTTGATGAAAAACAACTAAAGAGATTGCAAATAAATTTTGAATGTGACTTATACATACTGGTAAATTATACAGACCAGTGGCAAGACAAATATTTCTAGTATTTCTTAAAATAACGTTTATCACGATTGCCTTAACACAACTGTCTTGAACCACTCGAGAGAATGCGCTCCATGTTCTACGTACAGCTATCACTCATATGACAAAATCAAAATACAATTTAAAAAGACTACTAGTAACATTTGCTGTGGTGGGTTGGCCTTGGCTCACAGCCAGCACCCACACAGCCACTTGCTCGCTCACTCTCACCTTCAAGAGGGATGGGGGAGAAAAAAACCAGGGAGAGTGAGCAAGAAGATTAATGGGTCAGAATACAGACACGGTTGCTACTGAACAATTACTGATGCACACAAATCAGACTCAACTTTAGCTTAACTTATTTTGTTGCCAATTAATCTGTATGAGTACTGATTTGGTTATTGGGAAACAAAGAAACAAATATTTACACACCTCAAAACCTCCACCTTTTCTCCCCCATTTCCATACTCAACTTCACTCCAAACTCCTCCCTCCTTATAATCAACGCAGGTTATACTCTGTCTCACCACTGAGGCAACGAGCAGCGCAAGGCAGGGACTGCAGTCAGAACACAGCAGTTTCTCCCTGTTGCTCCTTCCCTCTCATACCCCTGCAGCCCCAACACAACCAAATCCTTCCACGTACACACAATACATTTGCACAAGAGAAGTTACATGATTTGCACTTGAAATACCTGCTGGTCATCTTCAATTATGCGTGTCTTCAGAGGATCAGGATTTGAGAACTGCTGGAGCCTGAGAAACATACAAGTATTAAATCCATCATAAACACAGAAGTAGCATGTATTTTACAAATACCACCAGTATTTCAAAAATGTCACGAAGCAATTCACTTGCAAAATATTTCTGATACATCACCTACGCCAAGGAGGAAAACCCTCAATTTGTGGGTTCCTCAACTTTAGAAGAGAATCAGCCTGGACTGTAGGAAAAAGGTTTCTTAAAGTTTCAAAAAATGCAACAATATACCTTTGCATCAGTCAGAAGCCAAATTTAAAAACACTCCTTGGGTTTATTATGTATGCATCAACTGACATACAGCATAGTAAAAGCATTGCACAAATCCATTCATACTCATATTTCATTAAGGTTGAGAACTTCATAAATAACACCAAGAACAAAATAAAGCAATGTAACCTGTTTAGTGTGCAGAAAAACACTTCACCACCACATCCCTGTTGTCAAGCTATTGTTTAGAAAGAACTGCCGTTTTCATTGTACTCTGGATATCAACAGCTTCAAATTCCCTTCTTCCCCAAAAAACACGGGCATGCATTTTCTCTTATCCTCCACCCTTTTAGCTGCCTAAGCAATGTAACTGGAAACATACCATAGCTCCCAATTTTCTGATTACCTAACCATTTAAAAATATTTAACACACTGCACTGTACCTGTCTGCGTGGACTTCACTATTTTCCTTGAAAGGCAAACCTAGAATTGCTTTGGCAATCTAACAAGAAAAGATGAACACATTTTTAGCACTAAAATATTGTTTGAGAGAAACAGGAAAAATTATTTCTTCCATCCATTATAGAGTTGAAAGTGTGTTTCTTAACTAACTCTAGAATCCTCCAAATACTTTGAAGAATTTTGTACAAATAAGTTAAACTAAAGCAACATGATGAAACATACTTCAGAAATCTAACTTGTTACAGAACAGTATTTTCTCTCCTAATAATCAGGGATGTGACAAGAACAATTGCCCATGGTTATACATCTAATACAAGCCAATTAATCAGTTCATGGCCACATCTCAAGCTATAGTCGTAACTGGGGACCTGAGCTAGTATGAACACATACTGATTAGTTTTTAAACGTTTCCATTTTTAAAACAAAATGAAGAAAAATCATGGAAAGCCTGCATGCCACAGACAGGAAGAAAACCAAAAACAGGTTACCCAGCTGCACACTTACAAAAGACAATGCACATGAAGTTAAACTGGACAAACTGCAAATCCCCAGTGGAATAACCAGTAGCCGATGCTGGATCCAGAGTTAACCCAAAGGTATCTGGTTCTGAACAGGGTTCTAGTGTTCAGCATTAGTCACCAGCAATCAACAGGCATCACTTGGTCAAAGACTTGCATCACTCAAGCGGCTAGTAAAGGTAATTCAGCTGACTGTTTGCAGAAGGGTATAAAGGTAATTCTGCTCTGCTTCAGTAAGAATCCACACTACTACTTTCACCATCCTTCTCTTAAAAAATAAAGTATTACAGTTTAAGTTTGGGAGTGGCTGTCATCGTTCAGTTCTCAGAGCTAAAACATAACTTCTGTAAAACTCCCTTTTTCCCCCTGACCTGACAGAAGTAGTTCCATTGCTATCATGGAAGCAAATTTCTCCTGTAAAGCACCTAGCAGAAGAGAACATGGAATCTTTAAAACAATCATGATTACATACACTCAACAGTGATTATCTGCCTAGAATCTACCAATTCATTTTCCTTTCCTCTCATGCACATCCTAATAGCTCCAACTGAGCAATTGAGTACACAATTTAACACTCAACAATGAGTGCTGAACTTTTGAAAATGTTTCAGAAAAAAAAAGCAAGCCAAAAAAAACCACCCCAAAACACCAAACCTAGCAAGAAATCAGGTTAGGTATTTAAAGTATTAGATGACTCAACAAATAAGATGACACTCCAATGAATGTTTACTGTGGTACAGCATAACAACTATTTGGTTTTTGGGGAAACATTAAAATTCACATTTTTATATTTTCAGAAAACTGTGTAGTGTAGACAGTTATGATCTTCATAAACTATAGCAGAGGAGTGCAAATTTTTTTTTTAAACTGCAGGGAAAAAAAATTAAGTTGAAGTAGAATGTTATTTTCTAACTATACCAAAAATTAGTGCAGTCCCCCAGATCTGTGTTACACAGAAGAACAAGCTAGATGACTACGGCATTCCTAATCTGTCCTACGTATGTTTAGTTTAGTTGCATCTTTGCCAATTTAATGCAAAATATAATACCTACAGGCACAGCATTTTCATTTACATCTGTACTTGACCTTTGGTATTTCTCTTCAAGAAAGGAACTGGAAACAGCAAGACCTAGAAAGGTAAGTAAAAAAAAAAAAAAAAAAAATGTAAAACCACATTTCTGATTCTCTGAACACATAAAAAGGTAGTATTTTTATTTACAGTGGGTTGCAGCTGACTTGCTTGTATCATTTCCTAATGGCAAAAAGAATAACCAAAAAAATTGTTATCTTTAAAACTATTTAAAGATAACTATGCAGATAAACTGAGTGAACAAGGATGAAGGATGGAAAGTTGCATACTTTTAAATTTAATCACTATAAATGAGACAACTCACGGTAAACGCTTGTTTTAAAGGTACCTCTGTTCAAATAAATCCCTCCAAACTCAAAAAAACAGTAATGCATCACTGATCAATGCCACAAGTGGTTTCAATACTATCTAATGCTAGTAAGCATATCAACAAATGCCTGTGTAACTCACGCTCAGCCTGCTTTTGTCTTATAGTGTACAAAAAGCTTTACAGTATTCCTGCACTGGATGATTTGATTGGCCTTTATATAAAGTCTGACACATAAACCTCATTTGTTAGAAGGACATCATTTGATCCAATTATTGGATTCAAACATAGACAGCAGGTTCACATTCAATATATCCAATTACAGACACATGACACATTGCATGTATGATTATTTCCAACACACATGGTTCTCACCTGTTTCAAGATTTGTTGACACCTTCTTCCGAAACAGCCCTGGCCTGAGAGCAAGTGTGGGATTAGCAATTTTCACTGGAAGTGACTCAAGATTCAATGATGTTTGGCTCTCCTGATAATCTGCAGAACTCCCTGTATTCTCTTTAGCTTCCTCAAAATGAGCAAAGTTCTTTGAAACAAGATCATCATTAACACATACCTAAAAAACCAAGGTCTTTATTAACCAGTATCAATAAGCAATAAGCTACATAACCACATACTTCTTTAGAATTCACACGAAGCTTTAAGCAACAGCAGTAAGACAAAAAGTGAATGCTTTCTGTAGAGTATTAGCTCCAGTATAGGAAAGTCAGACATATCTTCCTGTATGTTCTCTAAACAGGTGTTAATTAGTTGGCAGTTTCACACTTCTGCCTAGAAGTCTGTACTCAATTAACTTTTTCTAAGCCCTAAAAATTAAAAAAAACTGTTAGTAAGTCAGACTGGTTTATTTCTTTTTGATTCAGTATGCATCATAATCTGGCAGAAAATTGGCTCAGAGATCAGTGACACTTGCCAACTGTGATTCTGAACTGAGAGAAGATATTTGAATTAATATGTACCTTCAAAGTTACCGTCTATGGCAAAGACCACAGCTCCAGTAAAAAGCCTTGGTAAAGCATTTAAGTAGAAACAGTATCTAATAAATTCACTTGTGTCTACCATACAACTGCTTAAGTCTTACAAGTAGCTACTGCAGAGATTTAGCACAAGTTATACATTTTGGCAAGTGAAACTAGTTTGGGATTTTTTTCCCTCCCAAAGGTTTGAGGACTCTGTCTTACGCAAAAGTGTGAACTTCTGTTTATTTCTATAGTACTAAGCAACTGCCTTATTGAAATGTCTTTAAGAATGATACCACAAAAAAGTGGAAAAGTACACTAAATACTTCACTAAGTTGTCCATCTGAAGTACTTGCTGGACTTCATTTGCTTGCCAAAACCTTCCAAAAAGAGGTTCACAAAGAAAAATGGGTCTCTGCCTCTTGGAATTCCTCCAGAAATTTACAAGCATCAGAAACATAAAATAAAACCTCTAGTAATAACAATTTTGCTTCTACTGTATCCAACGGAAATTTAAGTACTCACTTGCAAGTAACATTTTCCATTCTTAAACTAATCATGAAGTTATAACTTAGATAGCAAAGTGCATGAATAGATCTATAGATATAAAAGTATCTTACCTTTTCATCTTTTATTGTCACATAAAGAAAAACATCAAATGTGTTATCTTCTATGGCACACAACTTGGCTTTCATTTGGGTACTTGCTAAATATAGTAAAACACACGAACCAGTAAAAAGATTAAACCCTTATCAAATTATCAGTATTTTTCACTTGTACTTTCCAAGACAGACAAAAATAGAAATCACAATTAGATGTATAACCTATTTCTTTACAGAAGTTAGTACAAATGTAGTAACTTTTAAATGAAACAAGAAAGTAAAATGGCAATAAAAACTTTAAAGTTACAAAAATAAAAAGTCGTCCTCACTCTTTGAAGGAAGATCAAGAGCTGAAACAGATTAATTACCTCTCCACACAAACTAGTCTTAGTTTGACACTAAAAGTCTTAGTTGATCTGTTAGGTCTTACAGACCTGACAATCTGTAGCACAAATGCATACTTCCCAAACTTGACATAAGTTATATTTACACATTTGTACAGCTTGGTTAGGCTCTTCATTCAAGCAAACACAGCTGATAAAGGCCCTTCAGTAAATTCTGAAGCACTTTGCATACACTACTGATGTGCTAGCATTTAAAAAAGTAGGTATTACTACTTACAGCACAGTATGGGAATATCTATGAAATTAAGTTATGTGGTTTTTTGCTCCCTACTAACCTTTACCTTGCACAGTGATGCTTGGGGAGGGGCATAAAGTAAATAATGAAAAGTGCTGTGTCCCAGTTAATGTCCGAAATCATCACCCTAAAGTTCCTTCACTGCTTTCACAAACTCCTATCTCCTCCCCAAATACCTTTTATATGGGGTTTGTTAATATTTCCGAGTAAGCAGGTAGGTAGTTTTTCTGGTAGAAGCATGTAAAGAAAATTAGAAAATCTCAGTAAAGGGCTGGTTTTCTAGTAAAGCCAAAAGCTGTCTCATACCAAAATAGAAGGCTTGATATGAGAAAGACTGGATGACCTACTGAAATGCAAAACATGGGAAAAGACAAGAACAGACTGGAGAAAAAGCAGTTCTAGCTCACTAAATAACTACTTGAAGTTCAATCTATTTGTTAACAACTATAATCAAGATATTCTTCTTCTGAGCTGGTGCTTACATCCCTGTCAAAAAACAACTGAACAGGTGAACTCTAAACCAGATCCTGCCAACCGCTCTGCAAAACTTCAGAAACACAGCTGTGATTCTAATTCAAATACTCAAGCTAAATACACAGAAAGGCTCCAATGTTCAAAACAAATGTTACATGCCTACTACCTTATTGAACTTGCCCAAGAGCCAGACACCATCTAGTCAACTATCAAAATTTATGCAGCATGGAAGCCCACAACACGTAAGATGCGGCTCCACAAATACTTTTGCCTTAGTCAGTCCATACAAAAAGGCTTATGTAGCTCCTTTCCCTATTTTTAAAACATAACATTCTTAAATATGATAAAACATATGAACACAAGTACTACATTTCCCTTAACAGTTTATTTTTCCCAAAACAGAAGTGTCAATTACCATTTTGTCAGAATGTTTTATTTACCTTTGAGGAGGTTTTGAAAATACCGAGTAGCAGCACTATCCCATCTTTTGGCTGGCCTAGGAAAAAAAACACAACACTTTATGCCACATAATCAAAAATTAAACCCGTAATTTTCTAGAAAACTTTGAATGCATGTGAAGTAATTATTTCAAGTCATGCTAAATCTAAAGAACTGCCCTAAGTAGACACATTAGCAGAATCTTACTACTTAAAATGTAAATTCAGTCTTGATAATATTGTTTCAGCTCATCAATAAAATGAACTGATCAAAAATGACTGGATATTACTTTGTCAAGGTATGATGGTTAATACTATGGTTAGAAATGAAACAGAATAACCAAAAAACCAAAGCACCAATCCACTTGCAGAACATATGAATTAAATAGGTATTGAGCATTTTTGAATAAGTGCTTAAACATTGAAATACTGGAGACCGATAGGTCTGTAGACAAAGATCAAGTTCACTCTTTACCGTCTTCTGCAACTTTAAGCATAAAAAAAAAAGAATCAGATCAAGAGCATCATAAACAAAGTATGACAATCTACTACATTTTTTGATAATTCACAACAATGGCCTACTGAAGATGTACGCTATTCTTATCCAAACTATGCTAGTACTTGTGCTGTCAGAATACTGGAAGTCAAATACTATTTTCTTCTACCAAACAACAGTATAAAAAAACCCCCACAAACTGCCTGACCACATGTATGTAGTTTTGAATATTCTTTAATGACACAAAAAGTAGTTTTCTTGCTGTGGAGCCATATTGCCCAGTGATCTAATCATGTCCCTCTCAAGCTGGCAGGATCTTTGACAATAGCATCCTGGAACTCAAGGATACAAAAGCCTTTTTCTTTACCACCAGACTCCAGCGAAAACCTTATTCGAGTCCTTCAAAACCACAGAGAGAAAAAACTAACAAGAATGTAAGGAAAGCACAACAGGAATCCAAAATACATCAAGAAAAAACAGAATGTGGAAAAACAATGCTACCTATGAACACTATGGAACTTCAGCTAAAAACCCCAAACCCCAAACAAACAAACCAAAACAAAAACCACACCAAACCACCAAAACAAACAAAACAAAACCAAACCCAAAACCCTATCAGGAGTAAGATGAGTGTCTAAGAAACAGCACATAAGGAAAGACTAGCAAAGAAGTTCATGGGCTAGTTAATCATGAAACACAGCTCTGGGATGATAGACAGAGGGTAAGAACTGCCAGAAACTTGTCTAAACATCTGAAGGATTTGAAATATGTATCAAAAGATTCAAACAGGTAAATAATAACCCCCCAACTGTTAAGAAGAAATAAGAAAGCAGTTCTATTTAAGAAACAGGTTTTCAAATCTGATATCTTAAATTCTTCTTAAAACATAACCTGTTCTAAAAAAAAATTCTGCAATAAAAATTTACAGTTAAGAACTTTATGAATAGAATACATCTATTAAACTCTACTCACACTATCTTTGCAGTATCTTCAAAAAAGTCAACATGCAACGTCACTGGCTTTGTGCGATACAGTCTACACTTTTTTGCTCTATATGGGATCTGCATAAATGCTTCTGGTGCAACTCGAATGCTTAAAAACAAAATAGAAATAACCTCATTTTACAGAGCAGATTTTATTCTCTACAAGTCATTGGTCTCATACACATCCTTCTGATATCCTGTATCTGACAATGCAGCTCTTCCAGAAGTTTGGCTCCCACTGTGAAAAACCCTGGAACCACTGTTTTGTTTCTCTCGCTAGGAGAGGTGCTACCAAGAGCAATTAGTGAACAGATTTGCTCTGGATATGAACATACTTCCTATTTACTTAAAAGCTTTCTGATCCCTCACCACTACAGTTTGAAGTCTTTTCATGATATTTAGCCCTCATACTACCATATATGCTACTTGACACTGCATATTCCATTTTGTACTTATTACTTGTGTGACAAACCACGTGTGATTAACACCCGCAAGAAGGAAATCTAATAAATATACTAAATTTCATTCGTTCTCATTTTGCTAACCAGCATTTATACTTTACAAAAGTATCACTAGAGTGTTAATCTTATCCTTTATACTGGTTTGGTTGGAGACTTTTAATAACTAGCAAGATGCTGCATAGGGAGCTTTTAAGATCCATATATTTATCACCTTTGTTCAATCTTTTATTTTACAATGAAGAAGCAGTAAATCATACATTCACTTCTAGTTGAACGTATTTTACACTCAGGGCATTATGAAGTTGTTTTCCAATACAGTGACAATCAATTTTAAACCATTATTTATTTTAGAGTATTTTAAATAAGCTTTCTTAATTTTGTGGAATACTACAAAAAAAATTGGTGAAGCTTCTTGTACACAGAGTTGCTTATTTTATTAGAGAAATGAACTTTTAATCTAGCTAAGAGCTGGAACAGTTATTTTTTTTTAGAACTGATTTTTCAAGATTTTAGAAACAGTAGGTTTCATAGTGGTTTTATTAAAAACTCAGAACATGTGAAAACTCACTTTTTTTTTTGCACCATGCCAAGACAGACTGCCAGTTTTTAGTAAACAAGCTAGTATACTGCGGTGGGAAAAAAACCACCTATTTGTGTCTAGACGTGAAAAGCTGGTTCAGCAAGTGAAATCTTGCTTCCATACGTGCTTTATGAATGATCTTCACTGCTTATAATTTTTTAGTGTATAATCACTTAATAGGGGAGGAAAGTATATATAAATAATGTTTACTGGAGATCATACACTGCAATCATAACAAACCGACATTATTTCTATTTCAAATCTTAAAAACCTCGAAAACTTCCAATAGAGAGCATATTGAAAAACTCACGAAAGACTGGTTTGCACCCACACTTGCAAGAGCCTATCATATGGCTAGCAGTTTCTTGTGGACCCAACTCACACCTCAAACCAAAGCCTTGCCATTCACAATCTAAACAAATCTTAATAGCATCTGTATGCATTACCTAACAAATACATCACAGTAACAGTGTCAAAAACCCCAAACACTTACCCTTCTGACTTAAGAAAAATGTATTTGGCATAATCTACAAGAAAACATTCTGTTTGATAATGATCTGTACAGTACTTCATTGACTTAATAATCGCTCTACACCAGCATCCGAGTTCCTCACTGAAAACCACACACATCTGAAAAAGAAAGAACAGGACAGCAGGTTCTTGTAAATGGAACAAGATACACTCAAAGGCTTTTTAGAGGCAAGAATATAGTATTTACTATACAGCCCTCACTTTTAAAATGCAAGCACTGCAGCTTATGTCGTGATTAAGTTTACAGGTAAGAAGGCATAACCCATATAGATGCCATTACTTACTTTTCCACATAGCACTATTAAAAAAAAAAAAAAAAAAAAAAAAAAAAAAAGAGTATCAATGTGTTGCCTTGTGTACTTCACCCCCCAGCCAATGCAAATAACAGATTATTTCTATCTGCACAATATAGCAGTGATTTTACCTGGCCTTCTTCTACTACTAGTGGTTTTACTTCATCCACATCTTTGCAAGATTTATCATAGAACTGATTCATTTCAGCATTCAGATTTTTATATTCTATTTCATCGACTATGTAAGGTCCACATCCTTTCATAGTAACCCAAAAGCAACTTGGGTCTTCAATCTGTGGCAAGGGATAGACAACAATAATAAACAGTATTAGCTCCTGCTAAAATGATAGGATGTTTTTAAGAACATCTGAGCAGCAAATGTGAAAACAAAACTTAAAATCTTTAGGGAGGAACCTTAAAAATTAGCATACAGGTTAACAAGCAAAACTTCTTTAAACTTCAGACCATTAGTTCATTAAATGAGTTGTCAGCTTCCAAGTTTCTTTAGCACTGTAATTAATGGCAGATGCAGTCACAAAGGTAGTAGCATTATTTAAAAAGTCAGTTAAACCAAACAGTGGGTAAAGTGCAAAGACATAAAGCTTTACTTCCACGTTGTCCTCAAGAAGTTATGTATAAAAACCCCAAAATACACAATGAACCCCACAATGGGCTTTTCATCACGACCAGAGAGTCTACGCGACAGTTTCTTTAAAATGAGGTCATAGCATTCTGCTCAGCCTTTGTAAGCCTTTATATACCAGTTGTTGTGGGTTAACTCCAGTAGGCAGCTAATCTCCACCACTGGCTCCCTCACTCCCCTGCAGTGGGATGTCTAAGAGAACTGGAATGGTAGAGTGAGACAACTCATGTGTTGACGTAAAACCAGCTGAATAGGTAAAGCAAAAGCTGCACATGCAAGCAAAGCAAAATAAGGAATGCATTCACTGTTTCCCACTGGCAGGCAGATGTTTAGCCATTCCTAGGAAAATAGGGCTTCATAACGCTGACTTGGGAAGACAAATTCGATAACCACAGACATGCCTCTTTCCTCCTCCTCCTCCTTCCCCACAGCTTTTACTGCTGAGCATGACATCATGTGGTATAGAATACCTTTGGGTCAGCTGTCCTGGCTGTATTCTGGGAAAATTATTTTTCCATGATCTCTGGTGGAATTCAGTAGAATCTAGTACTATACTATACTCAAATTATTTAAGATTATGTTGAACATTTTCTATTTTACATTTTAGCTGCATCTCTACTGACCTCTTTTGAGATGAAACCAATCTAAACATCTAAAGAAAATGATGAAACTTATATAATCCATATATGACCCCACATGTGTAAGAAAGCACTGCTGAATGGAAATACAGAGGCTTCGTCTTATCTGTAAATGTGACTTTCAGAGTTGCATTGAAACAAACAGCAATCCTTTAAAAAATGCCAGCATACCTCTAATACCGAGACTTCCATGTTTCCCAGCTACACTACTGTAAAAGAACAACAAACATTTGATTAACCATTTTTAAAGCTGTCATTTGTTTTGAAGCATAAAGAGCGTATACCTAAAGCAAGCCTACAGATTTTTTCTACTTGTCTCTGGAGTACTCATCTGAACAACTGATTTATATGTATCAAAGGGTTCAAACCGGCCTTCTTAACGAGGCACTATGTTAAAACCTAATTAAGATTTGTCATCCACACTTATTTACATACAACCACATCAATTTTTAGTACACTAAAGCACAGATGTTATCCTCAACCTACTTACAGTATATAGCTGCTTATCTTATACTGAAAGGCCAACAGAAATAGGCTGACTGAACAAGAGCTACTACAACCTATCTCCATGACCAAACACACAGAAATACCAGCAGGAAATACTTGTATCATTAAAAAAAAACCTAAACCCTAACACAAAATTAAGAGTCATGACCTTAGCAAAGAATTTTAACATAACCAAGGTTTTTACCAGTATTTCACATTACTTTAACCTGCAATGGTACATATCACACCTAGAAATTACAATGGACTAATAAACTACTTATAACCTGCAGTAATTTGCATTTTGCATTGGCACAAACCAGATCATCGTATCACCACTGCAGTGCCTACTTACCACCTAAAAGAATTTACACTGGAAGCAGGTGCCTAATAAAATGTTTCAGGAGAGGAAAGTCAAGACACTGGCTTCCAAACCTAGTATTGAACAAGTAAGAAGTGATACAGATACACTATGATTGTAACTAGCAACATGTTTTGCTAAAAGATAGTATTAATTATTGCCAGTTTGATACTACCATGAAACAGCTGAAACTATTTAAGAAGCTTTACCTAACCCCATATGACAAAATCATAAATCCAGGTTACATTGAAGTCTTAACATCACACTATAAAATAACATGAGATACATAGTACTGTGTTAGACGCTTTAAAAATACACACTTTTATTTCAGGAATAACGTGTGAGAGACATAAGTAACATCTCCCAATCTCTCAGTTTGAGAAGTGCAAACCCAGCGAGCAACCTATCACAGTATCAAGGACAAAGCACACCCATGCAGAAGGCCAGCTTTCCTAATAGAGCCCAAAAGCCAACATACGCTTTTGGTTATTAAGAACTAACTAAGATACAAATGTCTACGAAAATCTCATGCCTAACACGAAGGATATTTACCTTGTAAAGATGCAAAAGACCACTGAACACCCCACCCCAAAGGGCTACCTCAAGAAGGTAACAGAAGACAACAGGCCACCTCCCGCCCCTGCAACACAGGCCCCATACAAGAACTCCTACAAAAAACACCTATCTCACTATCCCGGCCTCGCTCCCCCTTACTCCACATAAAAACCCCACATCTAACAGGCACAGCACAAGCAAAGAAGAGCACAATGACAGGCAAAACAGTATTAACCAACTGGATTTTGCTTTATACCCTGCACTGTCTCCCTCATGTTCTACCTCAATTTCATACTCTTCCTCATTACAATAACCCCCCTAACCTTAGCCACGGTCACAACAACCAAACAAATACACACATCCACACATACCAACCCTGAACTACCTCTCTGCAACGCTCCTCAGAAGCTTCCAGAACCGAGCGCGGGCGCGCAGGCCTGGGCCGCCCGGGGTGGGGCGCTTTGCTGCGCAGGTGCCGAGCCGCGCTGAGGGGCCGCCGGGCGGCGGTGAGGGACAGCCGGCTGTGGGAGCGGGGTTACCTGACGGCAGCGGTGCGTTCTCCACTCTTTTAAGTGTATTCTCGTGGCAAACGAGCCTTCAGTGAGAGTTCTGCCTCTGGGCTGTTCCCGCTCCAGGCCCCAAGGGGCCAGACCCACCGCGCGGTGCCGGCGGTGCCTCAGCCGGAGGGCGGCCGGGGCCGGGCGGGGATGGCGGGGTGGCTGGAGGGCTGGGGCTGTGGCGGTGCCTTCCCGGGGCCGCAACCCGCACCAAGAGGCGGGAACGGCCAGGGCTGTTGCAGCACAAGGTTTTCGTAGAGGACGCGTAATCTGCAGTGCATCACGTTTTTGAAAGGTGTGTAACATCAGGTAAATGAGGAGAAAGGGCGCCTGACACTTCCCTATTGAGCTCTGCCATGCTGCTTAAATATGTGATAAACGCAGTTATAATTCATGCCAAAAATAGAATGTAGCGTGATAAGTGTAATTTGTTGTACCCTGTGTAAATCTAAACCCTATATCACAATAGTAATGAATGGGCGCGTGTGATTCTCCTTTGGGACAATTTAAAAGCTCCCCCTTCCCCTGAGGCAATCGCTACTTAGAAAAGCGAGACAAAGACGCCGAGACTTTGAAAAGCGCGCCAAAGAAGAGCCAATAGGAGGAGAAGGCGTACCCTAACGACCCAATGGGGAAAGAGCAGGACGAACATCCGGCGAGCCGCGATTGGTCAAGATCCTGGTATAAAAGACGCTGCTTTGAGGACTCAGGTGTGCGTGTGGTGGAACTAATTGAGTTCCAGCGCTGTTTTTCCTTATCGTTTCTCAACCTAAATCGATTGAACCCAAAATAAAATTGTTTTAATTGCTACCATTTATAACAAATACATATGTATCCCCAACAGCAAGCGGCTGTTGTGTCTTACAGCATTTAGGGCCTATAGAAAATGTTCACTTTCACATCTCAAGCTCTGTGATAAATCAGCTACTTCTTGGGTTTTTTTTTTCTTAAATCACTGTTGAGTATTAGCTTTTCCATTCAGGGTTTAACAAAAACAAATTAAAAAAAATATTGTTTCAGGCCTGATTTAGTTTTGTACAAGGCTGCATAGACAAGGTGCTAGCCTGAGAGAAGGGGATGAAACATGCAGCTGGGAAGTAAAGCCCACCGCTCTGGGCAGAAGCCCATGCTGAAGACTGGCTCAATATTTTGAAACTACAGCTTTGATCATCAATATTTTCTAATGTAATGTTAAAAGGCATTTACCGTATGTATAGTCCAAGCCATTTATGCTTGCTTTTATCAATTGTCACCACTTTCTGTGTAAAATAATATATTTTTGTTACTTTTTTAAAAAAATTTTGTTACTTTTGTCCTTTGTCCTTCAAGCTCCCCCTACTGGACTATTTTGCTTTTGTTGGTGGGGGAAAAAAAACTTATAGGAGACCATCAAAGATGGAGGCAGACTGTTCACTTAAGATAGGGATTTAGTTTTGAAGTAACTTTTTGACACACAGAAAAACTTATATTAGAATTAAAGGCATAATGTACAGCAACATGCAGGTGTGTAAAAACTTCTGTAAGAGTCTACCCTGTATCTAGGTTGCTGAGTAACATCTTCCCTAAAAATATTTTCTAATAACTACTCTCTACGACAAAAGTAAACCGCTAGAACAACCATAAGGTACAGAAAAACAAAAAAAAAAATCATCAAGGAAGCTCTGCAGAAACTATGAAAGACTATATTCCAAAATCAAAGCTATTGCAGATGATGTGATTTCTTAATTTTTTGTATTTTATCTATGTATTTGAATTCATGATCTCAAGGGATATGGGCCACATAAAGGGTAAACTTAAGACCCTGAATGTTAGGAGAGTGAACTTCCAGTTGTTTTAAGAAACTAGTGGATGGGAGCCCCTGGGAAACTGCTGTCAGTGATAAATGACCAGAAGAGAGCTGGTAGCTGTTTGGGATGTTTTTCTTAAAGTACAAAAGCTCTTGATTCTCATGAGTAAGAAACCAGGCGAGGAAAGCAGGAGATCAGCAAAGCTGAGTAAGGCCCTTCTGGTCAAACTGAAGTGCAAGAAAGAATTGCATAGGCATTGGAAGCAGGAATATGCATCCATAGGGAGGAATACAGGGATGCTGCCTGGGCGTATGGGGATGGGATCAGGAGAACTGAGGCACAGCTGGAACTAAATTTGGCACGGGATGTGAAGAATAATAATAATAGCTTGTACAGGTATGTTGGTCAGAAAGGGGTAACTTAAAACATGTACATCCTTAATCCCCTGATAGAGAAGATGGGAGATCTAGTGACAATCCACATGGAGAAGGCTGAGGTACTGGCAATTTCTTTGCCTCAGTTTTCACTGGCAATCACTCTTCCCACATCTCAAGTTCCTGAACCTCAAGGTGGGGGAATAAAGTGCCTACTGTTGTAGAAGAACAAGTCACAGAATCACAGTGTGGTCAGGGTTCAAAGGGACCTCTGGGTATCATCTAGCCCGCCCCCCTGCTAAAGTAGGTTCACCTCAAGCAGGCTGCACAGAGTTATGTCCAAATAGACTTGGAATGTCTCCAGAGACAGCCTCTCTGGGCAGCCTGTTCCAGTGCTCTGTCACCCTCAAGTTAAGCAAGTTCTTCCTCATACTCAAAAAGAACTTCTGTTTCAGTTTGTGCACATTGTCCCCTGTACTGTTGCTGAGCACTACTGAAAAGAGCCTGGCCCTGTCCTTTTGACACTCACCCTGAAGATATCTGTAGACATTGGTAAGATCCCATCAGTCTTCTCCAGGCTAAACAGGCCCAGTTCTCCCAGCCTTTCCTCATAAGGGAGATGCTCCAGTGCCCCAATCATCTTTGTAGCCCTCCGCCAGGCTTGCTCCAACAGTCCTGTATCTGTTGTTCAGCCCAACAACTTTATT
Source organism: Falco naumanni (assembly GCF_017639655.2). Lineage (NCBI taxonomy): Eukaryota > Metazoa > Chordata > Aves > Falconiformes > Falconidae > Falco > Falco naumanni. The sequence continues at coordinate 12,119,775 of NC_054068.1, forward strand.
GTTGCCTTTTAATACTTGAACAGGGGTTTGTAAGAAACATAAAAAGAGACTTTTTACCAGGGGCTGTAGTGAATGCACAAGGGATAATAGTTTTTTAAGTAAAAGAGGATAGATTTAGATCGGATATATGAAAGACATTTACAGTGAGGGTGGTGAGACACTGGAAGAGGCTGCCCAGAGAAGCTATGGACACCCCATTTCTAGAAGTGTTCAAGGCCAGGCTGGATGGGGCTTTGAGCAGCCTGGTCTAATGAAAGGTGTCCCTGCCTATGGCACCAGTCTTGGGTTAGATGATCTTAAAAGGTCTCTTCCAGACCCAACCACTCTATGATTCTATTACCAATTATCACAGGGTATTCTTTTAAGCCTCTGCCTGCAGGAACAGAACAGAGTAGTTCATCATTGTTGCTAAACAACAAGAATCAAATAGGAATAGTTTTGCAAGTGTTTCTCTGTCCCCGTTTCCTGGGCTGACAGAATAACCTTGATTTGCTGCATTACTAGCTACCAGGCTCTACACTGATGGTGAAAAGACCAACCAATACCACATCTTTATCACTACTGTATCTTGTTAAATTTGTTAACTTTTAAAACAGCCTAGCAATACTTGAATGATGTATTTTGCCCGTTATTCATAAATAACTGAATCATTTTGAAGCCAAGATATTTGTTATTGTAGACGCCACAAATATGATATTAAGCGTGCCTTTCCCTCTGGTCTTCCTAGTACTACGGTATCTGTATTAATCTCAAAAAACTAAAAATCATGTAAGACAACCATACACGGTACTTTCTTTGCTTCCTCTACTCTCTGTTTTAATTACCCTTTTGTCTTCATGTTCAGAAGTTAGCCAGAATATTCTAAAAGAGATACTATACTGCATAATATACAGCATACATAATACACCACTTCACATGATCCATGTTTAGCAGAGGTATACAAATTTCAACAAAGTCTGCAAAACCAAGAGCAATCTGAGCATGTTCAGAGAGAAGAGACACTTTTCCAATCAAAATGAATGCTACAAACCGATGTAATGAAAATGTTGCAGAAGGTTTTAATTGAAATACAGAACAAAAGCTGAAACAAAGCTTTCTGAACAACTTTACTGGCTAATCTCAAGTCATCATTCATTCTTCTTCCAGACAAAGAATTTGCACCACTGCTCCATTTGCTTCACTTACTGCACAAAAAAAAGACAAAACCAACCAAACAAATCCAAAACAAAAAAGCAAACAGACATCATTCCCCTGAAGTTCTTAAATCTCAGATATATTTAGTAAAGTAATGGAAAAGCAAAATGTCAGATACTGAAATATAGAAGTGGCTGTTTCCAAGGCAGTACATTGTTCCCTGAAGTCATTGGTATCTTTTTGGAGCTAAACAATTTATTATTTCTTTTTTTAAAAAAACCACTAACAGCTTGAAGATAAAAGTTATCATGAATAAAATGCATGTTGTGAATGCACTCAATCTGATAGATGACTTAGTTTGTCAAAATGATTGCTACCTTTGAAAATTGTGAGGTTTTGAATAATTACCATTAGTAGAAATAATTAAAAATAAACATTCACTTTTTAGATTTAGCAAATAAATCTCTATATACACATATACACTGATTTTCCCAAAGTCAAAGAGGATAGACTGGGAGATGTCAGCAGATAACGGAATGGCAGATTTCATCCATTTCTAGACACACATTACAGCTGTCTAATGGGTAACTTTAGGAAGCATAGCAGAAGAATTCTTCAACACAAAATGTACCTGTTTTGAACATAATACATACTTAAATTCTCAGTGAGAAGAGGACCTGGGTGAGTCAACAGACTGGTTTTGCAGCATATTCTGCAATTAGTATGTAAGTGGAATAAGGTGGTAATGGTTAATTACCATCAAATGACATTTAAGTTAATCAATAATTAAGTTGATGTTTACGTTAAATTTTCAGTGGCCTCTAAACATTTTAACTGGCACAACTTTTTTGTTTCAAAGACACAAAGAATTAGGTACACATAAATCTCAAGCCACACACACAAAATGCTTTGGTAGGACAAAGGAATTTTTTCCTGACTTTTTGGCAACAGTTAGAAAGGATCAAAGCCACTGTGAATATGTATGTAATTAAAAATATTCTAGCTTTAACCAAACAGATGTTACAATCTGCTATTGTAATTTGAGCAATCAGAGTTTATCATCAATGGATTCTTGTGTTTATATTTTGCTTGAATATTAACATAGACAGCAAGATTGTTGATGTTTTTTATTACTATCCTGTGAAATACGCTACCCTCTTTCATGAGATCGTCAACCGTCTTTTCTGTTGACATGATTATTTTCCTTTCTCCTGTATAATCTGGGTCTTCTGGATATAACTCATCTCCTGGGGGTGGAAAAAGAAGTTTTAGTTATACATTGCCTACCTTATTTTTCAGCCTTTTGACTGAGTGACACTAGCAAGTATTTATCACGACATGAAACTCAGCGGAAATGTATTTCACAATACAAAAGTAAATCGCCTCTAAACATCTTCAGATTAAATGGTAAAGCCATAAATTTCTGAAGTATCTGTCAGTGACAATGTAGGGCACATTTGAAGTGTTGATTTCAATGTTCCAATGCTCCTGATAATACTGATATGCTGTAATTGGTCAGAGTTTATATAATAGCTGGAGAATAAGACAAATACTTTTCCAAGTGTATAAGCATACACTACAGAAGAACTAAGAACAGAAACTTATTTTCTTTTGCTTTGGTGAAGAAAACTGTTTTGCCATATAAATGCACGTTACTTTTGTGCAAGAGTGCTAATATACCACAAATACAGAAATTCTAGAGGTCAATTGCGACAAAAAGCAGAAAGCATCATGAAAAGAAAACTAAAGAAGCAGAAAATAATGAATCGTATGCGTAGCTTTTAAAGAGAAGGAAAAAATGTACATGGTTATGAAATGAGAGAGACTGAAGTAGGAGAAAGGGTGGGAAGAAAATGAATTGCTGTATATTTTTTTTTACATCACTGCCCTATCACTGCAGTTGCAAAGACTGGATACTGCAGCTGTGCTTGATCTACTTGTCCTTACAAAGACAGTCAGGTAACCTGAAGTAAATGAGAATTTCTACTGAAAAGGACTAAATAGGAAGAGTTCCAATACATCCTTCAGATTAAAAAAGAAGTTGAAATCCTAGAATTTCTTCATAAGTAACAATACTAATGGCAGCCATATGACACAAAGAGATTATAAGTATAGAAATAACTGTGCTGAGTCAGTAGCTTGTCTCTGACAGCAGCCATTATTAACTGTGTCAAAGGAGGAAGCCAAACAGCTGAAAAAGCATGCAGTAACTTGACTTAAAAGAATATTTTCCTTACAGTTAGAGACTGCTTATGTCATGTGGCTTGAATACATAGCAATTCACAAATTTCTACATATCTAAAAGAACCTTCATCTGTTTTCTTACCTGGCAATAGCTGAATGTAGCCATCTGAGGCAGCTAACATCACAGGCATCCAACGTTCACATCCCTCTAGAGCTCGCTCAGAGCTGAACTTGTGTAACTCGGAGAGTGAAGAGAAGTTGCACAGCCTACACAATTCATAGAATTGAGGTGGAACAAGCCATAGTTCTTGAGATTTAAAACGTTCAATGGCTTCTGGAGGTGATGACCACTGTAAGATGAAAACAAGCCCTGAAATAATAGTTTCATCAGCACATGGAAAGTATCACTCTAACCTTTAACAGCCATTAGCAAGGAAGTCTACAGAAAAAAAGCTTGCGACAGTCCACATTTTCGGAACACAAGAAAAACCATGTATAAACTATACCAAAATACCACACCAAAGAAATTTTTATAAAACTGAAAAACATTAGAAATCCATCAAAATTACTCTTTTTCCTATAAAAATAAGTAAGGTTTTATTTTACACACAGACATGCCAAGTTTGGAAACTGAGACTTGTTTTAGGGGCCTGACTAGAAGTCTACTGAAACCAACAGAAAACCATAAACTCAATGTGAACTCAGTTACCAGAGGTTGCTACTGATGCTTCAAGAATCAGAAGTACCTCTAAACATCTGCTTCCTATACACATTGTTTTCACAGTATGAACACCCAGCTATTTATGCTTAAACATCATGTTCTGCGTATTTAAAACCACTGGTAATCTTCACTTCATCTGACATGGTGCGTTTGAGAATACACATGGGCATAACTGCTAAGATCTACTGCAGATGCTTATTAACAAAATTGTAACAAACATGAACTCTTTCCAAGATAAGATCTCAGGGACTTTTAAATTTCTGTAGCAAGATCTGTTATAAAAAATAAATAAATAGAGACATCAGCAATAACAAAATTGTTAGGCGTCCTGCTTTCAGCTGGCACAGAGTTAATTTTATTAGTAGCTGGTGCAGTGCTGTGTTTTGTATTTGATGTGAGAACAATGTTGACAGCACACTGATGTTTTTAGTCATTGCTGGGTAATGCTTATACTAAATCAAGGACTTTTCGGTTTCTTGGGCCCTGCCAGCAAGAGGGCTGGAGGGGCACAGGACATTGCGAGGGGACACAGCCAGGGCAGGTGACCCAAACTAGCCAAAGAGGTATGCCATGCCATATGATGTCATGCTGAGTATATAAACTGGGGGAAGAAGAAGGAGGGGGACACATTTGGCATTAGTCTTCCCAAGTAACTGTTACACATGATGGAGCCCTGCCTTCCTGGGGATAGCTGAGCACCTGCCTGCCGAGCCGATGGGAGGCAGCAAATGAATTCCTTGATTTGCTTTGCTTACATGTGTGGCTTTTGCTTTATCTATTAAGTTGTTCTTACCTCAACCCTCGAGTTTTACATTCTTTTCTGATCCTCCTCCCCATCTCTCTGGGTGAGGGGGAGTGAGCAAGCGGCTGCATGGTGCTTGGTTGCCAGCTGGGTTTAAACCACAACATTAAGTAAACTTTTACAGAACCATCTGGTTTCTCATCTACTTCTAACTTGATTTCAGACTTCACAGCATTCTAGAAATATGTAAGGACCCCAATGCACCCGAGCCTGAGCTGTCTTTAAGAAGTTTCTTCATGAAGTTTTTAACTTTTACCCTCTCCAATTAAAAAAATGTATCAATATAGCTCCAAAAATTGTTTTCATAATACAGTTTCAACAAGTTTGTACGTCACTTAAAATGAAACAAAACAAAACAAGAAGTGACCGTGAAAGACAAAAATCACTAGCAGCTCTTGCAGCCCTGGAACACGCTGTACGTGGCATCTCTCCAAGCACACTGAACGCGAAGGGTAGAACGACAACACTGTCGATGCTGCACGAATGAATGTATACAAAGTGTTTACTTGTCATCCACCCGCGAAAGACATAGTAATTCAAGGTGGCAATGATCTGACGCGACAGGAGCCTGTGCCTCAGAACTCCGGGCTGCAGGTTTGATTGCGGGGGAGGGAGAAGCGGCGCACGGGGGAGGGAGCGGCACCACGAAGGGGGATGGAAACTCCCCTCCCTGTTCTCGCACCTTAAGGGAGCGTTATGGGGACGGCCAGAGAGCTGGACCTTTGTTCGACTTCTCAGTCTGCACCGGGAGCGGGCTCGGCGGGCTCCCTGAGGCAGGGGCGCTGGAGGGGGGGCTGCGGGGGGCGCCCCCCGCCCTTGCTGCCGCCGGAGCGCTCGTACGGCCGAGCCGTGCCGTGCCCCACGAAGGAGTGTGGTGAAGCCCAGGCGCCTCCTGCCGTGGCAGCCCTGCGGCGCGGCTGGAGGGGCTCTTACCAGGCAGGCTGTCACCTCCTGGTCGTCCTGCGAGGTGTGCGGCGGCCGCTTCTCCAGGCAGCACAGGTAGAACGCCGTGTCATAGCGCCGGCCGCCGCGCCCGGCCCTGCCGACGGGGGTCAGCCAGTTGCTCCACTCCTGCAGCGCCCAAATATTGGGGACGCAGCGCAGGTGCCGGCACAGCTGCAAGAAGCAGGCCGGGTCCCGCTGCACCCGGCGCCGCCACTCGCCCAGCTCCGCGGCCGGGGGCAGGCGCTCGGCTGGCAGCGGGGGTGCAGGCCCGCCGCCCGCCGCCGGCCCGCGCCCCGGCACCAGCAGCAGGATTCCCGCCTCCTCGAAGGTTTCCCTGATAGCGCAGATGCGGAAGGCCACTTCCCCCGGCAGCGGCGAGCCCAGCCGCTCCCGGTCGGTGGCGAAGAGCGGGGCCCGCCTGCTGCCGGGCGGCGGCGGCCTCACGCGGCCCAGCCCGTACCGGGGCGCGGCGGGCAGCAGCGCCAGCCAGTCCGCGGAGAAATCCGCCGCCTCCGCCAGGCCCCCCGGGAAGACGTGGGCGCCGGGCGCGAAGCCGCTGCGGGGGCTCCGCTGCAGCAGCAGCACCTCATAGTCAATGGGGCCGAGCGGGGAGCGCGGCAGCGCCGGCGCGCCCGCCGCCAGCAGCAGCGTGGCCGCTTCCCTCCAGTGCCGCAGCTGCGGGTTCATCGTGAGGGGCGGCGGCGGCCGCTTGCACCGCCGCCTGGGCTCCCGGAGGAGCCACTGCACCGCCGGCAGCGGGGGGCAGGCCGCGGCGGACAGGAGCCCCGCCGCCGGCTGGGGGCCGGGCCCGCCCCGGGGCGCGGTGGGATGGCGGCCTGTCAGTCAGCAGCGCCTCGCTCCCCGCCGGCCGTAAGCCGGTAAGTAGCGTCCTCAAAGGGCAGGAGCTTCAGCCAGCGCAGAGGGTTTACAGGCGTAGGGCGAACGGCTGAGAGAAACGAGGCGATGGCTTTCAGTTTACTTGCAAAGCTGTGGCTTGGAGTGGGTTGCGCTTCCTGAGGTTTCATAGCGCTGACTGTATTTACAAGGTGACAAGGTGTAAACGTTGAGTAGCTACTTTGCACCCCGCAGTCTTCCCCAGTACTGCTGAAAGGGTTGTAGTTAAAGCCCAGGAATCAGCCCAAGGTCAGGAGCTGAGGGCTCGGATTTGTCACTGCTGCTGACCCGCCAGCTGGCCTCGCCGAAATCCCCTTATCTCTATTCCCTATCGAGGCACGTGGATAACAAAAATCATTTGAGGTCTTTTAATTAAACATGTCACGCTCCAGGTTGTTTAAATTTGTTGTAGTAGGCTTCAAAGGGGAGGAGTATGTAGAATTTTAATGCATATTACAGAGCTCTTCTTGTTTGAGGCTTTTAAGTACCTTGTTGCCTGAAAAAAGATACGTTCAGGCAAGGCAGCAACACCTTGAAAAAGTCCTTTGAACAGGTATTTCATTTTAGGACACATTTTATTTTGTTAATCCAACATTTGATTTCGATTCCTCATTCATAGATTATTTTTTTTTTTAATTTGTAAAGAGTTTAAGCAGAACAAAGCTGATTACATGGGTTGAGAAATGTAAGGATGTTGTTTGTATATAACATGGAGAATCCTCCTATTCATAATCCTTCTCTTGCTAGATTCCATTTGGCAAATACCCACATACCTGCCCAGGCCTCTGATAACTTAGCTGTTCTCTTTTATATTTGAGCATGTACTTAATGCCTGTGAGATGTGGCTCACCATAACTGAAATGATGTTTAGAAGCAGTTAAATCAGTGGCTTGCCAGAATATGTCAATTGACAAAACCAAAAATTCAGTCAAGGTCTGCACAGTTCATCCTGATGCTAGGCTGCAGTTGGCAGAAAGTCAGCAGATATACCAAACCGGGCAGCTGCGGTATAGCCAGACAATATACGTCTGCCCTCCCTCTCCTTTCCCTCCTCATGACCAAACATACAAGCAAAATCAGGACATCTTGTAATTCTAGCCTCCTTTTTCATACTATTTTAATCATTATTGTTCATCAGTGATTACTGCCTTAGGCAATGGAAGCATAAGGTCCATTAATATGCCTGTTTCCTAGTAAAAGGCATTTTGAACCTAAAGTCATGATGTTCACATCATATTTGCTCACCTTTTGCACTCTTACTGTAGTTACCTATTTTACTGTGTTAGGTATATGTGTTGTTAGGGATGTGCTTTGCCTAAAAGTTGTTTTACTGGTGAGATATTAATAAACTACTGAAGTTTTTCAAGATTTAATGTCCAGTGAATTTGATGGCTAATCAAAATGATTTAGGGTCCGTTATGTCAGGTCATTTCAGCATAAAGTGCTCGTGTACCAATAATGAACAACATAATTTTCCAATTCGTTGTAATACCAGCACATCCACAAAACTGTTTTACTATGCCAGAAAGGCAATGCCTGGTATTCCTGGGACATTATTTCAGAACATTTTTAGGAAAATCTTATAATAGATAATAGTGCAGATTATATTGTTAAGGTTCCAAATGGAGTGTTTCTACATTTTTTTACCTAGCACAGTCTGAAGTCTCACAAGTGCTAGTATGTAAAGCAGGAATATCCTGAAAAACAATTCCTCTGGTTTCACTGGTATCCATTGGTATTAAATTTAGCAGATCTAATTTCATAGGCATTTTTGCATGGGGAGTGGAAACTGAATGTGTGGTTATCCTATACGCTGCTGTTGGCAACCTCAGACACACACGGAATACCAGGACTGTCGGTAGAGGAACAGCTGTGTGATTATAGCATTGTTCATGACTGTTCTCAGCATCTGAAGCAGTCCTTTGGGACCAGACAGCCAAGCGCAAGTGCAAGTTAAGGCAAACATTATTCTCTACTTCACTTGCTGCATTTTCCACACAGTCCTGGGGTATGTAAGGCGCCTCTTCTCCCTAAGAAGGATGACATTCCTTACCCAATAATTAAATATTACCATTGGTAAATAAAAACATTCATCCTCTTGATGGCACTTTTTAAACTTCCTTTCAGTGTTGTCTTACAAAGAGTAGTTGAATATCCTTTCGTGAAAAAGCTGAAGTCAACTTGTGCAGAATTCCAGGAACACATGAATCTTTAATTGATGCAGTTTATCAGAACTGGAGGTGGACGGAGGTTCTAAGGATGAACAATCAGAAACTGAGTGTTTCTGACACTCAGATACTCAATGAGTATAGATCAAGGGTGCAAAGGGATGTTCTACCCCCTTCCAATTTCCTACTAAGAAGGGCAAAAAGCTAAGCACTGTGAGTGTATCTGATTCCCCAAAGTTATAGCTAACTTGCTGGAGATAGCTCAAATTAATATAGAAAATGTCTTATAGCCAAACTAGGTATAAGGTTATCTATAAAGCATGTTTAATCTCCAGTTTACATGATTTCTTTCTTCAATATATTCTGCTAAAATGCAGAGCTCATCTCGGTTGTATAGTATTATGAATGATTCCAGAAGGAATGGAAAATGTGAGAAAACCTGTTACTCAGGACTGGCAATCCTAAACCAAGCATACTAGTTTATTCCATTACTGTAGCATAAGCATTCCAGCAGAAGGGCTTTCCACACTGAGCTGGGCTCTGACATTATGCTTCAGGGGCCAGTATGTAGGCTGGAAATACAAGGAGACATTACTTGAGAGAAAAGTCTCCCCATAGGAAGAATTAGCTAGAGGTACGTACGACACCCAGAAAGATGTAAGAGAGAAGGCTGGAGAGTTAGAGGTCCCCTCCAGTTTAAATGATTTTTTAAAAAAAACCCAAAACATTTTTGCTAAAAAATTTAAGAATTTGACTGCCTTTCATGCTGCTTGTGTGCCAGAACATACAATTGTTAACTTCATGGACCCCAAACACTTTTCATATTCCAGGTTGTTTTCAAAAACAGATTGTTGTATTGAAACATAAACCCTTCTGAAGCGATGCAAAACTTATGTCAAATGAAACACTGTAAGATTATTGCACTGATAATCATTTTTTGTGGGATCATATTTCAGCAATGTGGAAATCACTTCAACATTTTTCTCTCCTCTTCAGTTATTGCTAATGAGGAAAAAAACCCATGCGTTTGTTTAAAGAAAAAAGATTCAGGTCACTAGATGCATAGAAATGATTGTAAAATTAGATTTCTGGGGTTTCTTTTGTGTATGATTAGAATATTTAGCAACAGAATTAGTTCATTCCTTTTTGTCGCATCATTGCATAAATTATTATGCACATACAGATAAGTGCAGATCACATCACTGTAATAATTTCAGATGAAAAATAAAGTCCACTGTTATTTCACAATTTAATTGGGCTTACATGCTGCCCTGTGAGTTGGAGATGATTATACTAAGTTAAATCTTGGTTTAATTTATATGCATCTGGTAGAATCTTTGTCCTCATGCAGATGTGGTGTCTACGATATTGAACCAATTGTTACAACCTCAAGTATCAAAAAATTAAGATTTCACCGAGCATGTCAACTACATTTTAAACTGGCTAATTTCAAAATGACATTCTAAAGCTTTTAGATTGTTTAGCTTGTGTAATATCAATGAATAGGCAGACTTAATGAGTAATGAAAAAAGTAAATAGATTAGTCACGATAGATTTTGAAGTGTTGTGTCCAAAATGTGAATAAATGTCAAATCTAGGAAATGTAGGTTTATGATTATAGCACCATTATATAGATTGACTAAAAAGAAAAAATATAGCTACCTTCATACAAAACAATATTCCAACAAATCAAACCAGATCAGAAAACTAGGTTACAGATACTGTTAACTGGAAATGTTCTACTTCCAACAGATGCATAATGGATTACATGTTTTATGCATACTGGAAGTATGGTTCTAATTCTGCAGTTTTTAATTACATGAATAGTCTTCACACATGTAATTTCTCACTAAACTGAGTAGTGATGGCTTATATGAGTAATGATTCAGACTATTCCCTCTAGGACCTGGAATTCAAATGTGTATTTATATATAAAGTTACACATGCAATTAGCATATTAGATTAAGTTGCTAAGGGAGTATCATGTTTGGTGTGTCTGGTATTCCTCAGTCATTTTATATGGCATAAATAGTTAAATATTTTCTTCTGTCTTCTTTTCTAATTTTCAGCTTTCTTGCTTATTTTTCTCCCAAGGTTTATACTGTTTACACATAGATTCTTCCAGATCATGGAAAGGAATTTCATTGGAATTTTTAGATTATTTTTTTCCTCTCAGGATAATTATACATGGCTGTATGACCTGATGTTTACTATTCTTTCAAAAACCCTATGTTTTTTGAAGTCATGTTTTAGGCTGTGTAATTCCTTAATGCTGTGACACATCAGTGACGAGTTTGACTGTATATGTTCTTTGAACATTCGTGTGCAAGACAGACCTGAGTGATCATAGACTTCAGTGATTATTTTAATGCATAGTGGGAAATGACCAAAATAACAGACCACACATTTATACTATGATAGTGACTTCAATTTCTGTGCACTTGAAATAGAACTAGAATTTAGAGAATTTGTTAGTTTGTTTAATTTGGTGGAGATGTTACTAGTAAGTATCTGATAAATAATGTCATGCAGTACAGTGTAAATAAAAGAAAACACAGTTCAATCAAAATAAAACAAAAAACCCCACCTGACACTGTGGAGGCTCAAGGAGTCGGTTCCTGACACTTAGGAAAACCGCAGTAGATATTGTGACAACATTACTGGAACTGAGCAATAATGATAATTGCTTTTGCTAACTAGCCTCTGTGGGTGACAGATTCTCAGAGATGCTGTCGTTTTATTTGGATTTGCCTACATGGCTTCTAGTCACATCGCTTCCAGCACGAAATGCTTGTGCTTGGCTGTATGAGAAGGTGCTGGTTAAATGCCGTGTGACTTCTCACCTTTCCGCAGGTTTAATCAGTGGTAGCTGATTAAGCTGCATTTCTAACTGCATCACAATCCTGCAGCAGCAAGCTGTCAGGATGGATGACAGAATCCAGCCTTCCGGGACTACCTTCTTCTAACAGAAAGTCCTTTGTGGTGTGAAACAGAGGAAAGGGTTGTCTTTTGTAGAACTGGTATCAACATGTAGCAAATCAAAATATTTTTACTCTTACTCTGTACTGAGTTAATCAGAGAATGGGTGGTCAGTTCCACTCAGGGATATTTTGTATTGTTTGTCCCACTGAATATAAGATACTGCTGCATTATAGAGAAGCTATAGTTTAACGTTGTGATGCTGTTACATTTAACAAAAAGCATGCTTTGCTAATGTAAGATGAAGACATATTTACTACATACCTCCATCTCCTTCCTTTTCTTGCCTTTTCCTCAACACGTGCAGGTAATTTTATATGAAAGAGATTCATCTCTAGTCTCACTGTATGCTTACCATAGCAAATGCTGCTCACATGTCGACTACTATTTTGTCTGGATCTCTTCCTGCATTAAAAGTGTTACATAATCGTATTGAGAGAAAGCACTTAGAGATCTGTAATCCACTGGTCTTACTGAATGACTTTTTACATAATGAAAATCTGTGAAGGCTAAATATGTTGCCTAGGAGTTCCATTAGCACTTAAAATAAGGTGTTTGTGGAAAATGCACATAAACAACACAAACCTTACGAGAGAAGGAAAAGCAAGCCCATAACCAATCCTTTCAGACCGCAAACAGTAAGCATGTTTAATTTTTCATCTGAAAGCAAATGACATGTCATTTAGTCAGTTTTTAAGTAACTGCATTTGTGTAAAAATATTTTCATCTTTACATGAAAAAATTTGAAACAAATTTTATTTCATATTCATAATGCTGAAGTTTCATGCTATTTTCTTTGCAACTTAAAGAGAACCACCTTAATTATCATTCTGTGTTCATTTTGCATGTGTTCAAACAGCGTAGGGGGTTTCCAGACTGGAATTCCTGGAATAAATCTGCAAATTGCCGCATTTAATAGACTTGGTTCTGATAGTCTGATACAACTGTTGATCGTTGTTGCTATCAATACCACAGGACCAAATTTCACACTGAGGTTAGTTGTGTTATATCATATAACATTGTTGCATGTATCTTTTGCTAAAGTAAATGCAAGCATTGCTGGCTGAAAGGGGGCAGAGTTTGGAACCTGACACAGTGAGAGGTTCTAATACATTAGTCTCGTCTAACACGTTCTGCAGTTTTCAGTTGCCCAAGCTGAACACCAGTACTGAAGGCAGTGTTGCCCCTGTGATCCTGAATGTCATTGTAGCCATTTCCCAAGGCAGAGATTCATTGACTTCTCAGACTGCTGGTTTCCTTGCAGTATAAATCAAGATATATCACTATATTCAACTTTGGGAGCTTGAGAAGGGTGCCTTTGTGTAACTAAAACTGTAATAAGAGGACTTAGCACTTTTATTCCTGTGGTTGAAACGGGAACCTTTTGTTTAGAAGAGCTTACTGACAAGTTATATTATTACAGTTTTTGGTTTTTTTAGTAACTGCTGCAAGCCAGCCAGTAAGTTAAAAGAATGGACTTTATTTTAAGTTAAATAGTGACAGTAACGAGTTTGAATTATTCAAAGTAGTGTAGAAAATACCACCCACACACAGGCAAAACCAGTATAATTCAAGTCAGGAATAATATCTTAGTATACAGCAAATATAATGTGTGTATCCTGTGAATAAATAAAAAAGTAGTAGAACAACATTGAAATTAGGCAATGACCGTCATCTTTTGTACTGAAAACACAGTAACAGTCTCATTCACTGATCAGCGCGAGAGTATTTGTATTTTCATCATACTATTTAAATATAGAGCATCTTGAAGTTTGACTTCCCATTTTTCACTTACAAAAATAGCATTTCCAGTTGTATTCTAGCAGGGAAAAAAAATGAAGATTGCAAATCCACAACATCTGTTTATTTCTTAATCTAAAAGAAGCATCTGTACTTTTGGGCAATGGTGGTTTCATCTTGTTTTGATTTTGTGCGCTGTTGTGCCTGAACTCTATCACACTGAACATACATTTGGTATCAAGTGTAGGAGATTAATGGCAAGAACATTATCCATTTAGACGGTGCCAATCCTTTGTTAGAGTTCTACTTTATCAATTTCAGATAGCCTAAATATAAGATGATACAGATTTTTAGAAACAAACTAATGATGAATAAACCTGCAGCCAGCATTGTCTTAAGATAATGAAAATACATTATTTTTCCAAGGTCAAATCCTTTAAAAACTATTTGTGTGCATATTCATAATGAAGCAAGACTTACATAATTATAGGATACTTACAGGAATTATTTGAGCCCTGTACCCAAAAATCCAAATTCCAAAAAATGCGATGGACTGAAAATTTACAGTTTACCAACTCACCGAGGCTTGCTTTTGAAGATGAGATTGCCCATTGTTAAAAATTCTTCTACACAACTGTGGATAAACAGTATACCCACTTCAGGATATGAGGATACAAGATAATAAATGCTTTAGGTGTTACCAGTTACTTATCCACCAGAAACTAGATTTGCCTTACTTGGGTTTTCAGAACATGTGGTTTACATGATCTGATTTCAAACGGAACACAGAGTTTTCAAGAAGCACAGAAAAGAGTCCCAACTCCTTATTTACCTTCCTGTAAACTAAGTAAAAGGAGAGTGCAATGAGTGAAAATACCCACAAATCCTTAGTGACTAGTGGTGGAAATCCAAGTATGTACATTCTCCTGTAGCTTTTGATGTATTTTCCATAAGTATATTTACTCAATATGGATGAGAAGGAGATCTTCTCATTTAAATCAACACACAGCAATGACGCCTTGTCTAGACATACTGAAACAGTAGCACCAATAAATACCAGCTTGACTTTTGTTAGAATGCTGCTGGGGGTCTCTAAGAACCTAGATTAACTAGGTATGAAACATATCCTATGGAACGAGTGAAATACAATAGAAAGGAATGTAGAGTTGTCTCATAAAACTGTGAATTCCTATGAGAATGGAGCTAGTCTGGATCAACGTGCAGAACTGACATTATCCTGCAATGTAATGATAGTCTAGAGCCTGTAATTCAGGCCTCCACTTAACTATTTTTCCTCACCTATATTATTTTTTTCCTCACCTACAAGTGACCAGATTCAAATTTGCCACATACTTTTTCTCCCCAAATCCAGTTCTCTTAAATTTTAAAGAATAAACTCTTTGCTGCAGTTTTCTGACGGTGTTTAGTTCTTAACTAAAAAATATTAGCTGTTTACGAGTGTTGTCAACATAACTTTATTTAACAAGCATGAAGACTATAGTAACCTCACAAAACATGTCTGTTACTTTTTGCTAATGTGCCCATAACAATCAATGCAGCAGAATAATAACTTCTTAAAAACCCAGTATCGCAGGCTCTTTATATTTGCCTGTGGAGTGCCTCGTACACCTATGGCACTATGAAGTATGTACCAAGCATTCTCGAATGGATAGCATGTGTTCACAGTAACAGAAGACACTTCTGTAGGTTACATAATAAATACTATAAAACATAGGTCCTTTCACAAAACATTATAGAGCTTCTCTGCAAAGTTAGTGTCTGTCCCCCCAGTCTTACATTTAAACATTGACAGTTTTATTAGGGAAGCACGTGAAAAGTTTTATGGTGCTCTTGGATTTACTCTCCAAAATTGCACTGTATCAAATTGGATCAATCCTACAGGCTTCCCGTTTCCCAAATGATTGATCAGACATGAATGAGATATGAAACTCAGACACAGTTTTAACTTTGGATTTCTGCAAAGAATTCAGGAGATTGCAGAAATGAGACTGTGCACATACAGGCATCAGTCCCTGCCTATCAACATGAGAGGGCATCTCTTTGGATTATTAGAAAGGTCTGCTTTAATTCAACATCATTTTTGTTCGCTAAAATTATTTTCAAAAATTACTGCTTCCGCAGTGGGTAGACTCGTTGCTCCTATTTTCATAGTTAATTATGAAGTGCAAACTGCTTGTACAGAAAGAAAAATTGGAGCCAGTGGCAAGAATCAGCCTTTCTATAGGGGAAGACAAAGTCGTGGTAAACGTGGATGAGAACCATGAGGCTTGCTAATGTTTTTCTGAATATGCAAATCTCCCTTTTTTCTCTCTGGATTTGGAAAGCGATTAGTCATTTGCGTATGCGTGCCAATCCACGCAACCGGGTTCTGTACAATCCACTCTAAATCAGCAAACAGTATTTGGTATCAAACATTGCTTGTTCTGTTTTCTCCATCCTCCTCCAGACCTCCCCCCTCCCCAACCATTAACTTATTGAAAACAGAGGTTGTTTACATTCTTTTATGGGGGTTTTCATCCTTCCCCTTCTCCTCCACTGAGATAGTATTTTCTGTATTTGATGGGGAAAGGAAAAAAAAAAGTATTCTATTCACTTTGTTGGACAAAGCACCTGTGTTAGCCTCCAAATCTGTTACTCTCAAATACTGTGAACAGTGACCAGCAGCAAACCCCAGATCTTATTCAAGAACACAAAATACAGGCTTCTGAGAATAGTGATCTATTAATAGCAGACAAATCCCTGCTGTAGCCAGCAGTTAATACCCTGATACTCCACAGTTAACCATTACAAGTCCAGCAAATGAAGACATCCTATTCTGCAGCCCTATTTGCATCTCTTTTCTTCAAAAAGCAAGAATAAACAAATTGTGCATTTTAGGAAATCAAGAGGCAAAAGTTCTGCTTTGTTTTTTCAAGTGCTAGGTTTAAATTCTCAACTCATCCAAGTGACCCGTTTTGAAATTAGAGGTGAGGCGCAAAACACTCCAAAGACAGACTGGAGGGGGGTCGCTCTTGTCAGAGCCTGCACCACCCTAAGAGAGTTTTACTACGCACACAGCCAGGACAATAGCGATAATGAGCACAGCGGAGAAAATAATCCCAGCTAGAACCTTGCTGATATCACAGAAGGATTTATTTTCCTCCACAGAGATCATGCCGATGGAAGAAGCGCCTACGCTGATGGTGGATTTTAGTTCAGCCCCCGGGTCTTGCTTAGCCTCCACTGTCCACTGGGGGACATTGACCTTCATTTCCATCTCGTACATCATCTCTCCTACCTGGTTGATTTCGTTCTCGAGGTCTTTCAAATCCACCACATCTATATTGTGCTCAGCCTCGTATTTCATGTTCTGGACGCTCATGGCCCTGGCGGCCACGCCAGAGGTTCCCCCGCTCATGCCCGTCTGGATCAGGTGCTTTTTGGGGACGTTTAGCGGGAACTCGTGGCCCAGCTCCAGGGCTCTCCTCATGTCGATCTCCAGGATCTCTAGGCACGTGGAGAAAATCACCCATAGCCTCTCGAACTCGGCTTTATCTTCCTTACTCACGGTTTTGTCCTTCAGGACCGTAGTGAGCTTGTTCCTGTTGGCCACCGCCAGCTCCTGGGCTTTCTGCCGGGTTTTCTTGAGCTCCTCCCGCAGGTTCTGGGAGTCCGAGGTGCCGCCGATGGTCAGCACCATGTGCCGGTAGCAGGCGGTCACCTTGTTGAGCGCGTCCAGCAGCGCTTTGCACTCCTCCTTCACCATGGTCCCGCCGGCGGCAAGGGGCTGCGGCCCCGCCGCTGTGCCCCGCTGCCGGTCAGCCCCGCCGCCGGTCCGCTCCGCCGCCGCTGTGCCCCGCTGCCGGTCAGCCCCGCCGCCGGTCCGCTCCGCCGCCGCTGTGCCCCCGCTGCCGGTCAGCCCCGCCGCCGGTCCGCTCCGCCGCCGCTGTGCCCCGCTGCCGGTCAGCCCCGCCGCCGATCCGCTCCGCCGCCGGTCAGCCCCGCCGCCGATCCGCCCGTCACCCGGTGCCGGGACCCGAGAGCTTGCCAGAGCCAGGCGCTACCGGCACACATGCCAAGGGGTAGCTTCGGGTCCCGCAGCACTCAGCGCCCTCTTACCCGCTTCGCGTCCCCGCCGGCGGCTCAGGCGGCGCCTGTAGGATCCCGGGCGGGCTGCGGGGAGCCCTGGGGGACAGCTAGCATCGCCCCTCGCCTGTTACTGCCACCGCGCAGGAGAACCGGGGCGGCTCATCCCGCACCGCGCCGCACGGCAGCCAGGCGCTCCCTGCGATCGGGCGCCGCTTTATGAGAAGAGGCAAACGCCGAGGAGGGAGAAGAAAAAACAATAGGCGGAGGAGAAAGCGCTGGAGAAGGTGAACCGGGAGGCTGGCTGCCCCGGGAGGCGACTGTCCCCGAAGCCCGGCTGTCCCCGGCCACCGCCGCTCGCCTTTAACTCGTCCCAGCTGGGCGCCCGCGCAGTCACATGGCGCCGCGCAGGGAGCGCCCGCGGCCTCCCGGGCGCGGCCCGGCCCGGCCCTATAAGCCCTCGCAGGCTCCGCCTCCGCAGGCCCCGACCCCGCGGCGGCTGCCTGGCTCCTCACTCGCTCCCCGCCGGCGCCCGGTCATTGGCTTCGTGCGGCGCCGCCGCCGCGCCGGGCCCGCCCTGGATCCCGGTAGGGCTTGGCTGTAGGCGCGGAGCGGTTGGGGGGAAGGTGGGCCGCCGGCGGCTGGTTGCGGCCGGGGAGGAAGGGCGACGATGTTGTCGGTTGTCGGTGTAAGTAGCGCTCCCGCCTCGGGCGCCCCCGGGCCGCCGCTGGGCGGGAGGACGGCCTCCCGTGGCGCCGAGGGGAGTGCGCGGTGGCGGGGCCGGCTCCGCGGGCCGGTGCCGCCGGGGTGGTCCCGCCGCTGCCTTCCCGCTCCTTCTTGACGGGGAGGGGGGGGCAGGGCGGGAGCGGCTCGGCCCGGTCCGCGGCCTGGCCACCGTGCGGCGGACGGGGGCTCCGCCGGGGCCTGCTCCCGGGTGGCGGTGGCGCGGGGCCTGTGACGGCGGGGCTCGGGTCGTGCCTGCGTCCGGGCCGCGCTGCCGCCCCCTCCGCAGCAGTCGGTGCCTGCGGTCCGGCCGGCACCGGCACCTGCCCGCGTGCCGCGCCGCTGAGCTTCGCGTAACCCCGGGTGCCCGGGCCGCTGGGCCGGTGCTGCCCGCGCCCCCCGAGCGGCGTTGTCCCGCGGGGCAGCTCCGGGGCGCGGCCCGCCTCTCGCGGGGGGGGGGGGGGCAGCCCGCCCGCCCGCCCGCGGGGACCGCTGGAGCACCGCGACACGGTCAGCGGTGGTGCCCTACCGCCTCGGGTGTGTGCGGCTGGCCCGCCTCCGAGGGCAGGACGCGTTGCGGCGAGTGCTGGTGGTAAACTGGTGGTGAACTGATGGTGAACTGGTGGCATCGTTTGTAGCACGTGCTGCATCTCCGCCGCAGCGGCCTCCTGGAGGGCTTGCTGTCACAGCCCAACACAGTGCAGCGCTGTCTGTGGGTAACAGAGTGGTTTGCTGATGCTTCAGTAACTTGAAGAAGACCCCCGAGAAGGGGGAGTGTGCCCCTAGCCCTTGGTGTGCCGCCCCGTGACTGCTGGGAGCAAGGTGACTTGCTATGAGGGGCAGAGTCCAGGCAGGCTGGCTTTCCAGTGCAGAGCCCGGCCTGAAAAGCCTTGCCTAGGCTGCGTTCCTTCTTCTGGATCTTTGTAGCTTTGACTCTGCTAACTGGTGTTTGTTCTCCTGCCTTAACTTCGGCCCTAATTCTAAGCCGTATGTAGCTTCTGCTGCAGGGTGCCACCTGTGGAAGAAACTGCCTTGTAACTTCATAGATTGCCAAGTTACTACAGAGTAAACCGAGTAGCTCTCTGTCAGTTTGTGCGTTGGTAGCCTGGAAGTGAATGAGTAATGTTCCATCCCTTGTAGGAATAAAGGAACACAGGGTGATCTTGGTCTGATTTTAAGTGAAGTCTTAAAATTGCTTCATCATTGTCAGGTGGAAAAAGGATTAGCTCTGGCTTTCAGTCTGGAGTCCTGTGTGACTTAAGCGTGAAGCTTACTGCTAACTATGCATTTGTGTGTGTGCATATATATAGTAGCTGCATTTAAAGTCTGCCACACATAGCTAAAGTCACTGTTTTCATTCTGGCACATCAGAACCTTGAAACTGCTTCTCTGAAACTGGCAGAAGAGGGGAGGGGGGCTGTATTTTCAGGAATAAATTTCAGTGACTACTTAAACCTGAAGCTGGCATCAGTTATAATCTGTATCAGATAGTGCCTAAATACATCTTTAGGTGTGTCATGTGGGAAGGAAGAGGCTGTTATTTACATAAATTCTAAATTAAGTTCAGCTGCATGCAATTGTGCAGTTCCAGTATATCGTGGAAGCTCCTAAAATCCAGTTGCAGTTTGTCAGACAAGATATTCTGAAATTCCAAATCTTGATACTGCTTTCAAACAAGATGCTGACTAGCTGAAATATTGTCCTGGGAAAACTATTAGGATGGAGTGTTTTTTTTTTTTTAAATCCTTAGAAGTGAACTAGGCAGCAATGTAATACGTAGGAAGAGAAATATATTTCCTGATTCTGTGGAAAGGCTTTCTGGCAATTGATGTTAATGACCGTATTCTTCCTATTACAGTACCCTTAAAAATGTTTGCAGAGTATTTTGTGATGCTTCTTGAACATCATTACTTGTTAAATGCTGTATCCTCATTTTAATAGACTCTTAAGTAGAATTCTAGGTAAGTACAAGTCCGTTTTGTTTAAATGGTTGGTAAGCTTTGCCTGATGGGCTTGCTTTTTTGTGTAAGCTCTTCTACTGAATTTGGTCAGCAGAATGCTGTGGTCTGGGAAAGCCTGAAGCCACAGTGAGATGAGGAAGGAAAATAAGGATGGGATACAGTGAAAACGAAATGTAACAGCAACCCCCTCCCTTCTCTGATAACTGATAACACTATACGTTTTCCTTCAGTAACTGTGCAGTGATTTGCTTTTTGCAAAGGATATTGTTGATGAAGTAGCTTGAGAATTTGATCCATAGTAAGAATCTCAATTTATATCATTGAAGAATATTGGACTGATAAGTCTGTGTCATGGGGTGTATTGTCAGGATGCTCTTAATTACCTCAGGCTGGGTGTGTGGTGCATTACATAGCATCCAAAAAACAGCGGTGGTAAAAATAATTGATTTTGCTAGTTAAAAGAACTTACATGCTGAACTGTGTTCCAACCTTCCTTACCCTTGCTCTGCTCCCTAAAGGAGGGAACTAGTGTAATTTTACAATGTTTTTCTTAACTAGATATTCTAGTAATGGTCTGACGTTTGTTTCTTGCAATGATGACGTAAGACTTGGTGCTGGCCTGCAAGGACTTGGTTTTCCTCTTGAGATACACAGGGAATAGATGAAATTCCTGTCTAGTTGTCCGGCTTAAGGACAGTCTGAGCTACCGTATGTGGGCTACAGGGTTGCTGGCTTTAGTTACGTTACATTTCTGTGTGTGGCCTGTGCTGAGTCTGACCCTGCATACTTGATTTGTTGACAGACTTCTAGCCTTGGAGTGGATACCGACCTTATGTGGTCTGCTGTGAAACTGGTGGTCTAACTCTGTAGTCAAGACACGGTGTCACCTTCTGTGACTCACAACTCGGCAGTACAGTGTTCAGGCCCACTGCCTGCTCAATACACAGGCTGGGGAATTACACCACTCTCTTGTCCCAGTCACTAAAGAATCAAAATAATTGGCTAAAGTGAAACACTGTTTAGCTTTAGTTTGTTTTCTTCCTCCCTCCAAAGAAGTACCTGTGCGGACACCTCTGCAAGCCTGAGGAGGTGGCGTAAAATACAGCTCACTAATATGTAGAGGAAGCATCCTTATTTGAGAAGCTGTTTTGGGAACCTTGTGCTTTCTGTTAATGTTTTTCCTCCAAATGTTCCTTGTAACTGTTTGTGGTTCACTGACCAGCATTCTCTGCACTGTTCCAGGCCTTGCTTGTGAATAGTTCGGGGCTCCCCATCTGAGAATTTAATGTAGCTTTAATAGTGGTAAGCCAAAGAATGAAAATTCTTTGCAGCTACTCTGGTAGATTTCTAAACCTGCAAGAATTGGGAATCTCGTCTCTGTTCTGCAGTGAATACAGCTTATTCCTGATACTTGGCTAATAACAAGTAAGTATCTCAAAAATCAACAGCAATGACTAGATAAAAGTGGGAAGTTTGCCTGCTAAAGGATGAGCCACTTGCATTTAAAAATGTACTCTGGAGGAAGGAAAGGGGTGACTGGAGTCAAGCCAGTATGTTCTTTGCTGTCAAGTCCGAGACAAGGGTGTGTCCACATCACACTGTGGTGCAAATACACTTAAAACAGAGGGTGAACCTTCTTGCTGCTTGTTAAGAATGAGCTCAGTTTTAGAATTTACGAGGTGAGGTTCATAATGAAAAGCTGCACGAGGAACTGATAGAAACAGATGGGCGCCGTGCTCCCCTGTGGCTGGCTGGCGCTGTAGGGGCTCTGCGGGGGGCCTGTTTGAGAGCGGTGGGAGCAGTGGTAGGAGGGCTGGAGTTGTTAGGCATAAGTAGGGCTTGAGATTGTTGGGTAGAGAGGAAACCAAAATCATGAGGTCCTGTGCCAGCTCTTAACCCTTCACTGGAGGAAATGTGTGCCTGAAGGGGAGATACTGAGAGAAATGAGCATCTTCCTGGAATGCTGCTGACTCCTCCTTTCCAGCCCCTGTTCCATCACTGTCAGACTGATGTTCTGGTATCATCAGACTTAGTTTTTCCCCCTGTTGTTAGGAGGGCTTGAGCTGACTGATGCAAATCCACCACTCTATAATCTGGTAATACAGAGGTGTTATTCTAACATACTTCAGTTTCACAGAAATCAATACAAGCTGAACCTAAAAGGAGTAGGAATAATTGTTTCCTCCTTTGCTCCCTTGCGGTGAGCAGGGTGCACTGGAACATGTCTCAGTGTGGGGTTTTTTTTGTAATATGCTCAGTGTTCCTTTCTTATGGGAGGGAGTAAGGTTTCTTGTGTGCTCAGAAACAGAGAAAGGATCTCTTGTTTTTGAGTTGAGTGCTGATTTGAGGGCTCAAGTCCAGATTTTAACCTTTGCCTGGAAGCGGGCTAAATGAGCAGTAACAGTGCAGGTGCTTCAGTAATAGTGCTTCAGCAGTGGCTGAAGGGGTAACTAGACTTTTATTTGGACTGAGACTAGTTAATTTTCACTGTCAGATTCCTTTTTGTTTGCAAAGTATCTTAAGATACGCTTAGCATTGCTGTTCTTCCTAACAAGTGGTGCTCTTAAAGGGGAGAGAGGGGAAAAAGCACCTCTGTTAATATTTTTAAAGTAATTTAGAACTGAGGAACAATTATTTCCTTTTTCTGCAGAGCTCTGCAGTTTTAGTGATAAATACGTGTACTGAGTTTATCAGAAATGTCAGCTACTCTGAGCTGAACATCTTTTAGTTGAGTCGCAAGTTGCTGCTTCTGATTTTCTCGAGCATTTCAGCAAGTGATATTCTAGTTACTGGTTTACTAAGCCTTAGTTGTTACTGTTGTAGAGTCTGCAAGCTGTGATGAAATTGGTGCCATGTGAAACTTCACAGTATTGCTGTGCAAATGGAATTCAGGGAATTTATGCTTTGTGAATGTGACATGCTAATGGATCTCGTATTGAAGATTTTGGAGAACATGTTCAGCTTTGTAGCTGGACTTTTGTGGAAAGGATGCTGATATACTTGACGATAGCATCCTAGTGTACTATCCTAACTTGCTCTCCTGGAGAGATCTCAGGTTACTGTACTAGGCTAATTTTTACCAACTTTGGTAGCTGTTCTACTGTCTTTGTTCTGCCAAAGTATTATTAAAATGCCATTGTGAAAACACAGTCTTAGACTGTTCAACACTGAATATAGAGTGTTTGTGTATAGAATCCCTAATTCTGTTTTAAAAGGCATTTTGTCTGCAGCATGTTTTGTTAAGTCTTTAATAGTGGTGAAGCAGGACATTCAGAAGATGATGTGCCTAAGAATTGAGTAAATAGTTGTATAACTTGAATGTGGACATGATATAACTGCCAAGAAAGAGTGCAAATACAACGACATGTTCTCCTTTAATGGCTGTTTGTTTAAATTTCAGACTGCTTCTTAAAAGGAACTGAAACCTGATAGGTCTGTGAAAGGTGCCTGACTTGACCATTGCTAAAAGAAAACACACATTGTCAATGACAAACTGTTACAGTTAAATCCTACTCATTTTCAATACCAAAGATCATTAGACTTCATTTTCAGTGTTTTGGAGAAAAGTGACATGCTTGGATTCCGTATGTTTTTCACTTTAGCTATCCTTGTACCATTAGTTATATTATTAAAGTCATAACTCTGCTTTTAATCTGGAAATGATTTGGCTGTTTTGAGGTTATATTTATGTTTTTTTAAAAACAGTAACATAATGCTTATTAGATTATCTGATCAGCTAGCTTCTGTTCTTCCAGCAACTTGAGCTATTTCTGTGTTTACAGGCACAAAGCCACACAGTTAAATGATTCCATTTAAACATTTTATGTAACATTAATACTTGTGTATTGCTTTACAGCTCAGCATGATAAAATTTAATAAACTTCATAGCAAAAATGGCTTATTACAAGTTTTAGTAGGCTTTTTTTGTTAAGCATTAAACAGTTCTGGTAATGTATATAAGGCTTTGTACATTTCCTGCTTTCTTAGTGTTAGTAAATCTAAAGCTGTCTGAGGTGCAACTAGAAGAATAAGCCTGTATGCTGCTGTTGCCCTGCCCCCCCCCCCCCCCCCCCACCCCCCCCCGGCTAAATTAGGTTGAAATGGGACGTTGTGTTCTACTAACAAACTCTCAATGGAGTATTCTAATGCATTCCTAGAATTACAGCAATGCATTAGCCAGTATTTTCAGATACATTTAACTTTTGGGGTGGAAAGAAATTGACAATCTAAAAAATGCTTGAGCCAATTTTTGGGGAAGCTTTAATGTACTGTTTTGATTCTGTAGATATAATCTATTTTAAGTTATTTGGGTTTCTGTAATTACTCAAACTGTAGATGGTTTCTACGTCCTCACTTGCGTGTCTGAAGAATGCTGTGGATGGGTTAAGGAGGTCCAAATGAGTCTAGACTGTTGTAGTTAAGTATTCTACCCTTTTTCATACCCACGCTGTAATCTGATTTGATGACTATCCATTAATGTAGTACTGAGCAGATGCAGTGGTAAGGGAGAAAGAAAAGGGAAGGAAGTAAGAGTTGTGATTCTCAAAACAGTAGTAGTTTGGCCAGCTGTTACTTCCTGCTGTGTAGGAACATGCAAGCAGTGAGCAGTTCAGAGCTTGTGATCTGCTTCTGCTCAAGGAGGGTGACAAATATCCATGTGAACTAGAAGTTCGAGCTTCCTCCTTGCGGTACAGCACCTTGATGGCATCTTAGTTGTGTTACAATACCTAAAGTGCCAGAATGCAATGTCTGAATGCAGCTACTTTTCACTTCTTGCTGGAGCTCTCAAGCGTGATTCAAGCCTGTCAGTAGTTTTGCAGTAAAATAATCTATATGGCTGCCACTAAGTGTCTTAAAACTAGCTATTTGTGGTGTATTAACTCCTGAACCAGGAACCGAGGGTTATAATTTCAAGCTCTTTGATCTGTCAACTGGAATGATTTTAAAGTACCCTAGTTGCTGGTGTTTTCGGGGGCAGGCAATGACTTCAGAGCTACATCAGGCATACAGGCAGCATGCTTTGTAAGCTCAGATTTTCTTTGGGAGCTTCATTCCTCCCATAAATCTCTTCCACCTGTTTTGCTAGGGAATGAAATGTTGTTTCTAACTCCTTTCTGGACACAATTATGAACTGGCTTATCTTGGTAGTGAGATGAATTTCTAGATGAGAATGACTTGTGGAATGTGTTTTTCTCTTCCCACTTCCTATTATGGGAAGAAATCTTTGGGCTTAAAAGATTCATTAAGCTGGAAGAGTGGCTATATAGCTGTAGCAGTTGGAAACACTTATGCATTGTAATTTTGTCTCTGCAGTCTCATGCTTGATTGTTGCCTTCTATCAATGTACTCTTTTCCCCAGTACAGTACATGGTATGCTAATACCATCTCCATCACTGTGTTGGGGAGGGTCATAGCAGTCTCATCTACTGCTTGACCAGATACTGAATGTGAACTCACCAAATAAAAAGGCAGATGAAGATGCCTTAGTGGGCCAACTCTGTTAATAAAAGGTTGATTTGGAAAGTGCCTTGAGAGACCATACAATCTAGCCTCCTAGCTTCACTATGTCCATGATCTGTAGCAGAGATTTTTCTAACAGGTTCTTAAAGGTTTACAACCAGAGAGACTTGATAACTTTGTCAAGCAATCTAAAACATGTGTTTATCTTCTTTTGGAAGGTGTTCCTGAGCTGTAATCTAAGTCTGTTTTCTTCAGCTAAGGCCTGTTTCTTTTACAGATGTGGAAGAAAATGCCCTTCACTGATAACTTGATCTGTCTGGGAAAAAATTCTTACATGTTTCATGCAACTTCTTCAGCATAAACAATGTAACTGCATTTCATGTTTTGGATCCTGCTTCCAGGGCTTCCTTGCCTTTCTCACTTCAGCTTCTCCTCCAGTCAGTTCCCATCCTGTGAAATGCAGCACCCAAAAAAGGATGTAGGGCTCCAAAATAAGTCTTGCCATGGCAGACTATTTCGCAGGCTGCGCATGTGTGTACATACAGCCTTGCTTGGTGCTTGACTCTGTATATAATTGTCACTGATTCATGTTTGGACTGCAAGGTGCAGTCGTTTAAGATGTTACTTGGAATTGTGGCCTAGCTGGCTGTTGAGCAGGCAGGTTTGTGGGGTTTTTTTGTAGCTAACTAGTCCTGCTTGTTAAAGTCTGTCTTAGCCCTGATGTTCTACAGATCTGTGATGAGATATTGGTGTTCCTTCAGCGAACCTGCTTTTTCTTCTGCCCCTACTACTGGCTGAAGAACCCCACAGCTTGAGCTTGGGTTGCAGCTGCCTGCCAGGAAATGTTTGCAGCAGTCATCAGCTGTGGAATTACTGGTGATTGTGCTGTTTACCTAGGCACTGTGGCAGGACAGATCATAAAATCATAGAATGATTTGGGATTGTATGGGACCTTAAAGATCACCTAGTTCCAGCCCCCCCCGCCATGGGCAGGGACACCTTCCACTGGAGCGGGTTGCTCAAAGCCCATCCAGCCTGGCCTTGGACACTGCCAGGGATGGGGCATCCACAGCTCCTCCGGGCAGCCTCTTCCAGTGTCCCACCACCCTCACAGTGAAGGATTTCTTCCTGATGTCTAATCTGAATATACCCTCTTGTAGTTTAAAACCATTAGCCCTTGTACTCTTGCTACAGACCCTACTAAAAGCCTGTCCCCATCTTTTTTATAAGTCCCTGTTTAGGTACTGGAAGGCTACTATAAGGTCTCCCTGGAACCTTGTCTTCTCTGGGCTGAACAACCCCAACTCTCTCAGCCTGTCTGCACAGGAGAGCTGCTGCAGCCCTCCGGTCATCTTTGTGGCCTCCTCTGGACTCGCTCCAACAGGCCCGTGTCCTTCTGATGTCGGGGGCCCCAGAGCTGAACCCAGCACTGCAGGTGGGGTCTCATGAGAGCAGAGCAGAGGGGGACAATCAATCCCCTCCCTCGACCTGCTGACCACGCTTCTCTTGCTGCAGCCCAGGGTGCTGTTGGCTTTCTGGGCTGCAAATGTACGTTGCTGGGCCATGCTGAGCTTGTGCAGAGCTGTCCCTTTTCTAGTTTTGAAGTCTGAATTACTGAACTTGGCTAGCCTTTTGAAAGTGTCGATGAGCAAACACATTCTTATCCTTTGCGTTAGAAAACTTCAGATCTGAGCTCCAAAGCACACTGTGTTGGGATTGCTGAATTAGTATTTTTTGTAGAAGCTCTTAGTTTTATTGTATGTTTTGAAAGCGGATGAACCATTTTATCTGGAACTTACAGGAACCTCTGAGGCAGTTATCTGCTGCTGCCAGGCTTCAGTGGTTCAGGCTGGGGCTGTCCAGACTGTGAGTAACTGGTGGTAACTTCATAGTGGAAACTGCTTGCAGCTTTAGCTGATCATGTTTGTCTTCAGCTGTCTAAGGGAGCTCTCCTTGTGCCTAATTACAAGGAGGTATGAGACTGCAGATCAGTTAACAGCATAGCTGGAACTTAAAGGCTATGTAAAAATCAGCGGGAGGTGTGTGTATATTTCTCTATTAAAGTGCCATACAATGGTTTCGTGTCTTTTCCATGATCTACAGAGAAAGGCATTTTACTACCAGTATGAGATTGGTAGTAAGAGGTTGAGTGCTACAGAACAAGTACACAAGCTCACACTAAGCAAATAATGTGCTAGGTATGATTCCACATTTAAGAAAACAGATACTGATTGTGCAAGGCTGGCTTGCTGAAGCTAAAGTTCTGCTGCTGTTCTCATACTTTTGAGATACGTAGCTGAAATTGCAGGAGCTGAGGAAATCATGCAACATCTGTTGATTCCTAAGGGAAGCTGGATGAGAAGAAAAGGTACAAGACAGACTAGTCAATTAAGCACCTGTAAGCCTGTTAATCTCAGGAGTTTTTCCTGCCCTTGTGTCCAGGATGTGTCGTCATTTTTTATAGAGAACTAGGATTGGGGAAGCGAGCAGGCAAGGGTCTAGTGCCTTGAGATAATCTTTTCCCTGTGATGCATCCAGTGATAGCTTTTCCAGTGCCTACAGGTTGGATTTTCTATCTTCAGTCGCTTTTTTTTGCTCACTGTTTTGCCAAATGTTATGCATCAGACTGACCTCAGATCTTTAAGACTTTTTCCATAGGAGTAGAGATGACTGCAAATAATGCATTTTACAGGGACTTATGTGAAATTTATCACATGGATAGTCATATCTCCTTGGTAGTACGTCTTTCCTGTAACTTTCCCTGGAAAGTTGAGGATTGCCTTACACAAGGGTTCCTGTTACACTCTCTGGGTGACTCATTGATGTGTGTCAGTCAGTAATCCTTACACAGGTGAGTCTTGGATTTATGTGAACATACTGCAAAAGTGTCAGTGTTCTGTGATGCAGCAGAGTCTCTGTAAAGCAGCTCTTAATTCGTGTTTCTTGGCTTTAGATCTTAACAGTGCACGTTATCTTATATGTCCAAGTGGTAACAATGTAGACTTTAATTTCTCTTCTGCTCTCCTAAGTTTTCTACAAACATATCATGTATTGTTAGATTCCAACACCTGGAAGGCCTAAGGAGACATTATGAGGATAATTATATAGTTGGAAATGTATATTCATAAAAAATATTTTTTTAATAACTTCTGAGTAACTATAGGCACCTTCTTATTAGGTAAGTGTGCCATTGACTGCTTGCATTGAGACCTGAAACTCCTCTTTCTTTTTAGACAAGGGGAATCAAACTGCTCCCTAGGTATTCCCAAATACCATGTTTTAACAGATACCATGTATGATACATTAACCATTCTCCATATGTATCTTAGAAAATCTTGGAATATCTGAAGTCCATATGGCTATGTATGATGAAGATATCTTGAAAAATCCCTTTTATTTGGCCATTCAGAAGCGACGTCCTGATCTCTGCAGCAAAGTTGCAGAACTCCACGGTATTGTAAGTACAAATAAGTATATTTAAAAGCTGCTTATTAAATAGTAGCTATATGAATTTAGATCATATGCCTGCAATGACACATGTAAAGATTACTGCAAGCCTACAAAACTTGGAAGTGAAGCAGGGCAACTTTTAATTGAAGATGCCTGTTATTTACCAATATGGAACTCTTGATATATTGCGTGGTAGTAAAAGGTCAAAGTTGGTGGTGTTTCTAAACTTTACAGGAAGCTTATTTTTGCTGTCAACTGGTTACATACTCTCACTTGTTACAACTTCAAATGGGATTTACCTTTTGAAATCCCTGAGGGACAGACAATTATGCATTTCTGATAGCATTTTACATAACAAAGTCATTAAACTGAGCTGGAATAAAATCTCCAGTCCTTAGACTTCTGATCTTGGTATTCTGCAATTACTCTTCATCCAAAATTGTGTGGACTCTCCATTGAAATTGGAGGTTTTTGTTACCCGATTATAAAATCAAGCCTTAAATTGTACAAGGTTCTTTCAATTGTGTATTACTTAAGTATCAGCTTAAGTGATCAGCTGAAGAGTGAAATGCTAAAATCTGTCTGTATTCTAACACCATTTCTGAAAGCTTCTGTGTACTGAAAGGTCTACTTCCTTCATGCTTCTCTTCCTTGACAATGAGATGCATTTCTTTTCAGCGTACATACTGTGTTTGTTGTATTCATGATGCGTTGCTTTCTAATTGGGAATTTGTCTCAAACTGCCAATCTGTTAGTGTGCAGTAGACTCAAGATGTTTCTTAGATTTTTTTTTATATTTTCTGATGCATTTTCATTTTAGTTTGAAAATGTACTTCTGTTAGCTGCCAAATTAAGTCATTCAGTGGACTGGTGATAAGTGACTTAAGATTTTTGTCTCTTCTTAGTATTGTTTCCTTTTTCAGATAAGTCACTAAACTGTGACACACTGGACTGTGTGTCTATCAGTAGCCTTTTAGTTTATTTAAACAGAAGTACCCTGTGGCTGCTATACATCTACTAGTAAATGTTTAAGATTCAATTGCTTGCCTCTAAAGGGCAAAAGCTATTGGTGTTTAGCTGGTGAGGCATTTCTCTCTCAAACATGATTAACTTTTTTAGGTGTTAGTTCCATGCAAAGGAAGCCTTTCAAGCAACAGTCTTTCCAGCTGCCAGTTTGAATCTTATGTCCTGAAGCCGTTAAAAGAAAATTTTCAAACCTTAAATGGAAAGGTAATTCTGTTTTTAATATTTGATAGTGGGAACTAATGGTTACAGGAGAGGTAGCTAGGAGTTAGGGCTAACTGGCGAAAGTAGGATGTTGCCCATCTAAGCCAGAGTTCTCGGGGATATACTGCTTTCTAGCAGAAGCCGTGTTTTGGCATGTACACAAGAATAGTTGCTTTGTAGAGATGGTAACACAGCCTTTGATTTCAGCTTACTACTTCAGTAAAGCAAGTTTGTCAATTTTGTGAATTCTGTTGTGTGGCAGAAGAGCCTCTGTCACTTAAGAACTGTTTCTCTAGTTTCCAGGCAAATAGTAACCTGCCTATATTGTGTGCAGATGCAAATTCACCAAGACTGAAGACAAAATTACTATGTTATCAAGCTGTGTCTGAGGCCTGATGTATTAATTTGGCTGAGTATGAGTAGAAACTGACTAGTATAGCAGCAAGCCATGATAACAAATGCTAACATTGCATAGGATCACATCTTTTTACTTGCAATTCTGCAGTGCAGTGTGAGATCTTGTACCTGTTTGCAGGCTATCATCTAGATCAGGGGTCCTCCAACTTCTTAAACAGGGGGCTGGCGTGTGGATGAAGTGGCAGGAGGTCATCTGTGGCTGCTTGGTTTCCCCCTCCAACCCCGGGTGGGGGGTGGTTCTGTAAATTACCGGGGGCCAGATTGAGGACCCTGGGGGCCTGTATCCAGCCCATGGGCTGTAGTTTGAGGACCCCTGATCTAGATCTTCCTACTGCAGATGTCCTCGCTGGAGTTGCTTGAGAAAATAAAGCTGAGCATGGGAAATGTAGACAAGATACGTGGTGTTTTTTCTGAAGCTGGGCTTAGGTCTCAATTTTCAATTGTTTTTCAATTTCCCTTCTACTGAAAGTGCTCTAAATATCTGCAGATAGTTAGACCTTGGACTGACCTGGGTCTGAATCCTCTTCCAGTAGTAAACTTGCAAAGAAAGTAGGTATAAGCAAGTTTTAGCTAGCTATTGTAGGCTGAAGGAGTCTTTGGTGCCTATACAGCATGAAAATAGGAAATCTCTTGAATTTGGGGCGTTCTTGTCTTGCAAGATTCTCTTTTTTCGCTGGAAATCTATGCGATGCAGATGTCTTAAGAGCAACTTTCTTCTGGTGTTTTACCCTTGATCTGTTTTTTGTTTTGCTTCAGGAGATCTTCATACAAGGAAACCTCATCATTTTAGGAACTGGGTTCAATTATCATCTCTCGGTACCCGTTCTTTTTGAGGAAACATTTTACAATGAAAAGGAAGAAAGCTTTAGCATATTGTGCATAGCTCATCCATTGGAAAAATCGGAAAGCTCAAGTATGTATTGGAATGTTAACTTGGTGGTCTTATTTGCACCTTGAGAAAATAAGTATGCTTAATACACTTTCTTCATTATGAAAAGTGTTGGCTTGGTTGGAAGTTCTTGGTATTTATTAGCCTGCTGGGGTGCATGTTGGTATGCTGCTGGAGAGAAATATTAATTTGCTGCCAGGCAAACTTAATCCTGTAGGGTCTATGCCCCAGTCTCAGCACTAAAAATAATCTGTGGCATACTTAATCCAGCATGATTTTTTAGCAACGCTCAGTTTAATACTGACTGCCTAAAAAAGGAATTTAGTCTTAGATGTGACGTGCCCTGAGATGCAAGGTGGATGCACAAAAAACTGGAGAGGTAAATTATTTTGTGATTGCTATAGCACAGTTATGTAGTAGGTCTTTTGGTGGTGGTTTGTGCCATTAAGTCGAATGTGCTAATTATTGTCCTAGTACTGAAAGTGCTCTTCGTAAGGCTGGAACGCTATTTCCAAGGCTAATGTTAAAATGGGATTTCCTTGTGCTTTTGTATAACAATCTGTTTGCTAATTGAAAGGAACAGAAGCTTCTTAAAACACATGCTTTTTCTGAAATAAAAACATCTATGTCTTCCTGAATACATATCTATTTGAAACACATGATTACAAAGTGAAGTAATACTAGGGTAGTGTGAAAATAGTGCTGAGGCAAGTATGAAAGTTTATTCTGAAAAATAAAGAAAGCTGGCATACTTATAGGCTGAAATTCTATAAATATCAACCTAAATCTAAAAAATTATTCTTGTGGTGTTCCTTTTTTGGCTATTATTTAACGTAGTTGTACAGCAGTCTTTCAGAAGTGAGGTAATCTGTAATTTCAAATGTGATTTTCAGTGAATGAGATCTAAGCCTGTTATTAGGTGGCTGCCTTGATTGCAAATGAAACGACTTGCCTAGAAAAAAATTTTTTAGAAAAGCAGTATGAATTAAGTGAGGAATCCAATTGTCTTATTCAGAAGGAAAGTGGATTTGGTTCAATGTTTACATGAATCAACTTTGCTTCTCCCATTCGGAGAAAGCATGTCTAAATAAAGAATAGGTTATATAAAAATCCAAGATGGGATTTTTACAGCTCACTTAGAGCACGCTAATGTCCTGCGTGGGCATTCAGTCAATACTGTAATGTGCTTTTCTACTTTCAAGCTTGACTTGGACAACTCATAATCTGAGTGCATGTGGCAATAAATTACCCCAGGGTAAGAAAGAGAAATTAGTTTTAGCTATTCCAAATAAATACGTGGCATAAGAGGTGAGAAAGGCTACTCTAAATGAGATATATCAAATTCTTTTAATTAAAAGCGATACCTTCAGTTATAGTAAGCTGAATTAATGTCTCATTGTACACAAGTTGGCCCCACACATAGGGACAGAAAGTACTTTACCATGCATACCTATTAAGCCTATGTGTTAATTCTTGGCTTTCATTTTAGGTGAACCTACAGCTTCATCAAACTCCTATTCTCTTAAAAATATCGAAGATGTTAGAGAATTCTTGGGAAGACATTGTGAGAGATTTGATAAATACATAGGATCTTTCTATAGAACATTTAAAGAACATGAAAGGAAAAGCCTGCGCCACTACATAGTCAGTATCTTGCTGCTTGATGTTTAATTAAATACAATTCACTTCACTGCTTTGGATATCTTTGTCTTATTGAGCGTTTCTGTCAGAGTAGTCTAGACTTGAGGAAGGTGGGAAGGGAGAAAGTACAATTCTTAATTGTAAATGATGTCCTAACTATTATGTAAAGGCAATTTTTCTAGCTAAAAGGCTTACCATACTGCACACTTCGAAGGCAGGGAAGACTTAATTGCTTATTTATGCTTTGTTAGTTCAAGTCAGATTAACCTGAATCTGATTGCTTTTTCTTTTCTCTCGTCTGCCCCCAGGATTCTGTCAATGCACTTTATACCAAATGTCTCCAGCATCTTTTGAGAGATTCGCACTTGGTAAACACTTACTCTACTAAATACATAGTACATAGTGTTACTTAGGCTAAGATTATCTAACTTTCTCCTACTGTTTGTATGGCTTTCCTTTTCTAGAAGATGCTTGCCAAGCAAGAAGAGCAGATGAATCTGATTAAACAAGCAGTTGAAGTAAGCATCTGAAATGAAGGAAAATAATTAGCAAGCTATTTTTAATTCTCTTTCATGCCTAAAGTACTGTATCTTTTTTTCTACAGATGTATATCCACCATGCTATTTATGATCTAGTCTTCAAATATGTGGGGACTATTGAGGCAAGTGAGGTGAGTGAGTTTGATTTGCTGAAGATTAGTTACATTAATCTAATGCATTCTAAAAAACTGTTGCCTTTCCATTGATTAGGATGCTGCTTTTAACAAAATCACGAGGAGCCTTCAAGACCTGCAGCAAAAAGACATTGGAGTGAAACCAGAGTTCAGGTGAGAGAGACTGTGGATTTCTTGAGTCACTGAGATGCTGTCTTAAAATAGGTCTCAGGCCAGCCAAGATGTGTTTTCTTTAGACAATAGCAAGTTTTTCTTACACTTCGTTCCTTTGATGGAAAAGCAAAGCTTTGCAAGTCTCACTTCAGGGCAGGTTTTGCATTGATAATTATCTCCTTTGCTTTTATATTCTTATTCCTCACTCTCCATCTATAGGTTACAGAAATGCAAGTGTACTTGGAGTACAGATGGAAATATTTTAATACCATTCTTCATTTCAGCTCTGAATAAATTAAAATTTAGGGTTTGGACATCATGTATGTCCGAAGGACCAGGAACTCTTTATGCTAACCATATCTTTCAAATTATTTTGTAGTTTTAATATACCACGTGCAAAGCGAGAACTGGGTGTGTTGAACAAATGTACTTCCCCTCAACAGAAGCTACTTTGTCTACGAAAAGTGGTACAAATTATTATGCAATCTCCTAGCCAAAGAGGTCAGTAAAGAGTGAATTAATAACTTAAGTTTAAACCTTTTTCTTAACCAGTACGCACAAAGCACTTCATATATACAGCTGTTTACATGCCACTTGTGTATTAAACGCCATTAGGCTGGGGTCTGCCTTGCAGGTCTCTAAAAGCAAAACGGAGGTAAGATACTTGTAGGGTGAGGTGGAGTATTTGGTTAGCTTATATGTGCTCTAGCTGGAGCTTGAGAGAAGCTTGCATTTGCTAGGATGTTTTTTTATGCTGAAGAATTGAGCGTGATCAGTTTCACACACCAGAGGATTGTTGCTGGACTGTTCTTGTATATTTGTCCATGTTCCTTGATAATCTTGAAATCAATACTCTTGTTTTTTGGCTCCTGGCAGCGTATTTTAGAGGGGGTTTGAGAAAATTTGGAGGGCTGCCTTGGTTACTTAATGCATTCTCTACTAGTAGAGCTGCTGTTTAATCTTAGGAGGTGGAACTCAATTTATAGGTATTGCAGTTGATTTGAACTATGATATGACTAACACCAGATGTAAATTCTTTTTTTTAGTTAACATGGAAACCATGTGTGCAGATGATCTTCTCTCTGTTTTGCTGTATTTACTTGTAAAAACAGAAATCCCAAACTGGTATGTAACTATTTTGGCTATACAGTCCTATACGGTATCTTACATGTAATGCTGCTGTATGGGTAAATGTTTCTGAACTTGTAGTAATAACTTACTGAAAGTGTAAGAGGGGCTGATGTAATGCAGAAAACCTATTTTTGTTAGGACAAACTGCAAATGTGTATTACAGGTGTGACCAAATCAAGGACCTATCAGGAATCCTAGTGCTGTTTTTGTTGTTTTGATTCCCAGTCTAGAAAAAAGTTGTAATGGAGGCCATCTCTCTACCAAACCTGCATGTCAGTGTGGGATTCACAGACTGGTCCTTCCTCATCTGTGTTTGCAGCTGTGAAACCTTTATGCAACTTCTAGATGTTTCTCTACATGAAATGTATCAAACTAGGTTTGAATGCTTAAATGATTGCTGCTAGCCTGTGCCACTGCATTGATCTCTCCTAACTATCAATAGAAGTATATCTAACCTTTCCACCTGTACCTGAACTGGATTTTAGTGTTGGTGTATCTAGTGTCTCAGATCAGCATTTTTTCCTTGCATCTGTAACTGTCACTTTACAATGATGTTTGCGGTGCTTGAAACATTGATGTTTGACATGTGAAACAATCTCCTGCTGCTGTTACTCTGTCCTTCATATTCCTTCTATTCAGTTAATAACTTCTGAGTAGGTAAGAGATAAGTAGAGATCTGATCCATCTACGAAGCTTAGAATAGCCATAGTATTGCTAGCCTAACAATCTTTCTAGAACAATTTTCTTAACCCACACCTATTGCCTGTCTGAATTGGCTAAGAGGAGTTGCAGTATTAAGATATGTAGTATCTTAATCATGCAAATACCATCTTGTATTTAGTGGTTCATGGCTTCAACTTTTTATTTCAGGATGGCCAACTTGAGTTACATAAAGAACTTCAGGCTTTGCAGTTCAGTGAAGGATGAATTGGGATACTGTCTAACCTCAATTGAGGCTGCGATAGAATACATACGACAAGGCAACCTCTCTGACAGATCAACA
This sequence comes from Falco naumanni, assembly GCF_017639655.2. Classification (NCBI taxonomy): domain Eukaryota; kingdom Metazoa; phylum Chordata; class Aves; order Falconiformes; family Falconidae; genus Falco; species Falco naumanni. Next base: position 12,156,156 of record NC_054068.1, read on the forward strand.
GTAAGCCACTCTTAAAGTCTGTCAAATGTGTATTTGATAAGCTTGACCGTTCCATTGTGAGTGTAAATCAAGTTGGAGTACACAAACAGCTAATGTAAGAATTCCTTTTTTGCACTTAAAAAAATGAGTTGAGGTCACTATACCTGAAACAAATGCTAAAATGATCTAAGTGATTACAATGAAGTCTTAATCCTGTAGCAATACTTGTTGTTCATTGCATGCTCCTTGAGGAAGTAGTTAAATGTCAAGTCTGCCTCTTCATATGATTAGAGGAAAAATGACAGAAAAATTTTCCAGCGGCTCAGTCTTCCTAAGTTTCTCCTGTTTGTACCCTGTATCATGGTTGTGAAAGCAGTGCAGTACTCAAGAGTAGGCATAGCTTAAACGGACTTTTTATTTGATAATTTAAAAAAACTTAGCTATCCTAGCAAAACATGTTGCAGTGTAATTTAGAATTATTCAGTAAATCTTCATACTCCAAAAATTCACTGTTTGCAGCACAGATTGTTGTAGAGTTGATAGTTTAATGGGAGTGCAGGGCTATGATAAGGGGATGTTTGAAGGTCAAATTTTGCTCTGAGGATCTTCAGCCAAGCAGGGGCGGGAGCTTTGTGGATGCCCGAGTTATTTCCTACTGGGCAACTAGACCTTCTGACAATCAGGTCAAATCCCTGCAGGCCAATCAAGGATGATAATGTGACTTCAGAAACTTCTGTGACTGAAGAACTTTGTACCTAATTTAGTAAAGGAATCCAGTCTTACTGCTGCTGTAAAGCTTTCTCCTGTTGAAAAATTGTTTTTGTCATCTGATGTGAAAACCAAAAGGAATGAACTTGGAATCAGAGTGAATTCAATGTGTCTCAGTCTGCCCACATGCAAAGCACTGGAATCTAATGGCAGGGGCCAGAATAATGGCTCAGTGTGCAGGGCTTGGGATGGGACAACCTGGGGCACAGTCTTAAAGAAGAAGCACTTAAACATTTTAGCCTTTTGTTGTTTTTGGTCTTGTCTGGGATCTTTCCATGAACCTGTCATGCATGGATTTGTTTTGTACACTCAAAAAAACCCCAACCAACCCACTCATTTTGTGTAAAGAGACTGTACTATTTGTCTGTAATGCTGTATTGAGTTGTTAAAAAAAAAATTAAAAATGATAGTTTAAAAGGAAAACAACCTGCTAAACAGTTTTGCTTCCTGCAGTCACTTGCTATCATTAACAATTAAGATACAAATGGCAGTGCTGGTGGTCTGGGTGGAGGACTGGAACCAAAGTAGAATTGTCTTCTACAGCAATGCCAGCAAGCGGGGAAAAAAACCCACCCATACTGCTCTTAAATTTGTAGAACAAAGAGTTTCCTATTAAATGCCTGGTCCTATCCCTCCTTTCATGGCTAAGGATAGCAGGGTTATTTTTATACCAGGCTCACCCTCAAGTAACTTAAGTGCCACTGCGCTTTGTATTTATATCGTATTTATTTCTTTGAGAGATCATATCTTGAAAGATCTACATCTTTGGGCAGTCTCATACTGCTTACATTAGTGTTTGCACTAACAAAAGAGCAAGCAAAATGCTTCTGTCCATGCCTCACCTGGGTCAGCTCTTAGACTAGTGCTAGCATGCTAGCTAACTTCCTTGCTTTAGTGTGTATACAGTGACATGCGACAGGAACTGCTTTCTTCTATATTGCCTTTCATAAGAGTTAACAGGGCTTGGAGGCAGCACCCTGAGATGGGATGGAAAACCGTAGAACCTTGAAGACAAGGAAGTAGATAACCCCCTACCTTCTAGCACAGCTGAAAGAGCCAGACCCCCCTTTAGGGTAAGCGAGAAGGTGGCATACAATGAAGAAGAAAATATGTAGCAAATAGCCCATTTGCAGGAATTAAAAAAGGATATTGAGGAGGTGGAGGAACATGGTAGAAGCTTCTGATACCCTTGCTCTCCCTTCATGAACTTACCAGTTGAGGAATTTCCATTGTTCTCTGATGGAGACAACCTTCTGTTTAAAGCAGCAGCAGCTGTCATGTTGATGCCCCATGGTTTTGTTTTTTCCAGATTGTACTGGAAGGGGTTGTGGGATTTAAGTGAGGAGGAACATGGCCATGCCCTGGGGCTTCATTACAGTCCCTTGTGTGGCTACACTTAATTTTATGGCTGGCTTCAGACAGACCTTCTGGCAGCTGAGATGCTGTTGTCCAATCCCTAATGGAGCTAACTACATAAAGAAAACTCAGCAGGGACCTACCCTGTGGGATAGTGGGTGTATTATCACCCTCATGTCAGTAAGAAGATTTCACTTAAGAGGCACCTGCCAGATCCTTCACCCAAGGTCATACAAGTCTTGGAGAGGCATTTTGGTAGTGGGGAGGAACGGAGCATGTAACTGATAGCACAAATAATTGGGTTTTATTTTCTGGGAGTTGTCAACCTTACTTAATTAGAATTCTATTTAATAAATATTGGGCCTTAGTTATGTTTCTGTGCACAGCTAATGCTGTAGTTGAGAGTGTTGAAGTAAGGTATAGAGTAGGTAGGTAGAGCCACTAGGGAACAGATATCATCTTGTATGGAAGGAGCTGTCAGAGGCGGTGAGGTTGGCATGGAGGAAGTGCAGGTGGGAAGAGCCAGCAAAGGCAGACTTGACCACAAAATGAGGCTAATAAAGTGTTTTGAGGGGAGGGGGACGGAGGTAATTTCCCCAAGTCATCAGTTACAACCTGTGAAAGTCACCTTGGATAGGTCATTATACAGGTATACTCATATAGGTACATATATTTAATTTATTTAGTATAGTGTTAGATAGAAAGATTGTTAATGTTTGTGTGTGTATTTTCTAGATTATATAGATTTAAAATACCAGAGAGTCCCATTCAAAGCAATTTTTTTTTATGTTCTTGGAATGCAAATAAAGCTGGTACAGGCAAGTTTTGTCTTGAAGGCTCAAGCTTACTTAATATTTCAATTAATACCCGATTCTTCTGCCATTTGAAGATACGTGGTTTTAACTGGGATGGAATTTTTTCTTTCTGATTTATATAATAAGATAATACTTCTACATAAGGATTACAGTCTGAAGTGACTCTGGACTCTATGAAATAATTTTTCCACTTGGGAAATACTTCTCTTGTAAAATACACCGTGAAAGGAACAGTACTAAAACTACAGTAGGTTTTGTTAGTGCATGCTTAGATTCTCCATAGTGAAAGTATAAAGCTCTCTGAGCATCCATATTAGAAATTCTGAGGCTTCAGAAACTTGTATCAGCAGTAAAACTTTCACGCTTTCTTTTCCCACTTAATAACATCTACGTTCAAATATTTCTTGGGGAAGTTATTCCTGATCACACTGAAGAATCTATCCAAGGAGACTAGTGTTACGTGCTTTGTAATTCTGAAAAGATATGCTTGGGTATCTTCACCTGAAGTACTTAGATTTGAAAAGATTAGCGAATGGTTGTCATCTTCATGCATCTAAACACAAACAACTTACTGTGAAGTACAGATCTGAACTTTTATCTCTAGACCTCACAGGCATGTTTTTAATGACATTGTTTGCTATACAATGGAGGGTTTTTTTAGGCAGCTTTGTGAGAGGCATCTGTTAATTTTGAAACTTGAGAGATCTAATTTCTAAAAAACCTGAGCTTTTTCATCTTTGGTGTTCAAGGGATCTTGTTTATTTGCAGTTCACTAGTTTCTTAAACTCCTTGCTGACTTACTGATGTTAAGAGCAGAGTTGGACTGTTTTTTACTCATTTATATCTGGTCTTTGCAGACTTAATTGTAGAAGATATAGCCTGCATCCTAAACCATCAAAGTTTATCTGATACGTAGGCATCTATCTGAATGAGATGGTCTTCAGTTTGATGGATGCTGGGAGTCTTTCCATTCCTAGGGACATAGTCGTTATCCAAGAACGACATTCAACGAATTTATGTTCACTGCCTGTCACAAGCAGTAGCTGATCAGAATCGAATATGTGCAAGTGTTTCCATCTGCTTTCTTAGAAAACGTTTTCTTTAAGTTGCTGTTTTATTTCAATATTGCCATTTCAAAATCTGATTCTACTTAAGAACTTACATCTGTTTTTTTAAAGCATGTATATTCTTTAGTGCATCCTGAGGCGTACCTTCAGATTTCTTAGGAAATGAGAAGTCATGATGTGAGAGTTGCACTACATGTCTGCTTAGCTCAGTCTCCCATTTGTAAGTGACCGGTAGGAAACACTGTATGAGTGAGTGCTGGAGAATAATGCTTCACCTGGTGCAGTTCTTTATTTTCCAGCAAGTGGCAGAGTGTTCAGCAGAGTCTTTGCTTCAGAGTTGTATCTCGGTCAACTAAAAGTTGACCCTCAGTAGACATGTCTTACATGAATTTGTCTAATGCCTTTTTGGGTTTATTTATACTTTCAATTTTTGCAACATCCTATGGCAATGAGTTCTACAACAACCAACATTTTTTCCTCTTCTCCCCACTCCCTCCCCAGACCTAATGTGTTATGATTTTGATGGGCATACCAGTTCTTACGTTTTGAGGAATAACAGATATTCATTCTTTGCATGTTTTCTTTGAACTTTTTGTGATATTTACAGGCCAGTTGCACAGTCAAATCTTTTCCAGAATGAAGAATCTTAATTCTCCTAATGAGAAAGCTGCATTGCACCTCTTACAGTTCTTGTTGTCTTTTGTGTTTTTTTCTGGTTTTGTTGTATTCTTTAGATGGTACAACCATAATTTCATTAATGCTCAGCTAGTTCATGGAGAATTACAGTAAAGGTGAACATCTACTTAGTATTTCTTTAAACACTAGGTGGGTGATCTTTTAAGTCTTAGAATCCTAAATGTGAAACTGATTTAGGTTTTATGTGCATCTGACAAGTTATAAGTGGTAAATATAGTGTTTAATATTTTTAGAAGTTATTTTGACCGTTAAGGTACTTTTTGCCTGTAAATGGGTAGATAAGTAATCAATCTATGTATTTTATTTTTAGGAATCTGAGAGACTGTGTGACAAGCTGCTTTTAAGACAAAGGATGAACTTGTTGTCCCAGATGTCTGCTACTCCAATAGATTGCTTATTTAAGGTTAATAACTTTTATGGCCGAATATATATGTACTTAAGTATTGCATGTTTATACCCCTTCCTTTCAGTGATTTTCTGAAATGTAGTGCAGTGTTAATTAATTACTACTGCAAAATATGTTTTAGTAGGTGCTAAAAGTGTGTTTTGAATCTAGTGCATTTCTGTGCCAAAATGTCACCAAGTTAATATAATCTTACGGATTTGAGCATGTTACACGAAATACCAAAGCAAATGAGGATGAAATGCTCCTGCTGTTGGTACTGATTGGCTCATTTAATGCACAGATGTGGTATTGCTATCTGGTTGTCTCTCACAGCTTTTGATGCTTGAAATTGAAAGAGCTTTCTGAAATAATTTAAATGTGGTCACCTGACAGCTACTTCATATTATATGTTAATCTCATATTGTCATCCTAAAAGAATTTTGCCTATACAAGGACACAAAGCAGAGCTTCTAATTATATGTGTTCACAGCTTATGGCTAGAGACTCAGTAATTTTGTAGAAATGTTTTTGCACAGAGGGAGCTCAATTTCGTGACGGAGTCTAAAGAGAACAATAAGAATTGTTTTAATTTTTTATAGAAAGCGAAGTAAGCCAAGAACAGATTCTTTTTAATACTGAATGCCCATTAGGGGGTTTTGTGCTGTGATATTGTGCGTTTCTGCTTTCTAGTGCTTGAATTCATGTCTTTTATAATCGGTTCCTTTTGTTTTGTGCTTCAGTAAATGACTGTTTTTTTGTGGGTTTTTTCTTTTTTTTCTTTAAAAGGAGTCTTTATATATTGATCCCTCATTCTCTTTCTTCTTGTGGCTTTGTGTAGCATATTGCTTCAGGTAATCAGGAGGAAGTGGAGCGATTACTAAGTCAAGGTGACAGTGATAAGGACACTGTACAGAAAATGTGTCATCCGCTCTGTTACTGTGACAAATGTGAAAAGCTAGTTTCTGGGTAAGTGCTTTCCATCTCCACAAATACACAAAAAGCGACGTGAAAGTTTTAATCTAAGATCTGCTTTAGAAAGTATACTCCTTTTGCTTATAGAGGAAGTTAGTAGCACTTCAGGAGGTAGTAGAGTGTACGTTCGTGTGGTTTGAAAAAGCAGAAGAAATATCAGGGGAATATTGAGTGCCTTGGAACCAGCCAATTTTGCGATGGAGGCTGTATGTCCTTTGGTGAATGTGGTGTGAAATGTTTCTCCTTTTGAACCTAACTTAAACATTTTGGACAAACCCCACATCTCTTGACAAAACGTAAACCTGTGTGGGAAAGGATAAAGGATAAAAAGTTCCAAAATCAGGTTTTTGTCAGCTTTGGCATTTTTTTCTCATTCTCTTCCCCTTACCACTGCTGCATAGGTAACTGAGCTGCTTTTAAACCATTGTGTTTTAAAGGAAACTGAATGATCCTTCCATTATCACTCCATTTTCCCGAGATGACCGGGGGTACACACCACTTCATATAGCTGCTATTTGTGGTGAGTATTGTTGGTTTTCTTCACTTGTGTTTTCTTCTGCTTGTGTTTCTTATTTTTATGTTAGCATGTTTTCCAGCTTTGCATTAAAAGGGTGAATTTTGCATGAAAGTGTTTTCAGCTTATTTGCTATGGAAACTGGTATCTTGGCCCAGACTGGAGCTGCGGTATCTTCTTTTAAGCTCAGTTTCTTATGGCCGAGTTAGTGTTTCTTTGCTGGCTGTTTACTTTTGCCTTAGTGGCTACCACAGCAGTTCTTCCTTCAGCTGTGAAAAAAGTGAAAATATGTCATCGGAAACCAGTCTTGTTTTACAGACCTGGCAGATTGAGAAATTAATCATTCCTCTCTCCTGCAGCTGGCTATGCATGTACCATCTCCTGTACTGTACTGTTCATTATGCCATTGTTCTTACATTTATTAGAAGATGTACTAATTTTCTTAGTGAGTTTTTAACAACAAATAATTCCCTTTTTTCATTATTATCTTGAATCCCAATAGGAGAGTGCTTTGTGTGACGTGGCTTTATTTTCCCTTCTTTTCTAAGTCATAAGATGCAAGCAATAGTTTGCTTTTAGCTGGAGGTTCTTTTACGGAGCTTTGATCTTGGGTAATCTGCAACAAAAATACAAGTACCAAAGTAGTGACTATACAGTATGTAGAAACGTAGTATGCAGAAATGCAGGGTATCTTGCTTTATAGTTCACGCTTGAATGTGAAGAGTAGCAATGTTCTTCTGCAAAGTTCACTTCTTTCTTTTAATGTCTGCCTATTTTTGAAGGGCAAACATCATTAGTGGATTTACTAGTAGCCAAAGGAGCCATCGTCAATGCCACAGATTACCATGGTTCAACTCCACTTCACCTTGCCTGTCAGAAGGGATATCAAAATGTTACAGTAAGCACCAAAAGACTTAATTAGAAATAAAAATAAGTACTTAAATATATGACTCTTAACTAAGCTGTTGTATTGTTACTGTCATTTAGGTCTTCTGAGAAGCTGTTACCAGAACTCTGTACACTGTCAGAATTTGAGGATCTTTTATCATTGTAGTTTGCATATTTTATTTTCTCCTATACTGCAAGGTTTACAGCCATGTGTAATAACCAAGCAATTGACAGCTATCACTATGCATGCCAGATCATTTGTCCAGTTCAGTAATACAAATCTAATGCACAGTACAAACGGAGAGCCTGTTAACTTCTTTGCTGTTGATTAAGACAGAACAACCATTGCAGTCATTGGAATAAATTAAATGACTTTGCATTGTGTTTAGGATAGACTGTGTAACTACGTTAATTACTGTGTACCTGGATTTTGTATATGTGAGATTCTTCAGTTAGCATTGCTGAAATTAAGCTGTGTCTTCACTTGTATAGGCTCCAAAAATACAGGATAAATTATTGTGCAGTATATGTATTGTAGTGTTTGCTGCAGCAGATGATTCATTTTTTCAATGACAGCTCTGAATATGTAAGAAGCAGCTTATAGTTGCTTCTTAGGGTAGGGCAAAACCAATACTGTAATGCCAAGAGGGTAGCGTCTAAATCAGGAGAGACAGCTGATTTTTTGTGAAGTGCTTCATCATGCTGGAAACCTAAAGGAATCCACAGAGTAACAATTGTTTGTCCATTAATTTTTTATTTACTTAAATGTCTACTTTTTTTTTTTTTTTTTCTTTTAAGCTTCTCTTATTGCACTATAAGGCAAGTACTGATGTTCAGGACAATAATGGAAATACTCCACTTCATTTAGCCTGCACTTACGGTCATGAGGATGTAAGTAATTGTTTTGTAACAAACTAAATAGTCTAATGGATTGGAATTACACTGTGATGCGAATTTGCAGTAAACTTACATATTGTAAAAAGTAAATAAAAAAGATTTGAAGGCTAACTAATGCTGTAAATGAGAACTTTATTCAGTAGTTTGTAGCAATTTTTATTATGCATTCACATTAAAGATAGTAGTATTCTGCAAGTTTAGTTGAGTTATTTAACTCTTCTTTTAATGACACTGAACCATAAAAGCCTGCCCATTAGGCAATGGATTATATGAGCAGCAATGAAAAAAACCTTTTTAAGATTGTACATGTTATATGAATTGAGAGACAATACTATAATTTATTGATAGCTTTCCTTTTCTTTCCAGTGCGTCAAAGCTTTAGTCTACTATGATGTCCATTCCTGTAGACTAGATATTGGTAATGAAAAGGGAGATACTCCTCTCCATATAGCTGCTCGTTGGGGCTATCAAGGGATCATAGAAGTACTTTTGCAAAATGGGGCAAATCCAGAAATTCAGAACAGGATGAAGGAGACTTCCCTACAGTGTGCACTAAATTCCAAGGTATTCTTCTTTATCTTCTGTCCTATTTTCTTTCTGATGCAGTTCCACGGAGGTGTAGATGCTTACCTGCTAATGGAATTTTGTGGTCTGGTACTATTAAAGTGAAAATGTGTGTTTCATTTTAAGGAGGAAGGGTCACATTTTAAATCTAATGGCATAAATACAGTTTGTGGTATAGAACATAAACTTGTAAATGGGTATTTTTAGTCTGCTCCGTCATAACCAGTTAGTAATACTAGGTTGTTGGCTAATTTGTGTTTCCGTCAGTAGATTCGTCTTTCAGTGGAGTTACGCTGATTCTCTTAATATTTTTATGCAGATTTTGTCATTAATGGAATTAAACTATCTAACGTTTGAAAGAGGACAGAGTGCTTCTGAGGTAATAACCAATGCAAGTTGTTGAACGTTTTTTTGCCTATGTTTAACCTGCTTAATCTGATAAGTAACTTTTTCTGTTTTGGTTTGGTTTTTGTTCCCTAATTTTAAGTCACCGCTTAGGTCCCCTCAGCGCTCAACAGAAACTTTCAGCAGAGGATCATCTGTCTCAAGCCTGTCCTCAGCATCAACTGATATAAGGCAAGAAGAAGTAAAAAATAGTTACAAAGAGGTAAGACTGAGGTGTAAGTGTTGACAATAAGCAAAGTATAGGTGGGTAGAGTGATATTTCACAACACTGTTTTAAAATGTTTCTTTGCTTTCTGTCTGGTTTGGAAAATTGTATGCTGCTCTCCTCTGGTGCTTGTCATTTCAGTATCTAAACACTATTTTTGTATGGTATCAACTGCTCAGCGCATTATTTCTGGGGGAAAATTGAAAGCATATTTGGAACAGTGTTCAGATTTACTGCCATTAACTACATAATTTCAGAATTTATTGAGGTTTACAAATTGATAACGGCAGTCAGTGCCCCAAGGACCTTGCTGTCCTGTCCAGGAATTAAATGCTATTGTTAGCTTACAAAATCTGTCAGGAAAGAGACACTCATACAGGCATACTGGCAAACAGCTTAACAAGCTAGAAAGTTAAGACAAACTTTCAAAATAGGTGTGATCAAATCACATAGGAAATCAGTTTTGAAACATGTGAAGAAGTACATGCTATATACTGATATGTTGCACATATGTGTTTGCTGATTTTGCTCTGTCCACACCAACCAAGATGCTGTCCTCTGAATTTTTTCACGTGGGACCTCAGAATCATACTTTCCATTTATCCCCTCCTAAGACTGTCATATCAGCACTCCTTCCGATGCTTCTCTCATTATTTTTTTCCGTCCTCCTGTTCCATTTTTTCCCAAATTGACATCCTTAGTATTTTTGTTTCTCTCCATATTACCTCTACATTCAAATTCTTCCTTTTCCTGCTATTAAAAGGTTCTTCTCTTGCCAAAAGTTTCTTTTTTCTAAAAATGTTCAAGCAACTCAAGGATGTAATGTTTGACTGGACAATATTACTTCACACTTAATTATCAAGTATTTATGAGAGCCTGGGTGTAGGAGTGTACGTCCCTGTTTGTACAGAGTCAAGTACTTGAAGGTCTAATGTATGTAAAAGTTTGCCTCATAGATTGAGGATTTATTTTTCCTTAAAGGAACAAACTCGTCTCACCCAAAACCTAAGACTACTTCAAACCATGTAAAAAGATTACAAGCAGATTACGCTTTAGATTCTTAGGGTCAACGACCTTCTCCTGTAATCCAGCTTTCGTTCATTTCTGTGTGCCAAGTTTCACACGGGCTCACTGCTCTGATTCTTAGTAAGCACAGAGGCAAGGGCGTAATCATGAGACAGCTCCGTGAAGGGAATGCCACTGGAAGTTACTGGAAGCTGTTAAGGTCAGTTTTCTAGACTTCAAGGCCATGGATTAGAGGATGCAGTTAGATCTTTATTAGTCATTGCTACAGGTGAATTAAACTTTGCTAAAATGAGCATACACCAGTTACGGTGTGTATCTTGTATGTGGCTTGTTTACAACTTGGAAAAGAGAGAGCAAAAGAGCCAGACGTGTCAATTTGGAACTTTCTCTGTTGGAAATAATAAATCCTTGCACAATTTCTGTTCAGCAGCAGAAAAACTGAGCGTTTGACTGAATTGCAGTAGATTTGTTTTGTCTATTTTTACCTTTAAAGGAAGGTACTTCTGTTCCATGGGGGAGTGAGAAAGCAAACTGGGAAGATGGGGAAATGCATATAGCAGACATTTTGCCCTAAGTACTCTTAGTAAATTATCTATAAGCTGCATAACAGATGTTGTATGCTGCTCCACTGCTAGGGCCTGAGGCAGTTTTTAGAACTGTAAGGAAGTTGTTATTTTTGGAAATAAATTATAAGAGCTTGTGGGTCACTTGCTATTACTGTTAGGCATCTTGCATGTGATAAGACTGGCTCCTGAAAAATCATCAAGACCTTTACGTTCTACAGTGACATTATCCTGTATGATTAGGGGAAATTTATGGGAGGCACAGATCTCCCTAGTGTATGTAGTCCATTTTAGATGTGTGTGTGTAGATAATGGGATTCAGCTCACCTAACTCCAGATGTTCAAAAGACAATTGTCTTAATTTTTGACGTCTATTTTCTCTCCTTAGTCAGCGGAGAGAAATCAGTACCTCCAGAGAGGAATTAATCTCAAATAAGTGTAGTGTGAGCCGAGCTGCGCTCAGGTGTCATTTGTTGACTGCATTCTGTTTTGTAGTTACCAGAGGAGGAGTTTAAGTAACTGGCTTAGATTTAAACAGCTGACTTCTAGACATTCAAAGTTAGGAAAGAGGGATCTTGCCTTCAGTGCCTAGTGCACGACTTCAAGGAACATCACCTTGTATTGGAAAGGTAATGATAAAATAAAACTTAGCAGCTTTCCTAATAAAGATAAAAATGGATAGAGAGATTTAATTTAGCCTCTGATCTTTCAGCTGTAAATATATCCTGTTCTGCTAAAACCCTGAAGAAAGAGATAAGACCAGTAAAGCACAAGTTCCTTTTAGTCTCATTCTGCCTTGTTTGCTTTACCAAACACTGCAGTCACAGTTAGCAAGATAGTAATTTCTAGATAAAGGTTGAAATGTGACTGTAGCTCTGACCCCATGGCGTTTTCACCTTGCAAGATGTTTCTTAATATTGAAACAATTTTTTTTACACAGCAGCATCTTTGATAATTCTAGCACAGTGCTAGAATAATTCGCTATAATGCTGAAACAAACATTCACAAAGCTTAATAAATGATTCTTCCAGTCTGCAGAGGCTGGACAAGTTGCCTATTGATAGTACTAATGGACTTTCCCTGCTCTTTTCCTGGCACCTGTCTCATTTCTATGAGGTTAGATCCCAACTTCTTCACGTGAGAGAGTCAGAGGAGAGGCAGGGAGACAAGCACGTCTCATTTTTCTGCTTTTGCAAGCGATCGGAAGAATCAGGGGAATGGCATCAGTGCACCGCAGAGCATCTTCCATCATTTCTTCTCTGCACTTGCCTCTTTCCCCCTTGCAGAGCTCATAAACAGGAGAACACCGACACCAAGCAGTCATGCTCAGGCATTAGCTGGCCTGAGCATACACGTCTTTAATTGGTGTAATGGTGGTACCCTGGAATAACTCTTGGAGCTGAAGAGACCTGGCTTTTGCTAATGCATATCCTTTGATATTTATCTCTACAGATTTTAAGTAGGAGAACAAATTTCATACTTACAATCAAGTTAGATTTGTAAATGTTTGGGTTATTAACATAGGAATAAACCAGTGATCTGCAGGTGAGCAACTGGAAAACTGTTTTTTCATTCTTAAACTGTTGTTTCTCAAATAGCAAAATAAAACCTGCCGTCTTTGTGCTTCTGATAGCGTGTAGAAATTCAGCTAGAGTCCAAACAGTAGTAGTGTTTATCAGGGTAGAAATTTGTCTTGAGTAGGGATTTTTCATGTTAGGTTCACAACAGAAATGCATGGTCAGCTGCTGCTGAAGCAGCATAAAAATGTGTATCACCTGACATGGCTTTGTTTGCATGGACTACGTGCCCTGTGTTTAGGTGAGTTCTGGTTATCTTTAACTAAGCAAGTCAGAGATCATCCGGTGTTCACAGGCCTTGCACAGCTTTTGTGCTTCATAAAGGGAGAAGGCTTTTCCTTTAAAACTTTATCAACAAATATGAAATGGGCCAGCAGTAATCCTACCACATGAGCTTAGGAGGTTAGTAAAGGACACAGGATTTTCTGTGTCCTTCTTAATACCAATACTAGCAAAGCAAATTAATTGTTTTCTTCATACGTAGGTGGAAAAACTCCTAAGAGCAGTTGCAGATGGAGATCTGGAAATGGTAAGTCTTACCATGGCTGTTGAGTATTGTTGAATTTTAATTTACCTCATTCAAATTGAGGAAGTTATTTGTAAATAATATGAAGTGAAGAATGCTTTGGGTACTACCTTCCTTCAGCAACTCAGCTCATTTTCTATAAAGAATATTCACTCTGTGTCCCCAGATTATTTTACATACAGTGCTTTAAGGCCTGTTATTTTGACATTTCCATGACCTCTTGCACTAACAAAATTACTTTAAATTGGATAATTTCTTTTTTAGAAGGCCTTTTGTTTAAAAATCTATGTATAGTCACCTCTAGGAGGTCCAAAGAGCTTGGGAAGAGTAACAAGGCAGGCGTGTTGAAAGGAAAAGGGCAATTTATTTGCTTGCAGGTGCTCAAGCTGCACTACCAAATGCTGTTGTTAGATGGGGAGTATGGTGCGTTGCAGAACAGTAAAAAGATATGTATACTGAGGTCACAGTGTTGGACTGGATATGCAGTCAGCACAAAACAAAACAAAAAAGGTAAAATAGATGAGTTTTCAGGTAAACCGGATTTTTGACAGCAAATCCAATAGAAATTATTGTTATTCCCAGTTGCTTGTTCCTGTGTCACAGAAGTATTTCACGTCTTTTCCCCTATGTGAATTGATGTCTGCACTCAAGTAGTAATGCTGTTCTGGAGACTGGATGGTGGGATTTATAGTTTGGGGTGTTTTGACTTAGGAAGCATTCCAGGAATACAGTGATTTAAAATCCACAAATGCTTTTTGATTCCTGAATTGCATGGTTCTCTAATGCTTTGAATATTGTCTACTCTTTATGGCGTGTTTACTGCATGTAATAATTGTGCATAGGTACTACAAATGAAAAATGAGCTCTTTGTTTGTTGGGATACCTTTTGATTAATATTTCGTACAGAGAGGAAATTTAGGTGACACCAGTCAGTACAGAGACGTTATCTTAGGGACATACAACTTTCCTGTAGTTTCATAGTTGTAGGGACATACAACTTTCCCTTCAAATAGATAGCCGATGGTTATTGTAATACCAGTTTCAGAGCTGATGTCCTGTGATTTGTGATACTTACCACCTATCTTGACATACTTTTTACTTACTATTGCCCTTTATTCCTGAAAGTTTGAACAATAAGGTGCTTCCAATGTCACTCTACTGAAAAATTGAAGATGACACAGAAATCTTTGCAAGTTTTGTCTTTGGAGACATGTATAAGGCTGCACATTTATTGATTGTTTTGTAGTTCACAGAACAAAATCATGAACCCGTGTGAGAATGCAGGATCTCTCTGCGGGGTGCATTTTCTGAAAAATGTGTTTAATGACATGTACTAAAGTTACACATGCTAATGAAGCATTACACAGTCATAGTAACATAGATAATCTGCATCACAAAATACATACCATGTTAATATTGATCCTCTGATGTTTTATTCCAGTTGGATGATAGAAATTAATTTATCAACTGATAAGGAAAGAAATGTTGAGTAAATATGATCCTAGTTTATAATATAGCTTAATAATTATTTCTAGGTCAGCCCTTAAGTCATTTCAGGAAGCAGCAATACATAAAATGGGGACATTTACCATCTTCCTGGCAAGTAGTAAACATGAATGTATTACACAACTTTTTACAGACTTCGTGAAAATCTAAACAGCGTCATGAAAATATTTAAAGAAAATTAAATATAGTGCTATAATTTGCTAGATAATTAGTATCTGGCACTGTTCAACAGATAACCAGCAATGAAAAGCATATAGAAATCTAATCTATGCGTTCAGATGACATAACCACCTTATTTTTTGTGGCTTTGCTTTCCACATTACTCAGGTTCACATAAAACTGTTCGTTATAGAGAATTGTCCAGTCGAATGGCAAAGGTTACAGCTTGCATATCTATTAAAAAACACGGTTATTTAAAAACTCTTACTTTGTTCTGATAGCCTGACGTCTGTCTCCATAGGAACAGAACCAGCAGTGGGGTCATTAGTGGTGCTGTAGATTTCTGCTGTGGCAGCCAATTGAGCTTTGCAAGAGGAGACATTAAAAATAAAGTGCCACGAAACTGGAAGATTAAAAATATAAAAATATATGTATATCTATCTATCTGTCTCGTGCTGTGATTGTTCAGGAAGCCAAAAACAACCTTTGCCTCGTTGTAGCACCTGCAGACTTAAAAGCAAGTATGCTTTAGGTTGGAGATTATTATGTTAATTAATGACAGTTATTTTAATCAGCTGACTCAATGGCAACTAGTTCTACATTTTGAAAATAAAATTCAGTCCACTGTGGTAAATGTTCTGTGTTGTTATGAGAAAGAAATATTTTGAGATGATATGGAGGGGGTGTCTGTATCGAAAGGATTAAGCTTTACTCTCAAAATACATTTCAGAGTTATGCAGCAGCTTTTTTGGGGGAGGTTTTCAAACTGCACTTTTTACATATTTAGTGGTTGCTGACTGGGTAGAAAATTATTATAGCTCCATTACTGATGGAGACTGTTAAGAGTTGTTTTCGCCCGTTGTATATTGCTTTGAAGAAAGCCTTTATATGGCTCTGAGTCAGTGAAGTATGGTGTAGAAGTAGTTGATACGGCTTAACATCAGTTTTTGGTCTTTCATTCGTAGCGATTTGACTTGGTGGTCAGGTGTATGCCATGGCTTCGTAGTGATGGATGAACCATTCAGCTTTCAACAGAAATGCTTAGATTTTAAAAATAAGCAAATAAACCCCCCGCTTTTAGTGTTAGAGTGGGATAACACTAGACAGACCTGGGAGGCTACATAACCTCTGCTGTTAAAAATATTTGAGAAGAGATTGGTCAAACTTCTGTCAGTGGTGTTGAGTAAGAATTGACTTTGTCTCAGCATAGAATACAGGATTAGGCACTCTTCTGAAATCCTGTCAACCCAGCTAGTCTTGGCTCTTCTGGTGGAATGGATGTGCGCAAAACCACCACAAAAACCCCCAAATCTCTTGTATAAAATAAATCTTGTGGAGCAGCTAGAAGTCTGGCATACAGGGTACAGTGCCCCGGTAGTGTTCTACTAAATACGCCAGGAAGCTTGTTACTCTACAGTGTAAAGAAGGTTTTAGATGACAAGTTAACTGGCAAAGGGAGATTATGGACAATTTCCTGAGATGCTTTGGGGTGTGTCTGCTTAAAAGTGCATTTAACCTTTTGACCAAAAAGACTTTAAACCAACAAGAAAATGGCTATTCCATTGTAATTATAAGGATGTATGAATGGGAGTAGCGTGTTCAGATTTTTGGTGAGACACTGATACTAGTATGTAGAGGGCTATCTGTTTGCATAATGAGAGCAGCAGTACTGAGTTGTGGTAGAAGAAGGAGGAAGTCTCAAGTGGGAGAGCCTTGGTCAGTCTGCAGGGCAAGAGGGAAGTGAAGTGACTACTATTTTAGACATGTACAAATGTAGCAAATAGTAAACCTTGTGGCTTTCCATAAACAAACAAGCTTGAGAGAAGATTTTACTCCAGAGAAAATGTGGAATTTGCAGGGAAAGTAATACTCCCTGAGAAGAACATCCCTTTTCTGTCTCAATTTATGTTGTCATTCAGAATTGGGTGTATGGCCCTTACTAGTTGTCTTAGGATTTATTCTAGCTTGCATCTGTTTAATTGGATAGATCATTAATGCATGTTTGGTTTCCCAGAGCTACCTTAATGGTAAGAAGCAGAGCTTGCTGACAAATGCAAGAGCACATACAGTGGGAGGAACCTACTGGAAATTCTTTTCTCCCCATTCTTTTCTTGCCTAGGATCTGTGGAGCTCTTGGATTGGTCCAGTTCTGTGGCATCAAACCGAATCCACAGATCCAGCAAAGATACTTCTATCTCAGTTTCAGCCAGTAGTGGTTCCTCGATTTTGCTCCATGCCACTGTTCAGTGGGAGGCAAAGGGCTGATCTTTCTTCATGGTAACAAGACAACGATACATCTTTCGACAGCTCTGTTAAAAGCTGCTGAAATAAACAAAAGAGTAAAGGGAAGACCCTTCACAAGATGACATGTATTACAGCTTCATACCGACTGTATATAATCCCATAACTTGCTGTGTCTGGGAACTTCCCAGAAGATCTGCAGGAGAGATCTAACCTCCTCACACAAGTGCCCTGATTTCTCTTCTGTCTCAGTTTTTGAGTGCTGTGATGTTACGCCTTTCATGCACCTGGAAAAAGCTGACTGCTAATGTATTGTCCCCTGCATTAGGAGACATATTTAAATATTTAATATAAATATTTAAATAAATTTAATTCCCACTTCTGTCTTGAATTTCTGAACGACTTGTCTCATTGAGCGTAATTGCAAACTCAGAATGATTTTCACACTAGGTAGATGTCAGGCTTAACATTGCCAGATGGTGTAATAATGGAGACTTAATGCAGTCCCTACTAATTCCAAGATGCCTTTAGTTTACAGCAAATTAATGAATTTCAGGATTAAAATGTATTTCTTAGCTTTTTTTGGTTGCATAAAATATAGTGTAAAATGAACATGCAGTAAGCATCACTGTTTGTAAATTGCATATGAATGCTCTGAGTCCTACGACTCTCTTCACTGAAGGGCCTCTCTCCTCCTTGAAAATGAGGCATTGTACACTGAGGAAAAACTGAAACTGTGAAGCTTGTGGGAAGTGACAGACCTAAGAAAAGTCAGCACCCCTGCAGAGTTTTGGATATTGGTTAAACGTTGTCATCCTTGTCGCTTTTTATGTTCATTAAAGCAGAAGGTGAACGGAAATTTGCATTGATACAAGCTGGCACAAATCATCTGAGCTGAAAGGACTTGGAGGGTTTCAGAATGTGTGAACATTGAAGTCCTGCTTGGGCAGCAGAAGTCGGTTATAATTTACTTCACTGCTAGACGTGGTGAACTTTCTAGCTGCCTTGTCAACAACAACATTGGATTTTTTCATTTGGCCTGTGGGCAGCTGATGCCGGGAGGTAGCTGTATAGTCTCCCTGAGATACTCAGAAGTGTATGTTTGTGAAATCTTACTTGTCTACATACGCAAATTTATTAGGGTGTAGAACCTTTGGACTCTGTAACGGAGGATTTGCTTTTTGTGCCAGGTACGTTATCTCTTGGAATGGATGGAGGACGACTTAGAAGATGAAGATGACACAGCCAGTACATCAAAACCAGAATTCTGCCATCCATTATGCCAGTGCTCAAAATGTGGGCCAGCACAGAAGGTTGGAATATTCATTCTGTAAAAAGAATAATTTATATTCTTGTGGTGTAACTTTTAGCTCTAGAGAAGTAGCATTCGTATTGCCCAACAGCTCAGTATCTCTGTCTAAAAATACACAGATCTTAACAGAGGTCATCTGTTGTCATGAAATTGTTCTCTTTTTAATTGAAATGTAGAAAATTTTGGATACAGAAAGAGTGTTCAAAGACTTGCTTAATATCTAATGGAGTGAAAAACCTTTGCGGTTTGCTTTTAGAACACGTGGACTGCTGTTAAGGTCTGGACAACTTTGAATAAATGGGAAAAATTATTTTCTAAGCCTCAGTTTCTCCTGGTTCTCTTTTATAGTTTACATTGCTAATGGTCACAGAGTATCTGCTTATCTGATAGTAATCCGTTTAGCAAGGAATACCTGCTAATCTTGTGATCAGTGTAATGCTGTTAAAGTCTTTTTTTTAATTACATGACATTTTCATACAAGCTGTATCTCAAAGCTCTTCAGAGATTAAATATAATTGCAAAGACTTCAAGACTTCTCTCTCAATTGCAGACTTCCTTTCCCCTTATTTATCACGGACTGTGATAGAGAAAACGCTTTTTTCTCTTTTTCTTCTTTAATTTAAATAAGGAATGATCCCAGCTTCTTGGAAATAGAAAAACAATTACTTGCCTTTCAGGAAGAAAATGTATTACTGTGCCTGAAGGTATACATAACTGGATAAGTCATAGAATCATTTAGGTTGGAAAAGACCTTTGAGATCATCAAGTCCAACCATTAAAATTAAGTAATTGCAAAATAAAGTAATAGCAAAATAAACCAAAGTATAAATTTTCAGTGTTTTGGCTTCTTTGAGGTAACAGTAACCATATCTCTTAACTGAGAAAATGTGAGATGGCTTAACTTTTTCTGAACTCCTCACTGCTACCTTATGTTTATTTTGTGCAGGCTAAGAGTATGCCAGTTGTCCTTAAATACTTCACATTC
Source organism: Falco naumanni (assembly GCF_017639655.2). Classification (NCBI taxonomy): domain Eukaryota; kingdom Metazoa; phylum Chordata; class Aves; order Falconiformes; family Falconidae; genus Falco; species Falco naumanni. The sequence goes on from NC_054068.1 coordinate 12,175,562, forward strand.
ACACCGTGCTTTATTCTCTGGTAACACGTGTCTGTGTACCCTCAGTACAGAGATCATGTGCTAAAGATCCCAGAGCCTGAGACCATAAAGTTCATTTTATTGGTAACAGAGGCAGCAGTGGCATTTGTTGTGGAATTTACTTGCCTACTGAATAGAGGGAACTTATTAACTAATCTTAACCACTGTATTACGTAGGCATACATTTAAAAGCGCACTGAGGATGGGCAGAGTGAAAGACTGTACCACTCTAAATGTTAGGCATCTGCACAGTTTGTGATAAGAGTAAAAAAAAGGATGTTCTGTACTGCTGTGAGCTGTCTTCCAGGCAGTTTCCGTATCTTGACTCCCCACGAGAGTCTGTTTTCTGGGTCAGTGTTACTTCCACACGAATAAAATTAATTTTACTTTTTATCCTTATTACTTTGAACTTGATGTAGCAGTAAAATAGGTGTGTAGTGTCTGTCTCCAAGAGCATAAATGTCTGTATAAGTGACAGTAACTCATAATAGTAACAGTTACTCTCCATACCTATGAGCATCCTAAGAGCTGTATAAAAGCTGGAAGTTTTACTTCTGTCTCAACCTGTGCTGCTTTAGCCTTTTTTCAGTATCATGAATACTTTGCCTGGAATTCTCTATATGAAGCTATCATGTTGGCAGAAAGGAGAGAAAAATAAAACTTATTGTTCCGTTAAAAAGTACTACCAAGCTGCTCTGGTTCATTAGCTTTTTTTCCTGAGGGTCGCAGTTTAGCCTCTGTTGCAAAGTCCTTGTAACATCAGTCTACCTGTTTGTATCTGCTTAGCAGATATTTGGCAGCTTTTTGGTCAATAGAAAGTAGCATGATGAATGACATAGTTTCGTTGCGTGTTTTCCTCAACAGAAATTTGCCAGGATCTCTGCTAATGGACTTGGAGTGAATGTTTCAAACCAAGATGGTTTCACACCGTTGCATATGGCTGCACTGCATGGACATTCGGAACTTGTCTCTCTCCTGTTGAAACATGGAGCCAGTGTCAGTGCCAAGAACGCAAAACATGCAGTTCCTCTTCATCTAGCTTGCCAGAAAGGTCACTTCCAGGTAACTGAGGCCCTTCATCAATGCAAGCTATTTAACACTTCACCACCAAGAAAAAAAGCTCTTTTGCAAAATTATCAACAAGACTAAACCAGGAACAGTGAAGATGAGTTTGGTGATTCTGTATTTTCTTTCGGTGTCTGAACCTCCAGACAGAAAGGGGATCTTTCAACTGAAACGGTTTCAGTAGGCACCTTTTCTTTCTAAATGACCTGAAATAATGGTTTAGTCAAAGTGGTGCAAGTAACTACTGTTGTACATCAAACCCTTTGAAAGTACCTTGTGCAGCTGAATCCTCCTGGGTATTTTCTCTCTGTACCTTCTGTTCAAGGAGGTTGTGTGTAAATCTGTTGATGCAATGGACTTGTTATCTTCAGTAGCCACAGAATTAAATATTTACTGTATCTTCAACTCATTTAAGTAGATCCTGAGCCAAGTGGAGCTCTGAGGGTAGCACATATCCTCATCGTGACTTTGAGTCAGGCAATCATAAGAAAAGAAGGAGAAGCATGAACTGGTGAGGGGAGTATATTAATACAGGAGGGAGAGTAAATGAGAGGGGAAAAATAACGATCCTGAAAAAGCAGGTGCAGACAGGCAAAGAGGAATATGCAGAAAAGTGGAAAATAGGGTTTTAAGAATAAAGAGCTGAGGGCTGCAAAAGGAAAAAAAACATTGAGAGAATTGTGAAGATGATGGGGGAAGAAAGCACTAGGGAAGCAGGAAGAAAACAAGAATACAACTCATAGGTTAATGAAGGTTAATTCATGGGGTATTTACAACAACAAAATCCTTGTAAGTGCTCTGATGAGTTTGGAAAGGGTGGAAGGATGCAGTTGCAGTGGTGGTTTGGTTTTGATGTTTTATTAAGTTATTGATTATGTATGATTTTTACATATCCCTTTCAGTTGCTTAAGGTTTTTGGGTTTTTAAAAGTGTGTAGTAAAATATGAAAATCAGTATGATAAAAAGAGATGCTTGTGGTTATCTGTTTGGCAAAGATAAGACCTGTTCTCTCCATCCTTTTTTCTGCCATCCCTTTTTCATTGTAGATTTCAAAAGAAGTTTAAAAACAAAAAGGAAAAAGATGTGGGTTTTTTTTACTGCATTATTATGATTAGCTGGTATCTTAAATTAAAAAGTTGTTATATCTTTCAATAGGTAGTGAAGTGTCTGATGGATTACAATGCTAAACAAAACAAAAAGGATATCTATGGAAATACTCCTTTAATTTATGCATGCTTGAATGGTCAGTATGAGACTACTGCCTTGTTGTTAGAGGTAAGATCACTGAAAACAATGTTTGGAATAGTATTTCTTATGTGATATCTGTGCTTATCCAGTACTAGGGATCAGTATTTTTAGTTATGCATCTGTCTGTCAAAACTACTCGGGGCGGGGGTGGGGGTGGGGGAGGAGGGGGAATAAGAATATTTGTTATCTCACTCCTTTCAGTCCCTTTCTTTCATGGTTTTTAATTAGATAAATACTACATTTCTATTTTATTTAGATAAATAATACTTTTCAATTCTACAGTTTTTATGGAACTTTTTGTGGCAGGTGTTAGGTTTTCTAGCTTATGATTCTATCACATAGAATTTCTGTGATTTTTTTAATCGCTTTTAAACTTGGAATATGTAGTAGACACATGCAAAAATGAAATTAGCTGATCCATGAAGTTGTGGCTATGACAGAGGAGGAAATAATACCATCAGGTGACTTATTGTTGAACTGGTGATCGCTAGCTCATGCTTTCTACGTTCGTATACAGCTACAAGGCTTCTGTTGCGTTGTTCTCATTCATACATTGAAAAGGAGAGTAAAACAGAGTGGTAACGTGCTATCTCCATTTCATGCTACTCTGCCTTTATAACTTCAGTTTAATCTTGCTCTCTAGCATGGAGCTTCTGTTAACCTTTCTAATGCCAAAGGAAATACAGCGCTGCACGAGGCCGTGATAGGAAGGAACGAAGCCCTGGTAGACTTGCTGCTTCAGAACGGTGCGATGACACACATAAGGAATGAAAGGAACTGTACCCCTGCAGACTGTGCTGAGCCGGTGAGTGCAGAAATCTCATTTCTGACATAAGGTTTTCCTAAAGTTCCAGATGAGTAATGTAGGAAAGAAAACAAATATAACTGTTTTCACAAAATTTGCCAGTAATGAGTGATATAAAGATTAAGATGCCTGCTTACTGTAAAACATACAACTGTGGTATATGAAACGTGTTCTGTTTCTAAAATAAGTTAATCCTAGACAAAAAGGATGAGCCAAGAAAGAGTGAAAGCACATGAATGACAATGACGTTAAAATCTATGCTAGAGATTTAGATTTTTTTTTAGATTAGATTTTATGGCAGAGAGAGCAGAAGAAATGTTGAATGTAGGAAAATGAACACCTTTCACTAATCAGTTACACTGCTAGCGGTCTTCCTTGTTCCACCCACCATCTTTTGCCCTTCATGTCTTTTGATACCTTTTCTCTTGTCATGGGTAACTCTGACCTTCCCGTTTATTAATAGCATAATAACGTAATATGTAATATTAAATTGTAAAGAACTGTTTCACTCTTTAAATGATTTGATGCATGGTCTCTATCTTTCTTAAATAGCTTATGAGATGTAGCATAATGACCACAAAATTCTGTACTGAATCAATTTTAGTATGTGTATTACCATTTAAACTGAAATGAGCTTAACCATAAATAATACAGTTTAAAACAGTAGGTCAAGACTAAAAAATCAGCACTCCAAACTTGTGGAACACTGATTCTGTCCCTACTCAAAAATTACACAATTTAAAGTTTGTATTTATAATGATGTATTTTTGTGTGTGTTACATTCATTTTGGCAGCAATTACTTAACACACTTTGCATAGACTAGAATCCTAAATTGTACTGATGTTTTTCTTTTTCTTTAATAATGGTGAAAATGGCAACTTTTAAATTTAAGAATTCAAATATCATTAAGTTGCTGGAAACAGCACCAAGCTGTGTACCTACATCAGCAGAGAGAGAAAAGGAGTGTGAGCAGCCTGCTACTATCAAGATAAGAAAAAAAGGTACGTGTCATATTTCCACTGGTATGAATAAAAAGGGATTTAGGCACTCATGTGCAACTACATCAAATATTTTATATAATTGATTTATATATAATTAAAATCAGTCAAGTATTTTGCATATCTATTACAGGTAACACCTAAAATACTATAACTAAGTGCAGTAGACTTTGTATTATACTCATGACATTGCTGCAAACTCAGTTTTCACTTTTTTGGTGTATGGGGGGAAATTTTACATACAAAAGCATTTAAAAAACCATGCCACATTTGAGATGATGTAATTAACCATGTCATAGTTGTCCATTTCAGTGCAAAGTAAAACATCAATTTCAGTTGCCTGTAGTTCTCATTTACATTGCCCTAAAACTGGTTAGGGAGTGGCTCTTCCATTAGGTACTGTCCCTTTTATTATGGGACAGAAATAAGAGCTACAAAGGCCACTGTCTTAACTGTTAAGTACAGTTTGCAAAAGAATGACTTTGAGTAGACGGCAGCATATAGTACAGTCTGAGCAGGTGTGTTGGGACACGGTACAGTTTGGCAATACAGCTGAGCTGACGTAATGGCTTATTGCCACTTAAAAGAGATGGTGTCTGTTGCTCACCATCCATCCTCATCTCTTCCCTCTCACCCTCAGCTTCTGGTCTTGCTTATCCACTACTTTCCTTACACTGGCTCAGAAGTTTTTCAGATGAATTCTCAAGCTGGTAGCAGTGTGCTAACCTTGGACAAGGGGTGTAACAAGGTTTATGCTGTGCAACAGCTCAGCCTAGCAAAGGACCTGCTGCCATCAGAACTGTGGAAAGAAGGCAGTGAGGCTGCACAAGCAGGAATTAGGGAATAGGAGCAGGAGTGCCCATTTCAGCAGTCCTGAGTTTTAGTTAGACTTTTTGAAATAACTCTTGCCAGCTTCCCTAGGGAAAATTGGGAATATTTCATTAATGCAAAACCGAAATGAATCACAGTATGCTGATGCCCAAGATTGTTACAGTCCTTTCAAATATTATGAGAATAGTCCTAGAAGAACAAAAGCAGATACGAGCAAATAATATTAATGAAGAGGTGGTATAGCGTCTTTGTGTTAATCAAAAGTTTTTAAAAACTGGAATTTAGGGCCTGAAAGGCCAGGATTACGTGGTCTCTTCAGAAGCTTGCCCAGTCATGCTAATCGGATGAAGAATGCTTACTCCTGTGACTTAAAAGGCTCTACAGTTTCCAAAGATAAATTGCAACTCTGATTCAAGTTATTAATATTACAATTTTACTGTAAAATTTTACATCTAATGTCAGTAGATAACACTTTAGAACTGTGCATTTTTTTTAATTCTTCAGTGTGGCTCAGTTGTAATTTTAGTTGCCTGTTCTTTTAAACCCCTAGTGAATTCTAAGCCCTGTGAGAAAGCTGATGATCCCATAAGCAGACAACTCCAACTGGTCCAATCAGTTAACAGATTTAACAAGTAAGCACAGAAGCTTCCTCAGAAGCATGTTCATTGTTTCCCATAAGCAAACAAGGAACGCAACTGTTAATAAAGCCCAGAAGTGGGCCAAGCATTGTTATACATCACATATGACTAATTAACGGTAGATGTTAATCCTCTGAGGCATGCATGTTCATATCGCTGGACAGATGTTCTAGGCATGACATGCTGGGTGGTGGGAACAGCGGGGATGTGCTGTGCAGCAGGAGGGAGCAGCCGGCCAGCGGAGGACTACCTGCAAATAGGTTTAAAATTGTTTTTGCACTAATACTTGGTGTACCAGAAATGAAGAATTTTGGAGCCAGGCTGCTTCAAATTAAAATCGTTTTTGCACTAATACTTGGTGTACCAGAAATGAAGAATTTTGAAGCTAGGCTGCTTCAAAAATGTTATTTTAGTGCTTCACTCAGTAGTTGGGTTTGGCCTATGATCTTTTTAGATGTTAATGTATATTCTGTGATAAAACACAGGGAATGCTAGTAGGCTGTCATTTTGAGGTGGCGGTGTCAGGAGTGCGCTGCCTTTCGGTGTGGAGATAGTGCCGCCTTGAGGATTTTCTGTAATCAAGGCTTTTGTGGAAGGAGGAGTTAAATTTAATGCCTTTAAAATATTTTTTTAGAGCAAAACATTTAAGGAGAACAATAACAAGAGATAAGAGCGTCCCTAATTTTGACTATCAGTTATTGCATCAGGTAAGTGGAAATAGTTGCTGGAATTATTTGTATAATATAGCAAATCTGTTTGTTTTGTCTGCTGTTAATATAGATACATATAACAGGAAAGTTTCTTTATTGGTGGTTGTTGATGAATCCTGAAAGTTCTGACCTATTTTCTAGATTGCTAACGTTTCATCATTGTTCAAAATTCAATTGTGCTTCTGTAACACTGTTAAACATCTTATTCTTAAACTTCTTAAGCCTCTTATTGCAGGCTTCATCTCTGTCTTGTTTTCTGTGTCATGTCTAGCAAAATCTAGTTATGCCAAGGCTTGAAAAACTCTACAGCTTCTAAGAGCCGTGGCCGAGCAGAGATGCTCTTTATAAGAGCTCTTTACAATCTTTCAGTGTATTGAAGTTAGGGTTTGCAAGGCAAGTCTGCTTGTCGGAGGAGATTGTTTGCGAAGGTAATGGCAAACTGCATGTCGTATTGTCAGCTGTAACACAAATATATGCAATCAATTAATCTGTGGTTGGGGGGTACCACAGCACCCTACGCTGATCTGACTGTTGGGTGCTGCCCTTCACCCACAGCGTGTGCTCCCTCCTTTACGCGCCTTTACACATGGCTCTGACTCTTACTGGACTTTCTGCTGTGCCATTTCAGCATACTAAATCAAGAGAAAAACTAACCTATTCAAAAGAAAGTGGTTTTCTACCAGGTTAGTTCAGCAGCTGCCCATTATTAGACTTACATAGCCTTGGAAATGCAGACTCTGCCTCTTACCTCCATCTAGTAAATGTGGAGTACTATTCTATTTCATAGAGCCCTTATAAGGTTTAACATTTGCAAAGAGCTTTGAGAATGCCAAATTGTTATAGAACTGTAATGCTTTATTAATTCTTACAGTATTAATGTTAATAAGGCACTATTTAATTAAACGTGGGATTTAGATTTTATAATTATGGATTGCTGAAGGCAGTATGTCATGTAAGTACAGCAGGTGTCAAAAACCCAAGATGTGACCGTGATATATAGCACTTTAACCACGTGTGACTCTCATGGCTTTGTGAACGTACAGGTCATACAGCTCTGAATTGTTAGCAAGTTTAAACATGTTTAATCTCAGTCTGAAACTTTTTCAAGATTGTTGCCACTATTTCAGTAAAAGGGTGTCATAATTAATTTCTGCCTTTAGTTCTTGCCTTAGAAAACCTATCACTAGCATGCTTGGGTTCTCTTTTTTCGCTTAGTTACTTTAACATTTGCAGAGTGGCCAGTAATCAAGGAAAGCCACCCCCTCTTAAAAGGAAGAATCAGGAGCAGATGTGGAAATGGAAGATAAGAACAATTGGAATGACCAAAAAAGGGTCTTTAAGGGGGGTGGGTAGGGTGGGTGTCTCTTCCCCGACAGGTAAGATCTGGAAGGAGGGAGGTTTTGCCTTCAGCAGTGCCTGTCTGTATTACTACTTACATGTTTCTTAACAGTAAAAGAAATTTCAAGTTTCTTGAGACCTGCATTAGAAAAGGTGTTCAGAGAAGATATTAGGATAGTGCAGTGAAAGTAAGTTTTGGAATGCCTTCATTATCTTTTCAGTTCTGGTACTGATGTATGGGGCAGGTTGGCCTCTTTTTTGTTTTCTCATATGTAGACCTAATAATAATTACTGTCCTACAAAGAATGCTACTTTTAATCCTTGGCTGTATTCTTGGTATAAAGAATAACATGAAATTAATGTGATAATTATATTCAGGAAACACTATATTACTTTTACATCTCTGTAATGAAGAAAGTAGATTGTACTTTTAACGTATCATTTTTCTGTCCTCACAGTTGGCTATTAAAAGCTTTGATAAAACTAAGCTAAAATCTGTTGAAACGCTGGACCAGAGCAAAGTTAAGATTATTGACACAGGATGCAGCGGCGAGTTTGTTAAACATGATGATGACACGATAGAAGTTCCTCACAGGAGTAAATTAATGCACCGAAGACATACTGTTAATGTGCAGCTTCCAGAGGAGGATGTTGACGATAGTTTATCCAGCCCTAGAAATCCAAGTATTTCACAATCAAGAGACTGCTGTGATGACTTGCTTTCGAAACACTGACAAGGAAGTGTGAATTTGATGTCAAAAGCTGAGGAGCTAGGTGGTGTTAATTTCAATAACCCTTTTCTGCACATCAAAGAATTCAGTGATGCTTGCAAGCCTGCCTTCAGAACAGGATACAGGGGACGACTCTTCAGCAGAAACAGAATGTTCCTAGCACTTTCAAAGACTGAATCCTCTGTTTATGTTGGAGGTAACTAACTACACAGCCAGATCATTACTGATCTCAATAAACAGGGATGTACTAAGACGTAGGCAGCAGAATTAATTTCCTATGCTACTTAGCACTTATCTAAAAGAATTCTATGTAACAGTAAACCAAATGAAACCCTGTATTGTATTTTTCAGCCACCCACTTTGTTTTTAAAAGTATTTGAATAATTTTCAGTTTTTATCACTACATTGGATAAGTATATATAAATATATATATATTTATATATATAAAGATATATTGAATAACAAGCTATTTATTGCCAGAGGTAATTGAAATGTCTCTATTTTTATTGTAACGTTACAAAGCATTATAGTATATATTTCTGTATATTTCAGTAAATGGGAGAACAATAGTCCAGAACATCTGCAACGCTGCATTAGAAATTTATACATGCTATTAATGTGAAAGAGTATAATCCTCGCCAATTTCTTTGCAATGCTCCCCTGTACCGGATCTGCAAGATCAAATTCTTGCAAGGAGCCAGGATACTGGGGAAAAAGTAGAGAGCCCTTGACAACGCAGAACTTTGGACTTGCTGTTCATAGCCTAATAAAAAAAAAAAAAAATTAAATGCAGAAGCAAGGATGTGTAAGGACACACAATACTGTTTTAAGTTGGTGGGGGTTGGTTTTTTCCCCATCCCCTAAAAACAGGTCATGCAAAAATGCACAAATATTCATGATTCTGAACCTGGGCAATACGTGCAGACAAAACTGCTTCGGAGACTGCTCTTTAAAAAGGTGAAATTCCAATTACTCTGAAAGGTACTTCTTGCATCAGTAAGCATCTGTTGAAATAGGCCAAACAATACCCCCTTCCTAGAGGTAGTCATCAAAGAACTGAAAGCTCGCAAGTAACTATGAGATGACTGCTTAGATTTGAACTTCGTTTTCTACGTTTTCAGTTACGGTAGGAGAACATGTAAATAGCACAAGCCAGGTTACTAAGCGCAGAATTTTTTTTATTCTTGGTTCATCACATCCAGCTTGCATTTTATTTCATAAATATTTTTATAAATAATTCTATTTCTTTTAACTGTGGTATTAGTAAACTGCCTGGCAAAGTACAAAGCTGGAAGACGTGCTGGTGACTTTTTCAAGGAACTTTTTAATCCAAGAGGTAAAACATGCAGTTAGTGCGCACATGGACATTTGCAGATGAGGGTCATGTGTTTATTTTTCTAATAATTTATGAGTTTATCTGATTTTCTAATGTGCCTTGGATTTGTGCCAAATGATGGAAAGAAAAACCTAGTAAAATAACTCTTGAAAATGCTGGTTTGAGTGCTTTTTTCAAAGCATTGAGTCTTTCATTCGTATTTCCTTGCTTTTGTTTTTGTAAGCATATGAAGACTTCACATTGTGTCTATGTGTAAATTAAGGGATCTGTTGGAATTTGCTCTCAAGTTCAGTACGGCCTTCTGCCCTCCTACATTCATGGATTACTATTATTAGGTTGTGTAGTTTTGGATTTAAGGCATAGAGGTGTACAATATGGAACTGTTAGTGAAAATGAATGTTTTCACTAACTTCCTTCTCTTTTTAATTCTCATTAAAAAAAAAAAGTCACTCATCTTTACTTGTAGCAAAAATAGCCTAAAGTTTAAAATGCAAGTAAACTTCCATAACTCTTGATTTCCAAACCACATAGTGAGAATTTTGCTTGTTTTAACTGTACTGTGCATTTTAACTAAATGATTCTTGTCTTAAGACTTCTTTTGTCTTAAGAACATAGACAATATGGATGAGAAAAAGTGTATTAGGTTTTTAATATTGGTGAGACTATGCTACAGAGTATACATACAGAATGTACCGCTGTAACTGCAGAACATGAGTTAGCACAATGACACAGAGTTCACCATTAAGTCTATTCTTAATCCTTAATAATAAGCATAGTGTGGTTGAATAGTAGTACTTGCCTTTGAAAAACTACACCCCTCCACCCCACTGAAATGTAAAATTTGCAAGAAAAACAAGTAGTAGCTTACTAAGGCAACGCAACGCAGATTTGGTACTTACTACCTACTGTATTTTTTTAACAAAATCTGGATTTTAAGACATCTAACAGGATATATTTTTCTTTAGACTTTCGTAGAAAATGTGCAAATTTATTAGAATTAACCTGAGTTTTCTATTGTATTCCAGTATCAGAATAGTTACCCTTGTGAACCTGAGGCTACTTAAGTGACCAAATCATGCTTCAGTTTTATTCAGTGTTCAGTCTAGGACAACCCCTCTTTCCAAGCATTCTGGATGTATAGCATATGTGTGAAAAAAACCCCCACTAAACCCAAACCCAAACACTTAAATGCCAAACAGTTCTACCATAAACTATGGAAAGATAACTAAAAAATTGTTAAGGTAAATGAAATAATTCGCAAGTTTCCTTTGACATGCTTAACCAAGCTTGTAATTAAAAAAATACCATAATTATTAAAAGATACGATGACTAAAGGCTGACTGGGATAGGATTTAGTACCCCTGGAAGCTTCCCCTAACTATCTACAGGGCAAATATGCTGAAGTCAACTCTGTAACACAATTTGTCTGCAAAGCATGTTACTGTACCATCCCGTTTAACCTCCAAAAGGGCTGTAAGTTAAAATAAAGCCCCAAAGCATTACTTCAGATTTTGACAGCTGAGATTCTGGAACAGCTGTTTTAGGAGAACAGCAAGGCAAGAAAGCTTATGTTGCTGTAAGTAGGATTTGATAAACTTAGGAATATGAATGTGACGCTTGGATGCTTAGGATATATCTGCAGCCCTAACAGGAAAACTTTTAAACCATTTATCACCACACCTTGGCTTAAAAAGTCACATTGTTAAAGGGTCATTAGTCTAAAGAAATTTAGCATATACCCACAACATTACTAAAGTTAAGGAATCCTAATCACAAATACACACAAGCAAAATGCCCAGCCTGGTCCAAATGAAACAAAAATAACTGTTTAAATACTTCTTAACCGCATTCACACAAGATGAAAAACACCCACTACTGCTCACTTTAAACAATTTTATTCTGTTCCAAAAACCACTGCAGTTGGGATCATACATGTTCCTGTTAAATTATATCAGAAAAGGGGGTTGTTGTGGTAGAGTGTTTATCAGCATGTTACAGTATTTATCCTACTTATTTCCATAACCATATTTTTGAAGAAACGTATAGCACAAGCGTGGTTTTATTTTACGCATGCGGGAGTTGCAGAAAGTTTAGGAAAACTGTCTTTTTCAAGGTAAGAAACACTCCAGCCATTTAAAAAAAATGGAGGTAGTTTTAAGAATATACGATACCAAGTGTCTGAACAGTGCTGTGTTACACAGTTAACTTGCTTTTTTTTGAGATAGCTTGATTATTTCATAGGGGAACAGTTGAATTGTGTGGTGGTTACAATTTCTTTACACGGACCGCCTGATAGGAAGTCCTCTGATCCAAACACTACTTTGTTACCTTCACTTTATTTTATAGATTTCCAGTAAGGACTTCAGAGCCAGTTTGCTCTGGATCGGTTTCCCGCAGGGGCTCAGGAAATCTCGTTTCTAACAGTTCCGAGATTCAGAGCCTCGAGGTAAGCCTTTAAACTCCCAGAGTGTCTGTTGCCAGCTTTACACTTGGCTCCTCCTCAGGTTATGGTATCTCCAATAGCAGCAAGTTAAGTGTGTGCAGTTGCTGAAAGCATAGCTTACACACCGAGTAAGGGGCAACAAAATGTCCATGCTAATGAAGCAGTGGGGAGCCCCACACTGCTCAGGCCTCTTCTACTACAAAAATTTTAAGTTATAAAATCCCCTTCTCAGATTTACTTTACAAGACAAGTTCATTTGTTGGCCTTTTTATATATATATAAAAAAAAGAAGCGTAAACATTTTCAGATCTTGCATTCTGCCTGATAATAGCATGTTGCCTTCTTCCAGGCCTTTTGTTTGGCAGACGGTCTTACAGTAGTATTAATAATCATCCTCTTCATCGGAATCCAGTACTTTCCTTCTGTTGAACTAAAATGAAATACAATGACACGAGAACAGAAGGGTCACAGTAAATCCAACATACAACAAGCTTTTCAAGCTCCATGCATTTAACAATGAATACTTTACATGGGAGCAGAACATTCTCGCCGTCACCCCACCCTGCCACATCCCTGCCTGGCCATAATGGTTCGGGATGGACACAGGGTAGTGTCTACGACAGAACACCCATATCCCAGTGTCAGTATCTGCAAGTTTGACTGTTGATAAGGACTGCTACGATTTAATCCCAGCATTTATCAGTGTAGGTAAAAGAGGTGGTAAAGACAAAGTTAAGGTCTACCCTGAACTGAAATAGTCTTAATACATGCAATTCTTCTGCTCTATTTTATAACCAATGAAAATTACATTTAGCAGATAAAAGTTTACCTTTACTGTTGTTTTCTTTTCTGTTTGCTGACTCACTTTTTCAAGTATTTCTATCAAACCTTGTTCCGATACCTAGGCAAGCAAAAGAAAAGCCATATAAACACATTCTGAGAGATGCTTAGCATTGAACAACTGAATCACAGTCTCCCTTCTTGTAAAAGGTGTTACATTATAGTATTTAGAAGCTCTCAATTGCTTTTTTCAGTTATTTAATTTACAAGTATTGAAAACATCCCCCCCCTTTTTTTTCTTTTTGAGCGGATTAAGTTTGAAAATTAATATATGCAAGAAACAATTAGAAAAACATAACTTACCTTTCCAGCTAGCTGTCCAAATCTTGCCATCTGTATAAGATAATTCTCTACTGCTTTTGCTTTGTCTGGTTTCACAAGTGCTAAATTGCTTACTGCAAGAAAACCAGGCTTTGTCAGTTTTAACACATACTCAGACACCATCACTAGTAACTACAAAGTGACAAACATACTTATGAAGCTCTTCTTCATGCCAAGGTCACGCAATAAATTGAAAAAGGCATTCTCATTTATGTAAAACAGAGTTACAAAATAGTTATGTTTCTTATTTTAAAATGTTTGTTCCTAATTTTGACTCTCACTACAATTGCTACTATTCATTAAAAAAATATTATTAACATCATTCAGATGTCATTTACCCCCTCCCCTCCAGTCACTGATACTGTCAACTGAAAAGCTGTTCCAGTTTTATCTTCCAATCAGCAATGTATTTTTCTAGTCTGGCCTCTGAACAAGCACATATATGCTGATTTGAGCAGCACTGGAACATACTAGATGAGAATTTTTTTATTAGAAATGTAATTGGATACTTACATCTTGCACGAGCTGCTTGATCAAGAACTTGAGCTAAAATAGTATTTCTTATCTCTGCTTCCCTGTAATGAAAAATCAACCACACATTAGAAGTGGGATTTCAAATACCTAAAATAATACGCACAAAACAGTAAACTCTACAGAAGACTTAATTACTTACATTTACATGATTTCTTTTATAGCATTTTGTCATGAGTAGCTTTATGTATGTTGACAAAATTACATAGCTGACAACACCTTCCAAGAAATCAAGATGGAATTTACTACTTACGCCTTCTTCCTGTTTATTATTACATCTTCAAGACAAAAGGCATGCTACCCACTGTGAAGATTCTGTATTCAGTTCCATGTGGAATTCAACCAAAGGCAGTGTTTGGTAGAGCAGGCATACGGAATAGACCATGTGATTGCAAGACAGAACCAAACATCGTTATGGAGTAAGTCTTCATATACTTAAAGTATCTGACTAAGTATTTGCAAAACTGGAATTGTAGTTTATGCATTTCAGTGAATACAAACTTTGACTGTGTGCAAAGTCTACCTCTTTGAACACTTATTTTCAGTTTTCCGCTTGGAACAGATGCTAAACATCACACTAGGCTCTGACACAAATCCTTTTGTTTCATATTTCTACCTGCAACAGATGTCCCAGAAAAATCAACTAGTAAAGCATGTTCCCATTGTGATAACAGAGCCAAATCCAAACTCATCACTTGGACAAAACTCCAGTTTGGAAAGAGTTCTGCCAGCCTTCGAGATCTTATATGACCAGCTCTTACCAACCCTGAAAGCCAAGGGTTTCCATGTTCCAGAAGCAGATAACAGTGGGAGTGAGGATGCTTCCCCAAAACATCCTATTATATCACTAAGGGTCATAAGGTTATTGCACTCAGCTGAGTCCCAAAGTGAAAACAAGCTGCTACTGCTGTTTTCCCCCATGCCCTCCCACCCCAGTCAGGGTTCAGACTGCCTGACAGCTCTGTTCTAGACATCCCAACATAGTCGTGGCTTGGGAGCCACACTTGGATCAATCAGATTTTAGCTATCCTTTCACTAAATCTTTAATATTTCAGCTTCTTTGATGGTGATTCTTCCAACAATAAAAATAATTCAGGTCAGTATTCCAAAAACATTACATTCTCAAAAAAAGAAAAAAAGTAAAAGGTTCAAAATGACTAGATGTTAGACCAAAAGTCAATAGTTCTCATACCTCTGTTTTGCTTCCTGTTGCGATGGATCACCAGAAGGATCCTGAAGAATGAGATCAGAATAAATATGATCATCCAAAAACATTCCACACAGGACAGTAAGTTTAAGTATTCCAGCAGAGTCAGTGTAAGCTAAACCTGCCTGCTAAACCCTGCCTGACCACAGATGAGATCCTAAAAATAAATCTGCTGCTCTAGCAAATAAATACACCATACTATGCCTTCCTCACAAAGCAGTAACACAACCTAGTGTGATGGCTAGTGCTACTGGATCATTCCACAGATTGTTGTAGGTTTGGACATAAGAGGCCTTCCCATTAAGTCTAAGATAATAAACTTTCCCAAATTTCTGAAACACGGACAAAAAACATTTTAAACCCATTGAAGTAAGCTAAGGACGAAGGAAATTCTATGTAATGCTTTGTATTTATCAATACAAAAGAAGAAAACACAACCCTAGCATGGTATTTTGGGACTAATACAGGCAGCTGAGATGACTAGAAGCAAATAATAAAAAAAAAAGGAAAAACCTGAAGTTTAGGTTGAATCTGCACCTCAAATTGTATAGGCAACATTTCAAGGCATGAAAGCTGAATGGGAAACCGTACAGAGAGAGGAAACTGGGCTGATCAGAGGTACGAAAGATCCCTTCACAGGAACAACGGAACAGACTGATACACCTCCGCTCTGGGAAGAGAGACAACTGAAAAGCCTGGTGACGGTATTCCACAAAACTGAGTGGTGAGGAAAAAGGTCGGGGCAGGGAACACCTATGCGCCGAGCCGCGGGCAGCAGGGGCAGGTCCGAACCGCCCCGAAGGCGATGGCGGCTCCGGCCGCTCCCGCGGCTGGAGCGGGGCGGGGGGGCCCGGCCGGTCCTTGCCCCCCGCCGGGCGCCAGGCACCGGGGCTGCCCTCGGCGGCTCCCGGCACAGCAGCGGGCATGTCGGGCCGATCCATGCTCCCCGGCCCCCTCACGGCGCGGCCCCCCCCAGGCGCGCCCGCACCCCCGCTGCTCCCCCGCGTCCCTGCGAGGCGGCCGCCGCACAGGCCCGGGAGCGGCGCGGGCGGCGGGACAGGCCCTGCCGCAGCCGGAGGGATCCCGCCCGGTCCTGGCCCGGCGCCAGCGGCACTGCTGGGGGCGGGCAGCCCGCCTTACCCCGTGCTTGGCCTGCAGCTCGGCCAGCCGCTGCTGCCGCAGCGCCTCCAGCTCCTCGTCCGCCATGGCTGAGGGGCGGCCGCGCAGCCGCAGCGCCGGCACCGTACCGCGCCCGCGCGCCGCGCCAGGCCCTACCAATCCACCGTCGAACGCGCTGCCGGGCGCGGGGCGGGGCTGCCCTGGGGCCCGGCCCCGCCCTCTCGAGGCGGCACCGCCTTCCCGGTCTGGGGTCTGGGGCCTGGGGCGGGCCGGCCGAGGGAACATGGCGGCGGTTACCGGCCCTGCCCTGCGGCTGGGGGTTGCGCCCTGGCCCCCGGCTCTCCTCAGCTCCGCTCCACGCAGCAGTTGGCGGTGCTGCCCCAGCTGCTGGTGCGTGGGCTTACCTTGTCTGCGCAATGTCCCGGTCTGCCAGGCTGGCGAGCTTGCGCGCCGCTCCCTTCCCCAGCACAGTATAGCTGGCAGTGGTGATGCTGTGAGGAGAAAGGGCGGGAAATCGCAGCCCCTTCTGGAAAGCTGCGGATACCAGGAGTCTGAAGCGGGCTGGGTCGGGGCAGTTCGTGCTCTGGTTCTGTTTCTGTCACAACTCCGTGCAGGATGGGTACGCTATGCCAGGCGAGCTGCTGCTAGGCTGATAGAAACAGCTTTGGTTTGGTAGGTATCTGTATCATTGTAGGCTACTACTGTTATCATCACCACTGACCTTGAACTGACAGCGCTTCAGCTGTGTGTCTCCTGTAGGTCCTCTGATTTCCTCAAAAAAAAGCGTGTGTGCAGGGGCACGATCTGGTTAAGCTTCCCGCCTGTGCACCATTGACTGGTATTTCCCTGAGCGCTGCTCCTCTGGACTCCCCAAGAAATAGCGTACTGTGCTGTGACTGCTGCTTCCAAGTGCAATCCACAGCTGGCCATCGGGACTGAAAAAAATGTGAAATGATACGGCTTCATGCCCCTCAGCCAGGGCCAGGGTCCCTTCACAGCATAGGAAGCTCATGGGGGGGGTGGGGGTGGTGCTGGCCTTGATCAGACCAGGTACAAAGTGGCTATTGTCAACACACTTGTTTCATAGCCTCAGTCACATTAAATGAGTGGCTTTGACATCTCAAATGTCAGCTTTTACTGTTGGTCAGTCACACGTTCTTTAAGTCTGTATGTTTCTCACCCACACTTTAACCAAAGAAACAACCTGAACCCCAAAAGCTGTTCTACCAGGATAAATAAGCCACAACTTCCTAAAAACAGAGGTTTCTATAAAGTTGTATTACCGAGTATTTCTGGCCTAGTTTGAAAAAGTAACAAAATGTATCTTAGTGCTTGTTTAATTAAGAACTCGTGCAGTGAATGCAGACAGTTAGTGGAGTGGAATTAATTTCCTTTGGAACTCTCCATGCTGCATGCTCCAAATGGGAGCCTCTCGGTCCTGCCTGAAAACCTTGCATCTATCCAGGTAGCCTGAGAAGCGTGTTTATACCATGATAAATGTAAAGTCGGGGTCTATTTCAGGAGGGCGTTTTCTGTGGATTTCAAGGACGGTTTCGGCGCTTATTTCCACGTTAGCAGCAGAGGGAGCCCTGGTTCTACAAAAGAGCTTTGTTGCTCATCCTGCCATAAACCAGAAAACAAAAAAATTGGTTTTTTTGCTGTGCAGTATGTTCTCACAGATGAAGCTTTAATCTATAGCATACATCTCTGCTGCTGTAAATTCATGCTCCATTATACCGCCATATGCTTTGCTTCAGTCAGAGAAAGCTGCAATAATCCTAATACTTCATCCAGCTTTATAGATATTTGTGTTGCGTGTTTGATTGCATATTGCTTGCTCACACACTTAAAGGTTATGTCTTAATAAGTTGTTTTAAATGAGTATATTAGCAGCGAGCTGGCATTTGATGAGTTTTTATGTTTTGAGAAGGTGGCGTAGTTATTGTCAATTACAATATGAGATTCAGGAAGCAAAGAAGAAGAGTTTGGTTCATTAAAAAAAATCTGGAGACATGTAGCACAGTGCTTTAGGTTGTGTATCATTTTTGTCTAGTCAGCTGCCTAGTTTCTTTTTCATCTGCGTAGAGGTATATATCATTACCTCTGCAAACCGGACAGCTCTTAATATGAAAACATGAAAGAACAGATATGGGTTTTTCAGTACTGGCTGGGTTGCTTCATAGTGTTCAGGACTTTCAATTGTGCTGCAGAAATAGTGGATTCCTGAAATTTTTGTACACATGATATGTCCACAGAGTCCTGTGTGTCATTTATATTGATGAAGAACGGTAAACAGAAAAGAAATGCTTTTAAAAGACTTTTTATTTTTTAAACTTATTTTCTGATAACTGTGCATCTCCTACAGTGCAACCTAGTAGATATTGTATGTCATATGTAATGTAAGTACTATATAATTATGTTAACTACATTACATAACAAACATACTGTGTATAGAAGAGAACATGTTATATATTGCTAATGAATCTCTCTATACAATACAGATATATTTTTAATATGAATGTATAGTGTGTAATTAAAAAATATATATTTCAAGAGCCTTTTTCTAATATACCCTGTTTTGAGGTACTTCAACAGACAAAATTTTCCAGTGCAAAATGGGCTATTGAAAGCCCTCAATACGTAGGCTTTGTTGCTTGGCGGCTTAGAAGGCAACAAATAGGATTCTGTTGTGGTAGTTAAGTTTCATATAGCATTGTGTGGCTACAATTTTGTCTTACCTGAGGCATCAGGTCGAATTTCACAGATATGAATATCAGCAAATTCAATAGGAGTTACAATTCATGTCATTAAAAGGCAAGTTTGATTTAAACACAACTGATATGGTAATACTTCTAGGGTTTTTTATAGAATCTTTAAAGATACTCAGCCATCTCAAGCTGTTTATTAACATGACATATGTTGTTCTAGAAATACTGTATCTTCTATATTCTGATACACTAGTAGCATTAATTCTTCCCATTATCAGTCACATCAGACCTTGCGAAATAACATGAGATTCATTGTTACCTCATTGGCTTAGACTGGTGTGGCTATACTGGGCTCACATAAGTAATATGCGGTGTTTATCAGGTAGATTTAGTCTGTGTTGTTATCAAGTCAAATAATTTTTGCTGAATGCTTACAACATTTGGTACTAGCAGTTGTGTACGCTGCTGGTGTAAAGGTGGTTAGAGTGCATAAGCAGGTAAAGATTACATAGAAGATACAGGGCAGAAAATGGAAAGGCTAAGCATGAAGAAAGGGACAGTTGATGTGTGAACCGAGACCCTTCATAAAAGTAATAACACCGGGTGTTTTTTGAGATTGGGAAACTGGAAATGTTCATGCTTGAGTGTATGTCCATTGTTGTTGCATTCCATTAGTTAACGTTTTATGTTGATTAGATGTGTGTATGATCCATTCCATTTGAAAATTTAGGTTCTGATCATGCATGTAATATTCAGGCTAATCTTTTAGGAAAGAGGACAGTTGCCTAAAGGAACATCTTGTTACTCTGTTTGTTACTGTGATTCTTTTTTTTTTTAATTACACCTATGTAATTTAGTGAAACTAATCTAAAAATTATTTCCTGAAATCTTCTAGAAGAATTAATTTTTTTAAATGGATGAAAAACAGCTCACTCTGGCACTAAAGTAACAACATTTTTTTTTAATGTGACTGCAGAAGAAGAATGTTTTGAAGAGGAATACTCTGTATTCTTTAAGAATGCATTTGCCAGCTGTGAAAGATGCTCAATATCAGTTGGGTTTCAAATAATAATTCACTGTATGTATATTAGTAATTCATTCGAGGGACAGGAAAAGTTATCAATACCATTTGAGAGATGCAAAAATCTCAAGGATATTAATTTTGATAAGCAGGATCTTTCCCAAGCCCTTTAAGACTTAATTTTAAACACTAGAGGGCTCTAGAAACGTCTCTGAGTTTTTTCCCCCAAGTTTTTAATCACTGTAAACAGTGTGTCTCTTTCAGCAATGCTTATGTTAACCTCATAATCATCCTTAAAATGACACTGTATTGTAGTAATAACAGAAGAATGGCAATGCGTGAATAAGCTAATGAACAAAACATCTCCTTCCTCAAGCAGCTGTAAATAAAATAAAATAAAATAAAATAAAATAAAATAAAATAAAATAAAATAAAATAAAATAAAATAAAATAAAATAAAATAAAATACCTACAGCTATGAAAACACTCTGCAGACTTTATGTTTAGTACTTCTGATTGAAGATATACTAGAATTCCTTGCTTGATGAAATCATTCTTAGTCATCTGTGGCCTAAATTAAAATCTTAGTAAAAATTAACCACATAAGCATTGTCATTGGAATTTAAAAAGAAAATTAGCAAACACTGCAGTGCCTTCAAAATAAGCATTGCATCATTTTTCCACTTTACAGAAAGTGAAGAAAGACGATTTTTAAAAAGAAATATTTTAAAAAAAGAAAACTGAATTCAGTATTTGATGTGAGAGAAATAAAGAAAAATATCAACAGTGGAAACTAAATATATGATCTTAAATTGTTAACAGTGAATTTTAACCATCTAATTAGTTATTATGTGATCACAGTGTGCCTGTTCCAAAGCCCACTGAAGGCACAGAAAATTTATTCTCTAATTTCCGTTGCTCTATAAACAAGCACACTAAGGTTAACAAGGATTATTTGCAATGCAACAATCTGAATGGGCACCTCAGTAGTGGACTTTGAATAAACAAACACGGTCTTGAGAAACATTGTTGCCAGTCTGGGTCATGAGTTTGCAAAGATTTGTATGCAACAATATCAAAGCACATTAGAATAGAATGGGAAATGAAATTATGTCGACATGTGAATCAGACGTGAGGAGATCTCAGATTGTAAAAGACAGGAATGAAAAAAGGAAAAATATTCATGACATTTTTGTAGATAGATTTTTGTATTACCTTTTACTTCAAAGAATAGACAACAAATATTTTGCAGGAATATAATCCATATAATGCCATCAAATCTGAGAAGCACACTCAAATGTTTTGTTATGCTATCTATATATATTTGAAGTCTGATACTGAAGCTGTGAAGTCAATGATAGTATCTTACAGATTTCAGTAGAAACTGAATCAGGTCTTAAGCCCAACGCCTGCAAAGACTTGAGTTCATGCAGAACTTTCAGCCCATGGGAAAATGCAGTGAAATTAATACATGTACTTCCTACTTTAGGGTTGTCATCACTCATGGATTTGCTCTGCTGTGGAAGTGCCAATAGTTTAACCTGGCTGAAGACATTTAATGTGATTTTTACTGCTTTATATACTTTGATGCCTTAGGTTTTTTTAAACACCAGCAGTATTTTTCCTTTTCCTTTATCAAGAATTAGAGCATGAATGCTTTGGGGTTTTTTTGGCTAAAACCTTATACCTTAGATTGTTCATTCTCTTTCTGGGTAATGTAATTGTGCCCACGTGAAGCAGCTGTGTTTAATGAGCTGGAGCACAGCAAAGCCAATAAAACATGAACTCTGCATTATCAGCACATATATGAAATGAGGGGTGGACTATAGATTAAAACAATATCCTGGTTTTCTTTTGGAATTGTAATATAGCACCATATTCTCCTATAATAGTATTTACTGTATTGTTACATTCCTACAAAATGAAGCACTTACTTATTTGTTGGCTTGATTAATGACAAATGTTGACTATACTGTCTTATTGTCCCATCTTAAGGACTTTCTTACTGTATTTCAGATTCCAAATAGGAATTAATTTGAACAGAACGACTGTATTAGCAATCTAGAACCATTGTATTCAGCCTAGCTGAGCATGTTAGGCACTTCTGGTAAGATAAGGTCAGGATTGTGCTGCTTCCTTAGCTGTATTTGCAGCTGAACATTGCTTATTCTGAAACACGTTCCACAGCTCCGAAGTAAATCACTTGAACTATGAATAATAGGGAACAGACAGTTTAGAAATATCTCTTTAGGTTAAACTATTGTAGTTGCCAGTAGTATTGTTTTATGTAATAAAGCTAGATACTCGCACTTTTCTGAAAGTATTAATTTAGGAGTTTTAAAACTTTTGCTAAGTTTAGATATGGTAGTATACCCTTGTTGCCCACAAAATTAATTTTTGCTTTAACCTCCTGCCACAACAACCCTAAACAAACTCTTCCATATCCTTTGGATCTGATAAATTTGAAGTGTGGCTCTATCAAAAGATACTACCATGTAAAAATCAAATGCATTAACCTAGAAGTTCTCTTCTGTGTATTGAATATCTGCTTTCTTTAGTAACAAAGATAAACAATTGCTATTTCTTCACTTGTTTTTGTAAATGACACAGGTACAAGAAGTACACTAGATTTATTGGGTCTTTTTCTTTTATCATTGTTAAGAGAAGTATTTATTGCATTCTAACTATTAAATTTTGTTCTAGTTTATGGCAGAGACTCTAAATGGTATGGAACAGTATTGGTTCTAATTATTTACTTAAGAGTCTGTGGAATAGAAGATGCACATTTAAAACATTTAAGTTAATCCACTTTAACTCACTGTCTGGTATCCCTTTAGGCTGCTGTTTCATGAATAGAAATGCAAAGAGAGTCACAAGAGTAAAAGGAGGCCAGATTGGACCAAATGCTACAAAGGAAGGTGATCAAAAGACCAGAGCTTGGAAAGGCAAGGTGAGACTGGGACAAAAAGTAGTGCTTGCTCCTTTTTTACTTTTATCATTTACTGTCGCTTAGGTCAAAGTATGGTGAGAAAATCTGAGCTGACCCCTGTAGTATTTTAGATACTCCACACACAGGTGAGCTAGCAGCTGTTCCAAGAAAGGGTTGTGGAAGCAGGAAAAAATTCAATGTTATAACTGTATCATAAGAAAAGCAGGCGATCTGCTGCCTGAGCAGTCTTTTACCTAAATTATTTACAATAGAATTAAATAAGGAGTAGACCGACTGCCTTCAGGTTGTCTCACCACAACTCTGTATAACATGAAGGAGGATTGATGAATCCTTCATGGAGGCATCATTCCTTACTGATTCCTTGGGCTGTGGAAACAAGGGTATTTTCTCTGTATTCTCTTGTATAGGTTTTCCATATGCCCTGATTGCAGCCATAAGCTTTGGTTTCTAAGTTGCCAGAAATAATACGCTTAAATTTTTAACATGTAAGAGCTTGAGGTGGAAGTCAGCCAAGTCAAAATATTAGTTTAGGTTTGTATCACTCAAAAGATTCTTTAATTTTCAATGATGAAGATGAGCTAGTTACTTTAAAACTTTAAAGGCAGTTTCTGCCTTTGTAGGTAGTATATTATTCTTTATCACTCACTAAACCAGAATATTTCTTATAACTGTTGATCTAACTGACACACTTGCTAATTCTGATGTACAGTATAAGACACTTCAAGTGAGTACAGACACGTGTTTGGTACTGCCACAGTGTTCATAGTGTGACACAGTCATTTAAACAAACATTATCTTCAAAGGATACTCTATATAAACCTGTTGTAAGTACCTTTTTGTTAAATGTGCTGATGGGTGATATTTAAAAATTTGGTTTGTACCGCTTACAAGTGAACCCCTCTCAAACCTAGAAAATCTGTGTGCAAGAGTGTTAGAGTGGATCTAGGTCAGTCCATCTGTGCCTTTCAGAGCTACTGACTTTGGCAGATGTGGGCTCCCTGATTTTGTAGCAGTTGTCTGCTCCAAACCCTGGAGGCCTTAATATCCCAAGCCATAAGGCTACAGTCCATATGAAGTGCTTCCCAGAACTGCACAATCTGGAAGGCCAGGTTTCTCAACATCCCTTTAGGCAGGATACCGAGAAGCTCACCAGAAACCTGCCCGGCTTCTGCTGGAACCTTGGCAGAATTGAACCAGATAAGTTTTCTTTGCCAAATCTGCAAATTCTGACAATGTGTTCTCATTAGTTCTGCTGAGGTGAAAATGGTATGGAAATCTGAAACCCAGAGAAATGTACTGACCAAAACAAAAAATATCAAAATTTCGGTGAATTACACTTATAAATAAGAAATCCAAGCAAGAATGAATTGATTCTTTCTGTTTACTGCATGTATACAAATAATTGAAAAATACTCTAAGCAAGGTTTACTAAGATTTAGTGTCAGGTTTATGCATTCATTCTGGTTTATGTATTGAATGCAAAAACAGCAGTCTGTTTCTCACATAGACTTTTTATTAAGGCCTTTATAGGGATGAAGCACAGTTTTGAGAAAGATGGGTGTTTAGAGAGTAGTATATAAAGTTATTTACTAAAGTAATTATTTTTAAAAAAAGCGAACTGACTGTCAGGCACGTAAGTAAAAATTCTGATTAATAAAAAAACTTTTATCATGTGAAAACTTAGGATTTTTAAGAAAAGCTTTTCTGTAAAGATTTTCAAGCTATTTACTGAGATTATTAATAATGTAATTAAATTGGTAAGTAGTAAGGCACCAGCCAGGGAAAACAGAATGTACCATTAGAGTGTTTATTCAGTGAGAATTTATTGTGACTGTATTGTCTGATTTCAGCACAGCTCAGATTTCACTTTTTTAAAATGTATGTATAGCTCAATTAATTTAACGATAAATTATGTAGTTAGGTGTTTCTGACTGTATAAGCATACCCACTTACATAGATTATTGTAATTAAAACATTTATTCTAACCTTCTTGGACTTGTATATCGCACACTGTTCTTGAGAGCAGAAAGGGGCTTCCAGCTGGTTGAAATGAACTGGAAAGTAATTGTTATAAAATACTGAAAGGTATTGAAAATATCTCAGTTTTTTGGTTTTGGAGGAAGGATTCTGCATAAGAAGGTGTTTCTTGCACTCATTCAGCTGCTAGATTCCAAGAAAAAAATGTGAAGTATAGTGGGAAAGCTGCATAAAGAGCTAGCAAGGATTAGACAACAGCAGCTGTACTTCTGAATAATTTAGGCTTAGTTTACAAAATTATACAGGAAAGGATTATCACTTGCAGTTGCATTTGAGAAAATGGAGCTACAAGTGTTGTTATAAGATGTGACAATGTACAAGCCATCTAAAATAGCACAGGGACTATCTTGTCCTGGCTTTTACAGAGAAAAAAAGAGGGAAACTTCTAATTACTGTATTGAAAGACGCACACAGGTAATTCAACGCAGGAGCAAGAAAAGAATTCTTGCTTTAGTGCAATAGCTGGTGCTTCTTGACTGTCAAATCCAAAATTAGAGCTAACAGAAATAGAAGGCATTGCTATAAATGGGAGAATAGTCTGGAACATTCAGAGAACCCTGATGAGAGCGCTGTTGAACAGTCAGGAAAAGGAAGCAAACAATGTGTAAAGTGTATTATACTCTCTAGATTGGCTATCTCAAGAAACTCGTGAAATTGAAGAGCTGAGGAGCTTGCATTGTAAAGTTGGTGCCCATATGGTCTGAACTTGTGGAGATGGGCTGAAGCCAGAAAGATTCTGACTGTACAAGTATCCAGGGCACCAATTTAGATTCCCACTAATTTGTAGAGTCAGTAATAGGATTAGAGTCTCAAGTATTTGCCTACGATTACCATAGGGCAGTGAACTATAAAAATCAATAACCTTTTATTTTTTAACAAACAACAGTAGAAAGCCTCTATTTTCCTAAAAAACCCTGGTGAAATCTCTGAGTTTTCTGTCTACATGCTGATTAAAATAAGGTAGGTTGAATTCTGCATGTGAAACCGTGAATGAGGCTCATCTTTAAAGTCAGTTAGAACCATGTATGTGTCTAAATTAATTCAAATGTCTCTTGAATTTTTGATGCAGAAATTAATGAACTTTCAAAATGTAGTGGTGTTCCTGGTATATTTTCACAGTTTTTTACAGAGAGAAATCCTAGTGGATGTAGAAAACAGGACTCGCTGAAATGATCCCACAAAACGGTTCGATCAAATTTTGATCAAATATTAGTTGTAGATTCTTCATAGCATCTTACTAGTCAGGGAACTGTTGGAAAAGTTCCTTTTATTTTGGAGCCATATAAAACCTTGAGTCCAATCTGTATCGCCCATTGTTCTGGACACAATCCATAGACTTCAGACATTTTCTAA